>NW_024070210.1:89928845-90079443 GCF_014754425.2 Oryx dammah
TTAAGGAAGCTAAGAAACCACCGTACTGTTCTCCATAGTAGCTCTACCAAATTACATTCCACCAACAGTATAGGAGAGTTCCCTTCTCGCCACACCCTCTCCAGCATTTATTATTTGTTGGGGTGTTTTTTTTGTTTTGTTTTGTTTTTTGATGATGACCATTCTGACCACTGTGAGGTGATATTTCATTGTTCTACCCATTTCTTACATATTGCTGTTACTCAGGACTCAGACCTATCCTTTGCTCTGTATTCTCTTTACTCTATATTCTCTTTCTGGGCAATTTTATGTACTCAGTATGTAATGATTCCAAAATCATCATCTCCAGCTAGCTTTCTTTCACACATGGTACCCACATCTCCAGCTGCCTACTGGATCTCCGCCTGGAAATGTCACAGGCACTTCAAGCTCAACATGTCCAAAATTAAACTGATCTTTGCCTTCCTCAGACCTCCTCTGCCCCCTGATGTCCCTATCTTAATGAATGGCAAGATAAACTATCTCATTTCCTCAGCAAGACACCTAGCAGTCATCCTTGAGTCCTCCTCTTTACCTTCTAGCCCTTGCCTATCTCTCAAACCTTCTTTTACAATTCTTTCTCTCTCCCTGTGCTCCAGCAGTTCTGGAATCTTTAGCCACTTGGAGCCCTCCCCTCTTCTCATAACATCCTTCTCCCTAAAACCTCAATTCTGAGCACCAGCTTAAGTATCACTGTCTCTGAGCTTTTCCTGGCTCTGGACCATACTTCTAGCAGAACCCGCTAGAATTCCCCCAGCAAAGCCTCATCAGCTATTACTGTGATCACTTATCTTGGCCTGTCCTTGTCAGGCTATAAGTCCACTGAGGGCAGGGAAGTCTCCATCTTGCCTGTTACATCTCAAAGGTCTGCCAGGTGTCCCTAAACGTAATAGTTGTCCAACAACTTTTTGTTGAATGAATGAACACCTGCATGTGGTCCCTCAAAGCACTTTGTATTTACCTATAATTTAACAGATGATACAGATGTTTATTTTTTAATTGACTACTGAAATTTGGGGCCTCCCAGGTGGCACTAGTAGTAAAGAACCCAGCCTGCCAATGCAAGAGACATAAGAGACACGGGTTCAGTCCCTGGGTCAGGAAGATCCCCCAGAAGAGGGTATGGCAACCCATTCCAGTATTCTTGCCTGGAGAATCCCATGGACAGAGGAGCCTGGCGGGCTGTAGTTCATAAGGTCACAAAGAGTTGGACACGACAGAAGCAACTACACACAAACGCAGAAATTTTACAGAAAGTTAAATTCAGATAATTTTGTAAGGGGGTTAAAATTGGGATTGGAACCCAAGGCTCTTGACTGCCAGGGTTCTTCCTCATGGGCTGTTTAATTGACTGAGCAAGATGTCTCCTCACTCTTAGATTTTCCTTTTTGTCCAAGGTGCCTCTGCCCATAATTCATCACCTTCAGAACCTCCATATTTGAGCCTGGGAAGGCCCTTCATGTTGGTTTGACTTGGATGGCATTTTGACCACTAGACTTTTGCTTGCTGGGTTCTTTTTTTTTTTTTTTTTAACATGCAAATGTTATATTTGGTTGATCTGTAGTTAAACACTTCTTGAAAGTTTCAGACCTCAGCTTCTTGGTGATCTCATAAAGTTTCCACAGACTGTGTGTCATTCACAACCTAAGTATCTGGAAGGAAACCCAACTTTAAAATGCAGTTCCCAGTAATTTCAGCCTGAAAGGTGATATGTCTGTTTTTCTAACATCTCCAAGTCACTGGAATGTGCATTGGCAATATTTCTAGACCAGATTTCTGGGGAGCCAGCTCACTTGTCCAAGAGACACATTTAAGTTAAAGATACTAAAATCTCAACAAGCCTCTTGGCTATTTCATTGTAACTACAGAGACGGCTGATTTGGAGACTAACATATATATTAGCTGAGACAAATTAGCATATGTCCTGAAAGAAGGGTACTGTCTGATATTAGAAGCAAAGCTTCTAGGATACCATTGAGAATATCATAAATGCTGTATGTGGTCAAACCATTGGTTGATACAGCTCATTCATTCATTCATTTGACATGCACTCTTTGCATGGGGATTATGGGCCAGGCTCTGTGCTAAGTCTGCATGAAATATATACAACCTCTGTCCAGCCGGGCAAGCAATTACAGTGCACTGCGGAGGTGTTCCTCTGGTGGAAGAGGGATCAGCCTTGCCTTGGAAGAGCTGGGGCGGCTTCCTAGGAGAGGGTCCATTTGAATTGGATCTGGAAGATGAGGAAGTCTTAGAAGTGAGCAGCAAGGGAACCTCAAGGAAGTAAGTGTGGCAAAGATACAGTGTAGAGAAAGAGCGCTTTGTGGATTCAGGAACTTGGGGAGCCCAGAGCACAGACGCTTTGCGAGGGGCACCAGGAATGCTTCTGTGGGCACTCAGTGACTTGGTCTTCCTAGGTTGATCTTCACAACTGTTCTCTCTAATACCCAGGAATTTATCTGACCTTTCCTTGGACCCATTTAAAATTTTCATCTTGAACACCTTATAAGGGTAACAAGGTTCATTTATACTCCACAGGCTGTTAAATATGTACTTCCTTTTATTTGTCCTAAAATACTTACCCAAATGATCACCAGCAGGGCCATTATTTTTCCTTTTTTTAAAGTTACAGTGTGTGGGTACTCCTACCTAATCCCCAGGAGTCACACAGGTAAAGAATGGATATGAAAGGCACTGCCGAAATCTTGACTGGGGTAACTACAGCCACCTAAAAGCTCAGATCCACCCTCCTCACCTTCCACATCACACCCACATGTTGCTTCTTTGTACTGCTTCCCCTGTTTGATGACCTCCCTTGATGTTAATATTCTTCATTTGTTTTTAAAATAAAACCAGAAAATCAATTTATTAATGGCAATGAGAACACGATCTGCTGGGTGACTCATGGTAGTCAGAGCAGGACGTTCTCCCTGAGCAGCTGGGAGGACACTGAGCCAGGGCTGCTGACTGAAAGGGTCTGTCACCTCCCCAGGAAGGGCTCACCCAGGCTAGACTGGCCAAATCTGAGGCCTGGGCTGGGCGCCCCCAAGGTGAGACTCGGGAGGGCTGCTTGTTTCTCATACCATATAGTTAAGTGTTCCTGGAAAAGTCCTTATACGTAGAATGCAAGGTGGCCTTGTGAACAATGTCCCTCCTACCTCAGCACCCTATAAAATGCTGTCCTGAAATAAGATGCTATTCAGTTCAGTCGCTCAGTTGTGTCCAACTCTTTGCGACCCCATGAATCACAGCACACCAGGCCTCCCTGTCCATCACCAACTCCCAGAGTTCACTCAAACTCATGTCCATCAAGTCGGTGATGCCATCCAGCCATCTCATCCTCTGTTGCCCCCTTCTCCTCCTGCCCCCAATTCCTCCCAGCATCAGGGTCTTTTCCAATGAGTCAACTCTTTGCATGAGGTGGCCAAAGCAGTGGAGTTTCAGCTTTAGCATCAGTCCTTCCAATGAACACCCAGGACTGATCTCCTTCAGGATGGACTGGTTGGATCTCCTTGCAGTCCAAGGGACTCTCAAGAGTCTTCTCCAACACCACAGTTCAAAAGCATCAATTCTTCAGTGCTCAGCTTTCTTCACAGTCCAACTCTCACATCCATACATGACTACTGGAAAAACCACCGCCTTGACTAGATGGACCTTTATTGGCAAAGTAATGTCTCTGCTTTTGAATATGTTATCTAAGTTGGTCATAACTTTCTTTCCAAGGAGTAAGCGTCTTTTAATTTCATGGCTGCAGTCACCATCTGCAGTGATTTAGCCACTGCCATTTGTGAATTTTTAAAGGAAGGAACAGATTTCTCGTCTCGAACAATCCTTGTTCATAATAATAACAAGTAATAAACTGTTATTAATTATAACAGTAATAAACTGCTAGCTCCTTGCATGTGACTTTTCCTCCTTCTACTGAGAAAACCAGACTTGCAAGGCTCTGCCCTGGGTCCTCTGCCCTTGATTTCTTCTTGCTTCTTGGCTCACCTCCCCTCAGGCTTCTCACCCTCCTTGTGCAATATCACCCACTTGCAAGGCAGGCAGTCAGAGGAGGGGGTGGATAAAGAGCACTGCTGTGAGTCTGAACCCAAGTAGAAAAGAGTGGGGAGGAGGGTGGGTGGAAGCACCTCGGGCCACCAGCAATCGAAGGGAGTTTGATGAGGCTGTGGGGGCATCCTCAAGGCAAAGTGCCATCAGAAGAGTCCTGGCCTCTGAGGAAGACGCTGCCTTAACAGCCCCTGCCGTGCGCGGTCCCTGACCGGAAGTGCCTGTGGGAAGCGCAGCCTCCGCATGGGTGATGGATTTTAGAGGCAGCATCTGGGTCTTGGGCAATGGAGTTCCTTTAACTTGGAGGGCTGCGAGGTTCGTGCTCATGGCTGCCACATTTGCAGTCCTCACCTCCTCCCCACCCAGCCAGCTTCTATCACTCTTCAGATCGTAGTTTAAACATCACTTTCCCAGGGAAACCATCCCAAACCTTTGGATTGACCAGGCTTCCCTCCTCTCTGTTCCCACACCACATAACTTTACTGTAAGTTGCCGTTCGGTTACCTGGCTCCCCAGAGGCACTCTGAACTCAGAACTGTGTCTGTATTGTTCCCCACTGGATCTGTACTACTTGGCACCACCTGACACCTGCAAGACAATAAGTGTTTGTTGAATGAATGAGTGGCTAGTCACTGATATAGCTGTGATAGCTCAAATTATACGACAATCTTGGTTTCAGGGAATATACTTATGAAATGGATCGTTCTAGGTACAAGCTTCACCTTTATGGGGTATTTTCAATGTTCAGGCTGAGCTTTCAGAACAATTTAAGAAACCCCTTGAAGGAAACATTTCAAGCTAGAGCAATCTCCTGGGTCACAACTGTTACTTCCCAGTTCCACCTTGGAATAGAGTCTGGGGCAAGAGAGACAGAGACAGCAGGATTCAGGAGAAGCTTATTTCCTAGAATTGCTTTGATCACTAACAGGATCCTAAATTTCTCCTCTGGAAACCTGTGTTCATACTTCTTGTCCTTCTTGGGCTAGTAAGACCCCTGTGGGAGAATGTGCTGGCTAGTTCCAATGCCAGCCCAACATGGACTGTATTACTATTGCTATTGTTTCTGGACTACAGGTCAGGTTAAGGGGAGACAGGGGCAGGTGAGGGAAAGGAAGATGCAGGTCAGGACATCAAGACTCCCCAAGATGTTCTGGGGAGAAGCTGTGCCTTAGAAAAGAGCCCAAAGGCTCAGAGAAGACAGTTTCTTAAAAGGATACCAGACCTGCCTGGAAAGTCAGGAGGGATATATAAGCCATGGACACCCATTCGCATGATTGTGCATTGGGTGTAAAAATAGGACCCGGAGGCTGCCAGACTCTGAAGTGATTCCTTAGTTCTAACGAATTCTCTTCACTGGGGGAAATGTGGGCAGTTCTGTGGCGTGAAGCAGCACTTCCTGACAAAGAAGTCTGTGGAACCATTTAAGATGTTCTGAACAGTGTCCCTCAAGATGTCTAAAGTGCCTCAGCCAAGTAGGAAAGGGGCCCTAGGAAACATTACATGCTGCTGAGAAGCACATGGGTTGGCAGAAGTTGCTCTGTGCACAAACCAGTTCAACCTCAGCCCCCTGGAGAGTACCTGCTAGGTCCCTCCCTGCTTCCAGAGCACCCAGAGACAAGAGCCCGTCTGCTTCCTGAAGTTGCATGGCATGCTCAGAAAGAATTCTGGCTTCAGAGGACCCCGAGATCTGGGGTCAAGACTTGGTTTCACCAGACCAACATCTGGGACCTTAGGCTATCTCCTTAATGATGACTTTTTCATCTACAAAACGGAGCTATAGGAGCAGCCTTCCTCACAGAGTTTGGTATAAGAATTTCAGATAATGTATGTCAAGTATCTGGCACACAGTAAATGTTCAATAAATGAGAATTATTTTTCTTTGACTTAGTTGAAAGTGGAAAACAGGCCTAGATTTGGATGCTGGTTTTGCCACTTACTAAGTGGTGAAGAATCCGCCTTCCAATGTAGGAGATGCAAGAGATGTGGGTTCAATCTCTGGGTTGGGAAGATTCCCCAGAGGAGGAAATGACAACCCACTCCAGTATTCTTGCCTGAGAAATCCCGTGGACAGAAATACCTAGGGGACTACTGTCCATGGCATCGCGAGGAGTCAGACACGACCGAGTGTGTGTGCACACACACACACTTGCTACTTACTAGCTGTGTGATTGTGGGCAGGTTACTTAACCTATTTGAGTCTCATTATTTTCCTTATTTGTAAATGAGGACAATACTACATAACTTTCAGTGGTGTTGTAAGAATTAGAGTTAATTTAAGAAAGGCACTTAATTAGGTGTCTGGCATGTAGTTGTACTCAATAACAGTTATCTGTTAGGATTATTTGTAGATCAAAGAAGGAATAAAAATTCTTGATTTGGTTTGCACAGACCAAGGAGGAAAGGGGCCCTAGGAAACACATATAAGGATCACAAGCCAATTTGAATTGTTCTGTGGGAAACAAAAAACAGGCTGTCTTATTTCCCCAGTTAGACCAGTTCTGAACCTTTGGGTAGCAGAGGCTGGGAACTGGCCCCGGGCCTGGAAGGGTCAGACCCCCAGTCACCCTCCGATGGGGGCTTCCTTCATCTGTCCATTTTCCAGGAGACATGTTCGCCTCCAGCCTCAGGTCCCCTGAGGAGAGCTGGAGCAATAGGTCACCATTATTTATACTGCCACAGAATTTTCAGACCATGAGACTCCTGCCTCTCCCCAGGCTGGGCTGGCCCATCCCCAAGAAGGAAAGAAGCCAGGAGGTGGAGGAGGTTACAAAATCGGTTTGTATCCATCCTGTTTTTAATTGATTTCACAGTAGGGGAATGAAAATCGGAATCCTTCCTACATAGCCTTTCAACGCGGGAGTCCTCCTCTGGTTAGGAAATCCATCTGGGAAGACCGGGAGTTGGTCTTTGGGAGCTCCGTTTTCGTCCCAGCAGCCTGAAAGCCCTGTTCCACCAGTGCCCGCGATGAGGGCTGCTTCTGTGGGTCCCCTGTGCACCACCCCTTTACACACTGGCCTGGAGAGAGGGGTAGCCCTGCCTCCACCCTTGGCTCCAAAAGAGCCCAACTCTTCCACTTAGTGTAGCCCCCCTGTCAGCCGGGTGTCCCCCTAGGACCTCATATCCTAAGTATATCCCAGGTATATCCCAGGCTCTGTGGAAGCCCAGGTCCTCTTGGGATTTTTGTGGATTCCTGGAGTCAGGGGGAGACGCAGGGGTGACTGATTTCTTGCAAGTATCTTGGGCCTCTCAAATTTTCTGCACTCTGTGGCAAGACCATGGCCCCCCAGATGGTGTGTGAAGAGTTGTCAGGATTTGGTGATTGTAAAGAGTGGCCTCATACTGAGCTTCAGAGACATCAATGAACACATCCACATTTCAGACGTCTGTTCTTAGAACACGGTTCAGCCATCCAGCCATGGATGTGGGTACATCTGCATTTATCAAATGTTTTTTTAATATAAACTCTGCCTTTATGGAAGGAGACTGGGTGAGCGAGGAACGAGGAGGTGGGAGACTTGCGTATTTTTTTCACACACACACACATCCCTCATGCTCCCTCTCTATGCCATTTAAAGTGCTCCAGCCCCTCCTTTCTGCAAAGCCAATCGTTCAATCCCTGAAGAAGGAAATGGCAACCCTCTCCAGTACTGTTGCCTGGAAAATCCCATGGACAGAGGAGCTTGGCAGTCTACAGTCCATGGGGTCACAAAGAGTTGGACACAACTGAGCGACTAAACCACCAACCTTTCCACAGCTGATCTCAAAAGTCTTTTTTCCCCCCAACCACTCACGTCCTCAGCAGTCCCTTCCTCTCTCTGAAGCCTGAGAGAATTTCCAGTCAGTCTTGCTAAGGTTGGGACCTAGGCACAAGCCATCTCATCGTGTAATAGAGTATAATAACAGAGTGTCTGCTTCCTGAGAGCCACGCTGGTCTCTGGTTCATTCCTTAAAGGAAGAGACTGGCCACAACTTAGTTTCTCTGCATCTCTCACAGCACACAACTGAAAGAATGAATTACAGACACCGGCAACACTAGACAACTCTGAAGGAAAAGGGCATGGCTAAAACAAGATGCTCCTGGGAACCTCTGCCAAGTACCTGGTATAAGTTCTTGCTGCTCCCAGAACCAGCTGGAATGACAGAAGTGAGAAACTGCTGTCATTGGACCCTTTGCCCGTCTCTCTCTGTCATAATGAGAAGAACAGTTGGTTCTTTCCCAGGGGATGTGTTTTGGATGAAGATCATGATATGGGAACACATATACTTCTACAACATATATTTCAGTAAGTAGTAATCTTTTGTGGATGGAAGGTCTTGCCTCCCTGTGAATGGCTGCTGACTGATCAGGGTGGTGGTTGCTGAAGTCTGAGGTGACTCTAGCAATTTCTTAAAATAAGACAACATTAAAGTTTGCCTCACTGACTGACTCTTTCTTTCATGAATGATTTCTCTGTAGCATACAATGCTGTTTGATAGTATTTACCTACTTTTTGGGGCTCCAAAATCACTGCAGATGGTGACTGCAGCCATGAAATTAAAAGACTTATTCCTTGGAAGAAAAGTTATGACCAACCTAGATAGCATATTCAAAAGCAGAGACATTACTTTGCCAACAAAGGTCCGTCTAGTCAAGGCTATGGTTTTTCCAGTGGTCATGTATGGATGAGAGACTTGGACTGTGAAGAAAGCTGAGCACCAAAGAATTGATGCTTTTGAACTGTGGTGTTGGAGAAGACTCTTGAGAGTCTGTTGGACTGCAAGGAGATCCAACCAGTTCATTCTAAAGGAGATCAGTCCTGGGTGTTCATTGGAAGGACTGATGCTAAAGCTGAAACTCCAATACTTTGGCCACCTCATGTGAAGAGTTGACTCATTGGAAAAGACTCTGATGCTGGGAGGGATTGGGGGCAGGAGGAGAAGGGGATGACAGAGGATGAGATGGCTGGATGGCATCACCGACTTGATGGACATGAGTTTGTGTAAACTCCGGGAGTTGGTGATGGATAGGGAGGCCTGGCGTGTTGCAATTCATGGGGTCGCAAAGAGTCGGACACGACTGAGTGACTGAACTGAACTGAACTGAACCCACAAACGAACTGCTTTCAAAACTGGAGTCAATCCTCTCAAACCCTGAAGTTGCTTTATCAGCTAAGTTTCAGTTCAGTTCAGTTCAGTCGCTCAGTCGTGTCCGACTCTTTGCGACCCCATGAATTGCAGCACGCCAGGTCTCCCTGTTCATCACCAACTCCCGGAGTTCACTCAGACTCATGTCCATCGAGTCCGTGATGCCATCCAGCCATCTCATCCTCGGTCGTCCCTTTCTCCTCCTGCCCCCAATCCCTCCCAGCATCAGAGTCTTTTCCAATGAGTCAACTCTTACTCATGAGGTGGCCAAAGTACTGGAGTTTCAGCTTCAGCATCATTCCTTCCAAAGAAATCCCAGGGCTGATCTCCTTCAGAATGGACTGGTTGGATCTCCTTGCAGTCCAAGGGACTCCCAAGATTCTTCTCCAACACCACAGTTCAAAAGCATCAATTCTTCGGCGCTCAGCCTTCTTCACAGTCCAACTCTCACATCCATACATGACCACAGGAAAAACCATAGCCTTGACTAGATGGACCTTAGTTGGCAAAGTAATGTCTCTGCTTTTGAATATGCCATCTAGGTTGGTCATAACTTTTCTTCCAAGGAGTAAGCGTCTTTTAATTTCATGGCTGCAGTCACCATCTGCAGTGATTTTGGAGCCCCTCAAAATAAAGTCTGACGCTGTTTCCACTGTTTCCCCGTCTATTTCCCATGAAGTGATGGGACTGGATGCCATGATCTTCGTTTTCTGAATGTTGAGCTTTAAGCCAACTTTTTCACTCTCCTCTTTCACTTTCATCAAGAGACTTTTTAGCTCCTCTTCAATCATATTAATAGTCTAAATCCTTTGTGTCATTTCAACAATCTTCACAGCATCTTCATCAGGAGACACTCCATCTCAGGAAATTACTTTCCTTGCAACTCGTCTGTTTAATATTTATCATGAGATTGTAGGAATTCAGTCACATCTTCAGATGCAAGTTTGATCCCTGCATCAGGAAGATCCCCTGGAGGAGGGCATGGCAACCCACTCTACCGTTCTTGCTTGGAATCCCAAGGACAGAGAAGCCTGGCACGCTACAGTCCACAAGGTCACAAAGAGTCAGACATGACTGAAGCGACTTAGCACACACACAAGATTTTCAGAAATGGTCAATGAGCACTGGCTTCAACTTCAAGCCACCGGCTAATAAGCCAACTTATTAGCCCCTAACAAGAGAGTTAGATTGTCCTTTGACGGTTTAAAGCCAGGCACTGACTTCTCCACTCCAGCTATGAGCATCCTAGATGGCATCTTCTTCCAATAGTAGGCTACTTTGCCTACACTGAAACATCTGTCGTGTAATGTAGTGATCTTAGCCAGATCCTCTGGATAACTTGCTGCAGCTTTTAAATCAGTGTTTGCCGCTTCACTTTGCACTTTGTTGTTATGGTGATGCCTTCTGTCCTTCAAGCTCATGAACCAACCTCTGCTAGCTTCAAACATTGCTTCTACAGCTTTCTTACCTCTCTCAGCCTTCACAGAATTGGAGAGAGCTGGTACCTTAAGCTTTGGCTTAACAGAAAGTTGTGGCTGGTTTGATCTTCCATCCTGACCATGAAAACGTCCTCCATATCAGCAATAAGGCTGTTTCACCTCCTTATTTTTCACGTGCTTACTGGAGTAGTGATTTTTAAATTCCTTCCGGAATTTTCCCCTTTGTATTCATAACATGGCTGTTTAGTGCAGGAAGCCTAGCTTTCAGCTTATCATTGCTCTTCAACGTGCCTTCCTCACTAAGCTTAATCTTTTCTAGCTTCTGATTTAAAGTGAGGGATGTAATACTCTTCCTTTCACCTAAACTGTTAGAAGCCATTATGGATGTTACTCACTCAGTCATATCCAACTCTCTGCGATCCCCCAGGCTCTGCTATCCATGGGATTCTCCAGGCAAGAATACTGGAGTGGGCTGCCATTTCCTTCTCCAGGGGATCTTCCCGACTGAGGGGTTGAACCGGGGTCACTTGTGTCTCCTGCATTGGTGAGCAAGTTCCTTACCAACTGAGCCACCGGGAAGCCATTCTAGGGTTATCAACTGGACTAATTTCAATACTGTTGTGTCTCAAGGAACAGGGAGGCCTCGGGTGAAGGGCTGGTCGGTGAAGCAGTCAGAACATACACACATTTATCAATTGAGTCTGCTGCCTTACTTCTCTAAAGAAGATATACAAATGGCCAATAGGCACACGAGAAGATGCTCAACACCAATAATTATCATAGAAATGCAAATCAAAAATACAAGGTACCAGCTCATAGCAGTCAGAGTGGCCATCATTAAAAAGTCTACAAATAAAAGCTGGAGAGGGTGTGGAGAGAAGGGAACCCTCCTACGCTGTTGGTGGGAATGTACATTGGTATAGCCACTGTGGAAACCAGTATGGAGGTTTCTCAGGAAACTAAAAATATAATTACTATATTACCCAGCAATCCTACTCCTGGACACATATCCAGACAAAACTATAATTCAAAAAGATACACGTACCCCTATGTTCATAGCAGCATTATTTACAATAGTGAAGACATAGGAAGAACCTAAATGTCCACTGAGAGATGAATGGATAAAGTTTTGGTCCATATACACAGTGGAATACTTGTTGTTTAGTTGCTAAGTCATGTCTAACTCTTTTGCAACCTCCTGGATTGTAACCCACCAGGCTCCTCTGTCCACAAGATTTCCCAGGAAAGAATACTGGAGTGGGTTGCCATTTCCTTCTCCAGGGAGTCTTCCCAATACAGGGATCAAACCCGGATCTCCTGCACTGGCAGGTGGATTCTTTACCACTGAGCCAGCAGGGAAGACCATACAATAGAATACTGCTCAGCCATAAAAAAGAATGAACTAATGCCATTTGCAGCAACACAGATACAACTGGAGATGATCAGAGTAAGTGAAGTAAGTCAGAAAGAGAAAGACAAATACCATATGATACAACTTACATACGGAATCTAAAATATGACACAAATGAACTTTATCTGTGAAACAGAAACGGAATCACAGACAGAGAACAAACTGGTGGTTGCTAAGCAGGAGAGGGTTGGAGGAGGGATGGAGTGAGAAGTTGGGGTTAACGGATATAAGCTTTTATATATATACCGTTATATATACAACGAGTAAGCAACAAGACCCTACTGTATAGCATAGAGAACTATTTTCAATATCCTATGATAACCATAATGGAAAAAAACATCAAAAAAGAATACATATACACATGTAATTGAATCACTTTGCTGTATAGCAGTAATTAACACAACATCGAAAATGAAGCTTACATCAATTAAAACAAAGTGTGCTGTCTTCTCTGGGCGTAGTCTGCGGTACTCCAATACAATTTACAATAGTAACATCCAAGATCAGTGATCACAGATCACCAGGACAAATATAATAACAATGAATAAGTTGGAAATATTGTGAGAACTACCAAAATATGATACAGAGACAAATGTTGGAAAAATGGTGCCGACGGATTTCCTTGATGCAGGGGTTGCCACTGACTTTCAATTTGTAAAAACAAACAGACAAAAAAACGCACTATCTTCAAAGCACAATAAAGTGAAGTGCAATAAAATGAGCTATGTCTGTACAGACTATTTTATCCCTGTACACACATACTACATATAAAAAACTATGGGAAAGTTTTCACAAATTAAGCACAGCAAGAGAATTTCTGATTTGTCAGCGTCACTCCTCTTCTTCTTTGAGGCCATTATTAAGTAAAAAAAGGCTCCCTTGAACACAAGCAATACGGCAGCAATGGATCTGATAGCCCAGATGGTTGCTAAGTGACCAATGGGCAGGCTATGCTGGACAAAGGGATGATTCACTTCCAAGGCTGGAGGGAGTGGGAAGGCACAGAATGTCATCATGCTGCTCAGAATGGCCTGTAATTAAAACCTTATGAACTGCTTCTGGAATTTTCCATTTAATATTTTTGTACTGGTTGATGGTGGATAACAACTGAGAAAGTGGGGACTACTGCACTCCTCGCTTTGGAAATTGGAACCCATACAGAATGCCTCCCTCCTGGAGCAGGCCCCACTCCCCCCAGCAGGGACTGGAAGGGCTGGGGAGGTCCCAAATCCCAAAGCCCTAGAGGCTCTTCCAGCTCTTTCCCTTCCCCTGTTTAACGTGAATTGTCATGACCCTCAGCTGGTGCTCCCATCCCAGGAAGCTCAACCCCCAAAGACCCAGGTGCTGCCATGCTTCCTCCTGGGCAGTCACAGCTCCATAAAACTCCAGGCACAGAAGACAAAAGGCTTCATACGTATGCTTCTGGCCTCCCAGAAATGCATCTCCCAAGGACCAAGACTCTGCAGCACTCTGTTACGCAGCTAAATGCCAAAACTAGCCAGACTCCTCCCCCGCCATCACCTCCCACAGGCCCTTCATCTCTAAATCCTACAACCCGGACGTCTGCTTTGGGAGCCCAAAATAAAGTCCCATTTCTTTTAATGTTCAAACCGCATCTGCCTGGGATTAGCAGAATAGTCAGTCGGCCACGTGGCATCTCCCCCCATTTCTGAGAATGCCTGAAAGTTGAGCCTGGGGAGTGCTTGCCTCTCCATCCACAACTTGTGGTTCCACAACGGCACTCTGAGCCCCCAGTTCACATCACACCCTCTGTAACTCATTGCTCCAGCCTGAGCTGGTTCACACATGTGGGCTCACTGCAGGCAGGCACATTGCAACTCCCCCACCCCAGCCTTGACCCCACAGGATGCAACTCCCCAGTCTATTAATAGGACAAAGGGCAGTGTTCCCTGAATATGTGGGGGCTAAGAAAAGTGGGTAATTGTGTTCTTCTTGGCCTCACGGGACCAAAAACCCCAACCTCAAGGCCATGTATACCTCCTAACGGGCTCCCTCATCCTCAATAAGAATCTTTAGATCAGTACTGAGACTAGGTTCCTCAAGACTCCTTCCCTGAGAGCAGGGAGCACTGTCCCCTTCTCTTGGCCTATGGCTGGACCATGCTGACCCAGCACAACTGGTCCTGGGAACCTCCAATTCCTTCAAAAGAAGCCCCATCTCTGATTCCCCAGGGCCACATAAGACAGTTGCACTATTCACCCTTGCACGGTCTGTGTTACACTAAATTAAACACCACTTAAATTAGGTACGGTACACAGATTAATGCCACCCCCAAAGACGTACACATTTTAACCCCCAGAATCTGTGAATACTTCTGGTTACACGGTAAAGGGGAATTAAGGTTTCCAATGGAATTGTTTGTGAACCAGCTGACCTTGAAACAGGGCGATGCTGTCATGCTGGCTTTAACAGTAGAGGAAGGAGCCACAAGCCAAGGAATGTGGGTGGCTTTGGAAGCGGAGAAAAGAGCTTTCCAGCCTCCAGAAAAGAACACAGCCCTGCCAATACCTTGACGTTAGCCACGTGAACCATGTTAGGTTTTGACTTAGAGTACAATAAAATCATATAAATTTGTGTTGTTTTTAAGCTACTAAGCTTGTGGTAGTTTATCATGGCAGCAACTAGGAAACCAATACATGGAAGACACCAAAAATTCAGTCTAAATGCTAACTTCAGGAAAAACTTTCTAACTGTCCAGTACTTAGCATCTAAATCTGCAGCTGTTATACTCAGATTTATGATATCTTTACCATTTGTTTCAAGAACCAGTTGCTTTACTTTGGTGTAAACAAGCAGTTTATCTTGGTGATTGCCTTGAAAACAAGAGAATCTGTTTCAGTTTCAAGTGCCTGACTTCAGAAACCCAAATGGCAGTTGTATTTTACAACAGTCCTCAAATGGCAATTCCCTTACTGACATAAAACATATTCTAAGTTCTTCTTCTCTAGGAACCCTGATACGTATTTCCCCTCCATTTCAATGGCTATTAGTGAGGTTCAAGACCAGCTCTATCACTTGCTTGGAAAACTGCAACAGCCTCGCTCTGCCCCCATTCCGTTTCTCAACACTAGGGTGGAGGGATCGTCCTAGAGTCTGATCATCCTCCCATTGGTAAACTCTCCATGGCTCCCCATCGCTCTCAGGAGATAGCACCTGGCCTCCAAGCACACAACTGGCTCCTGCCCATGTTTCTGGCCTAATTTCCAGCACATGTAGAACCAACACCAGGGTCGTTCTATCAAGCATGTAGTCACAGAGCACTGTGTGTCAAGCTATGGAATGGACAGTGCAAAGCAAATTCCCACAGTTTGTGGAGTCAAGCTTGTACAACACAGCCATGGCTATGATGGTTTAAACTGTCTTCCCCAAACTCATATCTTGAAGTCCCAGCTTCCACAACCTCAGAATGTGACCTTAGTTAGAAATAGGGTTTTTGCAGCCATAATCAGTTAAAATGAGGTGATCCTGGAGAAGGGTGGGCCCCTGTTCCAACACGTCTGGTATTCTTATGAAAAAGGGCAAGTGGACATAAGCACACACCCAGGGAGATTCACATGCCACGTGAAGACTACAGATACGTGACAAGGAGCCCAGGAACCCCCAGAAGCTAGGAGAGAGGTCTGGAGGAAATGCTTCCCTGGCAGCTTCCGAGGGATCGTGGCCAAGTGATACCTTGAGTTTGGAATTCTAACCAATCAAACTGTGAGGCAGTAAATTCCTGTTGTTCTAAGCCACACTGGTAGTGGTATTTTATTACAACAGCCCTAGGAAGCTAACAGAATGGCCCCACTGGTACTAGCTTCAGACTTCTCCATCATTTGCCCACAGTGCCCCCGGCTGTCTGCATGGAAACGTAGACACACAGAAGGGCTGTGAAGTGGAGACACTCACATTTTTCAAAGGCCCACAACGTTCATTATAATGAAAACTGAGAGGTCCCTGCCCTTTACTCTCTTATTACTTCTCGACCTCATGGAAACCAGTGGCTAAGAAGAATTCATTACGGGAGAGCATTAGTCAGTTTGCCCTCAGTGGGTTGGTTTCATTCTCTTTCTCCCTAGAGATAATGAGGAGTCAAGAACAATTCAATATTCTCAAAACATCAAATGTTCCAGTGAGATCAAAGCGTGGCTTTCATCTCTCTGCTTTGCTCGCATTTCATACTTCCGCACAGTTGACCCCAATCCTTGTGTTCTCTTGTTGTTGTTTAGTTGCTAAGTCGTGTCTGACGCGTCCCGGCCTCATGGACTGCAGCACGCCAGGCTTCCCTGTCCTTCACTATCTCCCAGAACTTGCTCAAATTCATGTCCGTGAGTCGGTGATTCTCTCTAACCATCTCATCCTCTGCCTGCATTCTCTTAATTAAAACCACAATGACTTCTCAGCCCCGGTTAATAAGAGGTGAAGCCAGCTTGGCACGTCTGGGCTCCAGAAACTGCCCCGAGTAAGATGTATACGTCAGAAAAGATTGAGCCGGAAGAAAAGCAAGCCCAATAAGTCACCACCCCTTCCTGGCAGGGTGCCTGTCCTCTGTGTGGGGTCCAGGAGGCTGATTCTCAGGCAGGTCCCACCACCTCTGGGGAGGAAGGTGACTACTGGACTCAAAGGCTCTACGTGGGGTGAATGAGGCAGGAACATGGGGTCAGGAAGTGGGCTGAGGACTCCTGTCAGCTCTGCTCCTAATTGCTGGGTGGAGAAATGCCCAAGGCAAGGGTGAGGAGGTGAAGGCCAGGCTTGAGGGGGAGAAGGAGAAAGGAGGAAAGCAAAGGAGAGAAGGAAAGATGGAAAAGGAAATGGCATCAGGGCTGATGGAGGAAGAGAAACTGTCCTGGGCTCAGGTCCCAGAGCCTGACTAGAGGCCACTTGCTCCAACTTGGTCGGTCAGAGGTGAGCCTGCGCCCCAGGCCAGGCTGGCTTTCCACGCAGGAGGACCAGGCAATACCAGGTAAAGGGCTTCCCACCCCCTGAATGTCTTCCCCCAAAACCTGACCTTTGCTTCAGCTTTCTTGGCCTGTGGATTAAGTCTTTGTCTTGGAGTAAACAATTCTAGCTAAGGCTCCTGGAACGTTCAGGTGCTCCAGGCGCTGCTCTAAGTGCTGTGCGTGTCGGCTGTCTTGCTGAGACAGGCGCCATGACAGCTGTCACTGTCTCCACATTTCAGATGAGGACACTGAGGCACAGAGTGGGGAGTCACTCACCTGATGCCATCAAGCTGGGGAGTGGGAGAGCCAGGATTTGAACCTAGTCTGGCTGGCTCCAGAGTCCACAGTTTTTCCATTGCACTACACGTTCCCCAAATGAAAACCATCAGAAACTCTTCCACCATGGCTTTCAAAGCCATGTGTTGCTCCCTAATTGGGCTTTTTAGGATGAGAGGTTGTTTTGAAGATAATTAATGAAAACCAGTTGGAACCATGGCCTCTGAGCACCTCTCAGGAGTCCTCCAGCTGGGTTTACTAACCATCACTGTTCACACTCTCGAGCCTCCCCCTGCCCCCACCACCTACACATACCCCTGAGCTGAGACTGGAAATCAACAGGCAGATTCCACAAATCATAAAACTCAGACTCATTACCTCATGATACCGTGCATTAAGGCAGGTCATCGGGCTGGCAAAGCTGTTACATCAAGTACCATTACTTCATTTTTGGAAGCCAAATGACAACACTGGATGATAGGAAAACAAGTCTGCTTGTCATTTGAGTTTACTGACACTTTGCTCTCAGGAAAAATACAACCTAAGCTTCTAAAGGCAGTGAGATTACGTAACAGTATTATTACCAAAACGATAATAACAACCATCACAAAAATAGTCCTGTCTTAGGCAACTTTTAACCACTAGACTAGAATGCTGGAAATGACCTCCTTTTACAGTTGAGAACACTGAGGCACAGAAGGAATACAGGTTTAAATGATTCACTGAAGGTCAGATATGTCAGCAGTTTTTGATCCTAAAAAGTGAGTGTTAGTCACTCAGTTGTGTCCAACTCTCTGCAACTCTACGAACTGTTGCCCAGCAGTCCATGTCCGTGGACCGTCCATGGAATTCTCCAGGCAAGAATACTGGAGAGGGTAGCCATTCCCCTCTCAAGGGTATCTTCCCAACCCAGGGACCGAACTCTGGTCTCCTGCATGGCACACAGATTCTTTACCATCTCAGCCACCAGGGAAGCCTGAACTGTATGTCATAATCACTGACAGAAGCATCCCAATGTGCAGTTACTTGAGAAACACTTCAGACATGCTGAGTCAGGACCTCAGGTCGGTGGCATCAAAGGGCAGCTGGATGGTTTGATTAGTGACAGGAACCAATGGTCCTGCCCCCAACGTGCTCTCTCCCCCACCTTCTGCTGTCTGCTCTCCCATTCTCAATACTCCCAGGATATGTAAAAGAAAAAGAGAGACACAGAGTCATCTCTGTTTCATACTCAAAACCTTTAGACATTTCACTGGAATTGCAAGGCACCTACCTCTATTTTGGTACTTATCATAGTGCCTTAAAAGTATCTCTGACCCCATGTCATGGAGAGTGATGTCTGACAAGGAAGTGACCTCATGTTAAGTTTTACATATCCTGATAACACGCTCAGTTCTTAGCACAAAAGAGATGTCCAATAATGTTTTTATATAAAGGAGTAGAAAGGCGGATGTGGGGAAATTGCTCAGTGTATAAGTGAATAGGAACAATGAGAGTCTTTCACCTCCTGGGGCCCAAGATATTTTGAGAATAAGTATCCCTCTCTGTGACAGGAAAGGACATTTGTCAGAATTACTTAAAGCACCACCAGGAAACCTCGGTCAGCGACATAGATTGAGCCAGTGTGGGAAGTTTCTAATTATGCTCCAAGCCCATATAAATTCCAGATAGAATACAGCAACAACAAGATGTTATTGTTGCCATGATTATTGCTGTCATTTCATAGCCAAACTCAAAACTAAGCAAGGAACATTCCCAGGTACCAGGAAGGAAGTAAAAACTTAAACTCATAAAGTTAAGCAGGAGCTAAAAGCAAACTGTCCACAGGGACATTGGAAACAGGAGCTGGCAGAGAAGACGTATTTCAAGAGCCATGGGATTAGGCCTCGGGCCGGCAGGTGATAAGAAGTAGAAAGTGACATCTTTGAATAAAGCTGAAATCCAGAAAGAGATGTTCCTTCCATGAAATAAGGACAAGAAAACTCTGCCCACTGGTCTGAGGAACAGCAGGAAGCTGACCATCTGCCCAACACTGTGGGTGGTGAAAGAGTAGACCTCTAGAAATCAAGCTTCCAAAATTGTACCGTGCGTAGGTGTTAGTCAGAATCTCTCCAAACCATAAGTAAAGGAAGTTACACTCAAAAAATAAACATAAAAAGTATCCAGGAATGAACTCTGCAAAGGCAAATGTGAACCAAGAGATGCCTGCACAATACAAGTTCAAAGAGCTCTACAGGAAACTTGACCTGATGGAGACGAGCTCATGGTAAACATGTCTAGTTCCATGAAGAAAGGAACTGTCTTGAAATACAGTCAACAGATGAGACAGTTGAGAAAATCTGCACTCCATCAATTACAGATAATGGAATAATATGAAGAAGATCCTTAAATGAGAATGTTTGAAATACTCAGAAAGAGAAAAAGGATAGAAAGTAACAAGAAAAAGAGACACATTACTTTTTCATAGTATCAGGGCATTATGAAAAAGTAACATGCAAATTCAAGAAAGCATCATTTTTTGATACTGTTACATACGCCTGAAAAAAATATAAGCAAACGAATGGGAAATTATAATGGGAAACAATAAGGTGTTTAGGACGAGGTTACTAGAGAAATCAACGGTCTTCCTATATAAAAGCAGTAACTCCTTAAAACATAAAGATCTCATTTGTAACAGCCACAGTAACAAAAACATAAAACAGTTAGAAATAAATATGAAATATTTAAGATCTATATGAAGAAAACTTTAAATGCTATTGAGATATACAAAAGATGATTTGATAAAATGTAATGATGAACTCTACTCATGCATAGGAAGATGTGATATCAAAAATTGATATCTATATCCCTAAAGTTAATCTATTCTTGCTTATTTATTTTTCAGAAATAGAATACAAAGAAATAATGGCCAAATTTTTTTCCAAACTTGATGAAAACTGTGTATCCACAAATCCAAGAACAGCAAAACTCAAGCAAGTTAAATACAAACCACACAAAAATGCATCATAGTCAAATTGCTGGAAAGAAGAAACGAAGGCAAAATCTTAAAGACAGTCAGACTAAAATAAAGCAAAACACATTACATATAGGAGAACGGAATTTAAGACTCCATAGACTGGTCACAAGAAACAATTAAAAGCTGAAAGAAAACACAATGACATCTTTAAAGTGCTGAAAGACACACACACAAAGCTATTAGTCTAGAATTTATATCCAGAAAATATGTTCCTAAAAAGCAAAAATAAAAACATTTCAGGCAAACAAAAGCTAGGTGAATTCACTGCCAGCAGACTTGCACTAAGAGAAATCAAAGCGGATTTTTTTCAAGCTGAAAGACCAGTGCATCTTCACAAAGGAATAAAGAAAAGGCTGTAAATAGTTAGTGTAAAGTATAATTAAATATAAAATACTGATATCTATTTTTTAAACTTCTTTAAAAAGACATTTGATCATTTAAAGCAAAAATAACAATCTTCTGTGGGATTTACAATAAATGTAAAGGTAAAATCTATGACAAGGATAATACAGAGGTTGGAAGGAAGAAGTAGAAACATACAGGTGTCATGTGATATGAGAAGACAGGTTGTGACAAGGTGCAAATATTGTGAACTGTAGAATAACCACTATGAAAATAAGTTAATAAAGAGCTGTAGTCAATAAACTAAAAGAGGAGATACAACGGAGTATAAAAAAGACTCAATAAATCCAAAAGAGGATAGGAAATGAAAGCAGGAACAGAGATCAACTGGGACAAACAGAAAACAAGTAGAAAATTATTATATGTAAACCCAAGTATGTCAATGATGACATTAAATATAAACTGTCAAATACTCTAAGTCAGAAATTGACAAACTAGATAAACCCAACAAATGTTATCTTCAAGAAAACCCACCTTAAATATAAAAACAAAAAAAAAGTTAAAGGCTAGGATGAGAAAATATGTACTGGGAAAATAATCCTAAAGAAACTGGAATGGGTATATTTATATCAGATGAAATGGATTTCAAGACAATGATTGCTGTCAAAGACAAAAGATATTCTGCAATAAGAAAGTGGTCAAATCCTCAAGAAGGTACAATCCTACAAGTGAAAACATCCAAAAACAGGTCTTAAAAAAATATGAAAAGGGTAAACTAAGAAAACAACAACAAAATTTTAACACTTCTTTTTTGATTATTGATAGAACAAGTGAATAGGAAATTAGTAGAGACAAAGATCAGAAACATGTTTGGCCTAATTAACATTTACAGCTGACCCTTAAACAACACGTTTTGGTTTTTCTTTCCAATAAATACCTACTACAAAGTTGATGCAGCTACTGTGGAAAACAGCATGGAGGGTTCCCTGAAAAACTAAAACTAGAACTGCCATATAACCCAGCAACTCCACTCCTGGGTATATAGCCAAAACTAAAAGCACTAATTTGAAAAGATACATGCCCCCCACCCCAATGCTCATAGCAGCTTTATTTATAGTTGCCAAGATATGGAAACAACTTGCGTCCATCAAGAGATGAATGGATAAACTGCAGTACATGTTACACACACATGCGCACACACACACACACACACACACACACACACTGGAATACTACTCAGCCATAAAAAAGAACAAACACTTGCCATTTACAGCAACATGAATTGATGTGGAGAGCATTATACTGAGTGAAATAAACCAAAGAGAGAAAGATAACTACTGCATGGTATCACTTATATGTGGAATCTAAAAAAATTACAACAAAGTAGCAAATATAAAAGAAACTGCCTCATCGATATAGAAAACTAGGGGTTACCAAAAAGGAGGAGGGAAAGGGTCAATATAGGGGCAGGGAAGTGGGAGGCACAAACTAGCAGGTATAAGATAGGCTCAAGGATGTGTTGTACAACATGGGGAATATAACCAATATTTTGTAATAACTGTAAATGGAAAGTAACCTTTAAAAATTGTATTTAAAAAGAAAAACCCTATTATTATCCTATACAATCCACAGTTGGTGGAATTCTCAAATGTGGAATGGGTGGTAAGAAGGGCCATCTGTAAAGTTATCCACAGATTTTTGATTGCACAAATGTGTTGGTATCCCTAACTTCCATGTTGTTCAATGGTCGACTATATAGACCATCACACCCCAAAACAGCAGAACCACATCAAGTACCCATGATCAATTTACAGACAATGACTCTAGGCCATGAAACAAGCCTCAAGATATTTAACAGGACTGAAATTATACTTAATATGTTCTGTGACATCAGGGTTGTTAGAGATCAATAACAAAAAACCTACATGGAGATCCTCTCTAAACGTTTAGAAATTAATGCACATCTAACTGTCCCATGGGTCAAAGAGGAAATCACACAGAAACTCAGAAAATACTTTGAACTGAAATATTGTAGAAATACATCATATTAAAATTTGTGGGATACGATTAAAGCAGTATTTAAAGGGAAATTTATAGCTTTAAATGTTTACGGTAGAAAAGAAAAAAAGTCTCAAATCAATTATCTAAGTTTTCATCTTAAAAAGCTAGAAAATGAAGAGAAAATTCAACCGGACTTGCGCCAAGATGGAGTGAGACTATTACACCGACAGGCAGTTATACTGATATCAATGAACATACTTGACGAAATACTAGGCAACTACCTGAGAACTCTTGAAAGTAAAGAAAAAGAGGCAGATTGAGGAGAGAGGAGTCCAAATTTGAAGAGGCAACCTACATGGGGGGTGAGTTTCTAGGGTCCCCTCCACACCCGTTTTTTGTGTACTTTTGACCCAAGGGTATGCTCAAGTCATGGTCCCCATGGAGTCTCCAGTCAAGAAGGGAAATCAAGAGTTCTAAAAGAAATGCTAAAGGAAGTTCTTCAGGCAGAAGGAAGATGTTATCAGAGGAAAACCCAGAACTTCAGGAATGAGGAAGAGCATCAGATATGGTAAATATCTGCACTAATAAAAACTATTTCTTTCTCATATGTGTGACAAATGAAAGCAAAACTCATGGCTGTATGGTTCACATGTCCATGTATGTGGATACATTTCCATGTATGTATTTGACAACTATAAGACAGAGAGGGCAAAGTAATGACCAATAGGGCTTTAAGTCCCCTACTTGTTACTTGAAACAGTGACAGATTTTAGTTTCTTGGGCTCCAAAACCACTATGGACAGTGACTGCAGCCACAAAATGAAAAGACACTTGCTTCCTAGAAGAAAAGCTATGATAAATCTAGACAGTGTATTAAAAAGCAGAGACGTCACTTTCCAAACAAAGGTCAATATAGTCAAAGCTATAGATTTTCCGGTAGTCACGTATGGATGTGAGAGTTAGACCAGAAAGAAAACTGAGGACCCAAGAATTAATGCTTTCGAACTGTAGTGCTGCAGAAGACTCTTGAGAGTCCCTTGGACTGCAAGGAGATTAAACCAGTCCATCCTAAAGGAAATCAACCCTGAATATTCATTGGAAGGACTGATGCTGAAGCGGAAACTCCAATACTTTGGCCACCTGATGCAAAGAACTGACTCATTGGAAAAGACCCTGAAGCTGAGAAAGATTGAGGGCAGGAGGGGAAGGAGACAACAAAGGATGAGATGGTTGGATGGCATCACCGACTCAATGGACATGAGTTTGAGCAAGCTCCAGGAGTTGGTGATGGACAGGGAAGCCTGGCATGCTACAGTTCATAGGTTGGACACAACTTAGAGGCTGAACAACAACAGCAACATGTTACTTGAAGTAGTAAAATATTACCTGTAAGTATACAAAATGTACATATATTCAGTTTAGTTCAATTCAGTCGCTCAGTTGTGTCCGACTCTTTGCGACCCCATGAATCGCAGCACGCCAGGCCTCCCTGTCCATCACCAACTCCCGGAGTTCACTCAGACTCGCGTCCATCGAGTCAGTGATGCCATCCAGCCATCTCACCCTCTGTCATCCCCTTCTCCTCCTGCCCCCAATCCCTCCCAACATCAAAGTCTTTTCTAATGAGTCAACTCTTCGCATGAGGTGGCCAAAGTACTGGAGTTTCAGCTTCAGCATCATTCCTTCCAAAGAAATCCCGGCGTTGATCTCCTTTAGAATGGACTGATTGGATCTCCTTGCAGTCCAAGGGACTCTCAAGAGTCTTCTCCAACACCACAGCTCAAACACATCAATTCTTCAGTGCTCAGCTTTCTTCACAGTCCAACTCTCACATCCATGCATGACCACAGGAAAAACCATAGCCTTGACTAGACGGACCTTAGTTGGCAAAGTAATGTCTCTGCTTTTGAATATGCTGCTGCTGCTGCTGCTGCTAAGTAGCTTCAGTCGTGTCCGACTCTGTGCGACCCCATAGACGGCAGCCGGCCAGGCCCCCCCGTCCCTGGGATTCTCCAGGCAAGAACACTGGAGTGGGTTGCCATTTCCTTCTCCAGTGCATGAAAATGAAAAGTGAAAGTAAAGTCGCTTGGTCGTGTCCAACTCTTCGCGACCCCATGGACTGCAGCGTACCAGGCTCCTCCGTCCATGGGCTTTTCCAGGCAAGAGTACTGGAGTGGGGTGCCATTGCCTTCTCCGTTGAATATGCTATCTACATATATATAAATTATTTATATGGTAACTCCTAAAGCACCACTAAAACTAAAAAACTAAACAAAATAAAAAATGTTAAAGGCAAAAAGCCAACAGAACAATTGAAATGGATACTTATAATTCAAATAGAAGTTAATCAATAATATTAAATATCCAAACACTCTAAAGTGAAAGTCACGTCTGACCCTTTGCAACCCCATGGGACTATTATAGTCCATGGAATTCTCCAGGCCAGAATACTGGGGTGAGTAGCTGTTCCCTTCTCCAGGGGATCTTCCCAACCCAGGGATCGAACCCAGGTCTCCCTCATTGCTGGCAGGTTCTTTATCAGCTGAGACACAAGGGAAGCCTAAGATCACTGGAGTGGGTAGCCTATCCCTTCACTGGGGGATCTTCCAGACCCAGGAATCAAACCAGGGTCTCCGGCACTGCGGGCGGATTCTTTACCAACTGAGCTATCCGCGAAGCCCGAAAGCAACGTAACAGAAGATGTAAAATAGAGGAACAAAAATTAGGGTGGAAAACAAAACACGAGAAATCCACTTTAAACGTAAAAGCAGAGATAGGTTACAAGTAAAAGGCTGGAGAAAAGTATCCTGTACTGGATTGGCTGTACTATCATCAGAAAAAGCAGATTCAGAGCAAGAACTATTTCAGAGATAAAGAGGGACCATGGAAACATGAAAACAAAGAGCTCAATTTGCCAAGAATATATAGCAATCTTAAATGTGTACGCCCCTAACAACAGAATTTCAAAATATGTGAAGCAAACACTCAAAGGAATGAAAAGATAGAGCCACAGTTACAGGTGGAGATGTCAACACGCTTCTCTCAGTAATCAGTTACTGAGATTAGACAGATTAGCCAGAACAATTAGACAGCAAGCTCACAGAAGAACAACAACATGACCAGCCATCTTGACCTGAATGATATTTCTATGGAACACTTTACCCAATGGCACGATACATCTTCTTTCCAAACGCACGTGGAACGAACATTCACCACAACAGATCATATTCCATGCCACAAAGAAACCTTAACAAACGTAAAAAATTGAAAGCCAGCTGTATTCTCTGAATATAGTTGAGTTAATCTAGAAATCAGTAACAGAAAGATACTTGGAAAATGCTAGTATTTTCCATCAGTAGAGTATCTGTATGTTTACATATTACTTTTCTCTTTTGTATACTTGAAATTTTCATAGTAAAATGTAAACTAAAACTTTAAATGTTTAAACTAGTACAGAAGGATAGCTTGGTGAGAATTAAAATAATGAGAACCCCTTCTTACGACTAGATTGTTACTGGAGACTCTGATAAAACTCAAAGGAGAGAGGGGGCAGATGGGAGGAACATGAAGACCCCACCTAAACTCTTCCCCCAAAATCAATAATACTCAAGAATATCATAGAATTGTCAATAGCAAATGAAACTTGCAATGTAAACTGTTAAGTTGTGAAACATAAGCGGTGGTTTTGGTTGTCTGTGACCTTTGGTAAAGGTAGAAAATACAGGAAAACGTTTCATGAGTGATATTGATTCAGCCCATAGAGAACATCTCCTGCTTCTGCCCACTCCTCACCCCTCAACATGAAATATCTTGGTCAAGTTCCATCTAAGCTTAGCAGCGACAACTATTTTCAGGGCATGGTAATGAGCAGACCCTGAGTCCCAGCTATGGGAATATGGCCACAACATCTGACTGCTCAGCCTCAGTTTCCCTGTCTGGGAACTAGAGGCAATTAACCCCCTTAACAAAGACTGTGAAGATGAAAGAAGATAATTGGTACGGAAATACTGTCAGCAGGAAAAGCACCTCACTAATGATTTATTGCTACAGACACCAGTCTCGAGATCTCAAGCTGGTGCTCACCTTGAATCAGTTTCCATCATCCTCCGAGAAATGGTGTGACCTGAGTCAGTGAGTCACCCTTACTACAGGAAGGGCAGAGATGGCCAGCTGACCACTTAAGCCCCTGCTCCCTGTCCCATGGTGAAGAGCTGGTGCTAGAAAATGGCTGGCCAGCCAGAAACTGCATTTCCCAGCTCCCCTGGCATCCATGTGTGACCAAGGGTCTAGTTCTTGCCACTGGAACATTAGCCACAGCTTTTAAGAAGCAGACGTTCTTCCTCTTTGCTCTTTTCTCTCCTGCTAGCTGGCCAAACATGTAGGGAAAACGACCAGACCCAGCTAATGGGCAGCCACAAGGCAGGAAGACCCCGAGCCCCTGAGTCAGCACAGGGACACAGAGGCATCCAGTCACCTGCCTGGGGCCATCGCAGGAGCACTCAGTAAGCACCCAGGATGTTGACACAATCAGCCTTTGTGGAACATGCAATGAAGTAGTTGGGATGACCTTATCAAGGCTGCTACATGACGCTTCTAGGTTTAATTCCTCTGCCAAGCTTTTGTGGTCGTAGCCATGGTCACAAGGTAATCTGTGCCTCAGTTACCTCACAAGTATGAATGGTAACAGTTCTTGTTGTGAACTCTGGCCTGTTGTGAGAGTTAACTGAGGTCATGCAGACAAGGTGCCCATGTCCAAGAAATGTTGAGTGGTAAAGAATCTGCCTGCCAATGCAGGAGACGCAAGAGATGCCAGTTCGATCCCTGGGACAGGAAGATCTCCTGGAGTAGGAAAAGTATTCTTGCCTGGAAAATCCCATGGACAGAGGCACCTGGGGGGTTACAGCGTACAGCGTCACAGAGGCAGACACAACTGGGCACACACACACAAACACTATTATTATTAACAGCACAGAATTACCAAGCCTTTTTTGAAAATTCATTCATTCCAGAAGAAATGTCTAACTCTGTTAGCTTGTCTCCAGGTGACTGGCCATTATACATATATCAAACATTTTTCAAAGAAACTTTTTTAGGATCTTAGCATTTTTCCTGGACAGTTTTTAATCTTTATTTGAACACAGTTAACTGGCAAGTTGCCAAGTCTAAAGTTAAAGGCTCAGCTTATACCTGAAGAGTCGTGTGTATAGATTTAATGATCGTTTGTAACTTGACCAACAATTTCTTAGAAGCCTCACTAACCCGCCCACTCCAGGGTGTGGTCAAGAAGTCAAGGATGCGGTGGCCATACAGCTGCAAGTCCGACTCTCACCAGCAGAGGGCACTGCTGCAACAAACTGCTGCAAGTTTTGAAGACGCCCAGGGTCTTTCCATCATCAATAACTGGTGTTTTTTTTCCTCTTATTTTCATTCCTTGCCCTTAGAACAGTGGCCATGATATTTCAGAAAAGTCTGGTTCTCCTCAGTTGTGCTCAGGTTTTACAGACCTCCTGAGTCTCTCGGCGGTCACTGACACTGGTGTGGCTGAATCAGGAGACGCCGTGCTCCCTGAATCCGTCACTGGTGCTGCTTGTCTTCCTGTCACTTGACTCCCACCTGGTTTCTGCACAGGATTCCACTCCAGTTCTCCCACCCATCGCAGACTCCGGGACTCAGTCCCATTAACTCAGTCATTCTCAACCATGTGTGGGAGATGGGTGGGGTGTAGCATTTCAGAGTCTGGTGTGAAGTGTTCTGCAAACTGCCCGGGTCTCACCCCGGAGCTCCTGGATGCGATGCTGGGGTGGGTGGCGCTTTGAGGCAACTCCTGGGGTGGGAGGTCTGACAAGCACTCCCGCTGCGCCCTGCGCACCACTGGTGTCCTTAATGAGGCCTCAGCTGAGGCAAAGGTAAGGAGAGGAGAGGAGGGCCCCGAGCGGGTGGAGCTGGCATGACTCAGTGATTGGTCGGTGCTTTACTCTCCCCATTTTTCCCCACAGGGAAAATCTAAAACCCACTCACTCCCAACAGGTGAGTCCCCTCTTTCTTAACTGAGAAAATGAAAGCCCTCCAACTAGCCCGCCCTCCTCATTAACACTCGGGACTCTTATCCGCATTCTCCATGCCTCCTTCCCACCCGGTGCTCAGCCTGTCTTGGTCTCTGCATGTGCCCGAGACCCGCCCACCCCCCTTCCCCGTGGCTCTCTGGGGAACTCTCTCCTCCATTATCCATTCCACCTGCACCTCTGGCGTCTTCCTGTCCAGGGTTCCTTTCCTCCAATCACAGCCCCATCGCCTGCGCTCAGAGCTCCCGTGTTACCTACTCCCTCATCCTGTCATCACTGGTTCTGTGAATTCCTGCTCCCAAGGACCCTTCACTCTGTCCTCCCGTCCCTGTCCTTGTGCTCACCTCTCTCACTGCCACACATCCTCTGAACTGGTGTGTCTCCACGAAGCTCCTTCCCCAGACTGACTCCAGAGACATTTTCTGACATGCTAACCAAGCATATCTTGCCCCGACTGCAAACTTTTTCTGTGACCCGCCCACCACCTCCAAACAAAGCCCCCACCTCTGGCACATCACACAGGCCCTTGGTCACTTGCCCTTCCCCACCCCCGGAGTTCTTACTATACACCCATGAGCCTCTTAAGAAATCTTTGCCCTTGCTTAGCACTCCTTTCTCCATTTGGCTTCCTGAAGCAAACTCCCATTCATCCCACTAAACCCAGATCAGGGACCATCTTGCGTGAAAAGCCTTCCCCAGTGCCCTGGGACAGAGCTCATCCTTCTCTCCTGCAGGATAACTCTGATCAACATCAGGCTCTCACTGGTGTGCCTTCCCTGTCTTCAGCTTTGGAGTCATCCGGCGTCCCTTCTCTGCATACTCTGCCCATTCACAGTTCTCTCTTCCTTTTCAGGCTGTGAGCTTCCTGAGGACACAGGCTGGGAAGGATCCATTTCGGCCCTCCTGGCACCTACACCGGAGAAGGCACTGGCACCCCACTCCAGGACTCTTGCCTGCAAAACCCCATGGACGGGGGAGCCTGGTAGGCTGCAGTCCATGGGGTCGCTAAAAGTCGGACACAACTGAGCGACTTCACTTTCACTTTTCACTTTCATGCACTGAAGGAAATGGCAACCCACTCCAGTGTTCTTGCCTGGAGAATCCCAGGGACAGGGGAGCGTGGTGGGCTGCCGTCTCTGGGGTCGCACAGAGGCGGACACGACTGAAGCAACTTAGCAGCAGCAGCAGCAGCAGCAGCAGCAGCACCTACACAGTGCCTGGGTCAGAAGTGGTGGGAACGGGTTAGAGCTAGTCTCTGCCTCCTTTCACAGATCAAGAGCTTTAAAATATAAGATCCCTGCCTCTATGGCATTTCTACTTCCACTTATCCCTTCAGCCCCCTAAAATTTGTTCTCCTTCTATATTTCTGATCTTTTAAAGAAACAAATGATTCAGTCACATGTCTAAACCATACTGTGCCCATTCACTTCCCATCTTCAACCTCTGGGTCTTCAGACCCTTGTGACTACCAGCCGCCCTGACATTCTTCCCTTGGTTTATTCGGCGGAGGGTCATTGGTTTTGCTGTATCCATTCCACCTCCTTTTGGGAAAAGCACCCCAGTCCTCCTTCAGGGAACCTTTTGTCCCTCATTCTCAGTCTAGTGGTTTGGATGCCTCTAGTCGTAACTTGAGATGCATGTTGATTTAACTCTAAAAATCAGAGCATGACAGCTCATTGACTTAGAAATGGGCATATAATGGGCTACACCAGAGTCGGACTCATTCAGAGAATTTCATTGAAACTGTCTGTAGAATTGCTCTTCCTGATGGAAAAGATAGAATGGTGTTCCTGGCAGCTGTTTTGTCTTCATAAGGAGACGTCTTCTGGGCCAACAGAGGGAAGAATAAGGTAAAAGCGTAAAAACAAGTGCATAAATCACAAAATGCCTGAATGCATCTGAACCTCAACTACCCTGGACTTCCTGTTACATGAGTCAACATACTGTTTTATTATTATTAAACCAATTTGAATTGAGTTTCCTATCACTTGTAAAAAATCCTACACATTAATATACATAAAATAGATAACCAACAAGGACCTACTGTACGGCACAGGGAACTTGATATTTTATAATAACCTACAAGGAAAAAGAATCTGAAAACAGGATACACACCCATATATATGTGGGAATATATATATATATGTGGGTATATATATATATGTGGGAATATATATATATATATATATATGTGGGAATAGGTTAGAGCTAGTCTCTGCTTCCTTTGCTTTACACCTGAAACTAACACCAGTGTAAATCAACTATACATCAACTTAAAAATCCTGACTAATGATGATTATTATGACCTATAGTATATGAAGCCTCCCTCTACACTCTCTTTTCCTCATCACTGGTGTCTTGTTTTCCTCCCATCTCACATAATAATACTCAGGATAACAGAAATTTTCATTTGCAGAAATTTATAGCTCACAAGCCCCCTGGACAGAGCCCTCATCAGGCATCACGCACTCTCCCTACTAAACACGACCAGTTCTGTAGCTCTGGCTCTCCTCTCTGTTCAGTTCAGTTCAGTTCAGTCGCTCAGTCGTGTCCGACTCTTTGCAACCCCATGAATTGCAGCAAGCCAGGCCTCCCTGTCCATCACCAACTCCCGGAGTTCACACAAACTCATGTCCATCGAGTCTGCCATCCAGCCATCTCATCCTCTGTCATCTCCTTCTCCTGCCCCCAATCCCTCCCAGCATCAGAGTCTTTTCCAATGAGTCACCTCTTCGCATGATGTGACCAAAGTACTGGAGTTTCAGCTTTAGCATCATTCCTTCCAATGAACACCCAGGACTGATCTTCTTTAGAATGGACTGATTGGATCTCCTTGCAGTCCAAGGGACTCTCAAGAGTCTTCTCCAACCCCACAGTTCAAAAGCATCAATTCTTTGGTGCTCAGCCTTCTTCACAGTCCAACTCTCACATCCATACATGACCAGAGGAAAAACCATAGCCTTGACTAGACGGACCTTTGTTAGCAAAGTAATGTCTCTGCTTTTGAATATGCTATCTAGGTTGGTCATAACTTTCCTTCCAAAGAGTGAGCGTCTTTTAATTTCATGGCTGCAATCACCATCTGCAGTGATTTTGGAGCCCCCAAAAATAAAGTCTGACACTGTTTCCACTGTTTCCCCATCTATTTCCCATGAAGTGATGGGACCAGATGCCATGATCTTCGTTTTCTGAATGTTGAGCTTTAAGCCAACTTTTTCACTCTCCTCTTTCACTTTCATCAAGAGGCTTTTTAGTTCCTCTTCACTTTCTGCCATAAGGGTGGTGTCATCTGCATATCTGAGGTTATCGATATTTCTCCTGGCAATCTTGATTCCAGCTTGTGCTTCTTCCAGTCCAGCATTTCTCATGATGTACTCTGCATATAAGTTAAATAAGCAGGGTGACAATATACAGCCTTGATGTACTCCTTTTCCTATTTGGAACCAGTCTGTTGTTCCATGTCCAGTTCTAACTGTTGCTTCCTGACCTGCATATAGGTTTCTCAAGAGGCCAGTCAGGTGGTCTGGTATTCCCATCTCTTTCAGAATTCTCCAGTTTATTGTGATCCACACAGTCAAAGGCTTTGGCATAGTCAATAAAACAGAAATAGATGTTTTTCTGGAACTCTCTTGCTTTTTCCGATGATCCAGCAGATGTTGGCAATTTGATCTCTGGTTCCTCTGCCTTTTCTAAAACCAGCTTGAACATCTGGAAGTTCGCGGTTCACGTACTGCTGAAGCCTGGCTTGGAGAGTTTTGAGCATTACTTTACTAGCATGTGAGATGAGTGCAATTGTGCGGTAGTTTGAGCATTCTTTGGCATTGCCTTTCTTAGGGATTGGAATGAAAACTGACCTTTTCCAGTCCTGTGGCCACTGCTGAGTTTTCCAAATTTGCTGGCATATTGAGTGCAGCACTTTCACAGCATCATCTTCCAGGATTTGAAATAGCTCTACTGGAATTCCATCATCTCCACTAGCTTTGTTCGTAGTGATGCTTTCTAAGGCCCACTTGACTTCGCATTCCAGGATGTCTGGCTCTAGGTCAGTGGTCACACCATCGTGATTATCTTGGTCGTGAAGATCTTTTCTGTACAGTTCTTCTATGTATTCTTGCCATCTGTTCTTAATATCTTCTGCTTCTGTTAGGTCCATACCATTTCTGTCCTTTATCGAGCCCATTTTTGCATGAAATGTTCCCTTGGTATCCCTAATTTTGGTATCTCTATCTTCTCTCTCTAGAAGGACCCAACTCCTCGTCTCCAAGTCCAGCTTCTCCACAAAACCCCCACCCTCACGCTTCTAACCACCCGCCATTCATTAGCATCCAACCACTTCCTCTGACTTGTCTGAACCCAATTCTTCCTCTCCGATTTCTTTTTCCCAAACCAGTGCTCTTTCTGATTATTTTTTCTCCTTTTATGGAAACATAGTCTATATAATGTTATACAATGATATACACTGTTATGCCAGGCCCTGCTGTACAACAAAGTAACTCAATTTTACTCATATATACATTCTTTAATGTTCTTTTCCATTATGGTTTATCCCAGAAGATTGGATATAGTTTTCTATGATTATCTTAATTTTGATCCAGGTATTCATCATTCCCAGTTTCCCCTCTTCTGAAACCCTGGAGTTATCCTTCATTATTCCTTCCTTTTTAACTTGGGAATCAGCCCTGACTCAAGCTGGGATAAAGAGAGTGTCTTTCCTAGAGAAAGTGAAAGTCGCTCAGTTGTGTCCAACTCTTTGCGACCCCATAGACTATAAAGTCCATGGAATCCTCAGGCCAGAATACTGGAGTGGGTAGCCTTTCCCTTCTCTAGGGGATCTTCCCAAGCCAGGGATCGAACCCAGGTCTCCCACATTGCAGGCGGATTCTTTACCAGCTGAGCCACAAGTGAAGTCTTTCCTACAAGACTAGTAGAAAAGAGAGGCTCTCTTCTTTCTGAGTGCCGGGCTGATCGGAGTTAAGGGGGTCGCTGTTCCTGTCTGCCAGTGAAGCTGAGTCCGAGGGAAGCGGGGTTGAGACCAGGAGAAGGCGGAAGACCCCGTATGGTTCTATTGCCTTGATTGAAACCAGACATAAGCCTTGGACATTTCAGTTATATGAGCTGTTAAATTACCTTTTTTGGTTCAGCCAGGTTGCCAATTTTCTCTCATAACCCTCCTGTAAAACCGACACAGACTTTGTCTGTTGCTTGTCTCAAGGATGCTGGAGCTGACTGCAGACGTTTAAGAAAGGCCAGACAACCACCGGCTGGTTACGGGGCCCATGAGGATCTGGATGGGGGGGCCTTAGATGTTCTTTCAGGCTGAGAACCAGCGCCGGGTTCATTTGCGAACTTTCTCCTCCCTTTTGGGAACACAGCCCCTGCTCTCCCAACTCCTTCCCATGTCACGTCTCACGTTCCATGTTCATCAGAACTGTCCTTTCCAATCTTCCCTACTCACGCAGGGCCTCTTTGAGGGGATGTGAAGGCTATGAGTTTTCTTCTTAGTTTGGCCAGTGTTTATGGGAAGGAAGGGAGGAAGAAAAGGAGAGAGAGAAAGGAACAAAAGGAAAGGGAGGCAAGAAATCTCCTGTTCATGGTATTTTAAGCACTTAATTGTGAAACTCCATCTAGTCTCTTAATCATCGATTCAAAATCCCTCCTTCTTGTATTTACTGCCTTTTAAAATCTGAAATGCTCCTGTATGCTTTCAGGTCAATTTAAAAAATATAATCCACCGAGGATAGTGCCATGAAGCAAAAACACCTGCAGCAGAAGCTTTTATTCTAAATGCCTTTGCCACCCTCTCTTGACCTCGTCTTCCTGCTCAACTCTCTACTGTCTCATGATTTTCTTAGTTTCCTTCCTTATCAGAGTGAAGTGCCCAGACCCAGAGCCAACACACTGGATCTTAATGGTGTTTTGGGGCATAACGGCAGAGGATCCTTCCAGAAGTATTCAGACAAGCTAGACACTATTGTCTAACTTCTCAAAGGAAAACTAGATGATGAGATAATCCTCCCCAGAGGGTTACAGAAGCAAATAATCTATGTTTTCATTATCAGAGCCTTGACACTGCCCCCCGACCCCCTCCCCCTCCAAAAAAAAAAGAAAGAAAGAAAAGAATACCCTAGACAGTTTCTGCTTTCCATTGTCTGTGAAGATTTTCCATCCAGACATTTCTTAAGTGGTTAGAATGGTGCGGAGTGTAACTGTGGCGGGCAGGTCCAGCTGGCCCAGACTTCCCTGCAAGGGCCTCTCATTGTGGCATGTTTAAAATAGTAGTCACTGCCTCAAGTGGATGAGTTTTTTTTTTTTTATGTATTATATTATATTTTATTTTTTCTCCATTATTCCATTTATTTGATATTCTAGAAAGTGCAAGCTACTTTTTTTTTTTCTTTACAATGCTGGAGAGGATGTGGAGAAAAGGGAACACTCTTACACTGTTGGTGGGAATACAAACTAGTACAGCCACTATGGAGAACAGTGTGGAGATTCCTTAAAAAACTGGAAATAGAACTCCCTTATGACCCAGCAATCCCACTGCTGGGCATACACACCAAGGAAACCAGAATTGAAAGAGACACGTGTACGCCAATGTTCATCGCAGCAATGTTTATAATAGCCAGGACATGGAAGCAACCTAGATGCCTATCAGCAGATGAATGGATAAGAAAGCTTGGTACATATACACAATGGAGTATTACTCAGCCATTAAAAAGAATACATTTGAATCAGTTCTAATGAGGTGCATGAAACTGGAGCTGATTATACAGAGTGAAGTAAGCCAGAAAGAAAAACACCAATACAGTATACTAACGCATATATATGGAATTTAGAAAGATGGTAATGATAACCCTGTATGCGAGACATCAAAAGAGACACAGATGTATGGAACAGTCTTTTGGACTCTGTGGGAGAGGGAGAGGGTGGGATGATTTGGGAGAATGGCATTGAAACACGTATAATATCAGATAAGAAATGAATTGCCAGTCCAGGTTTGATGCACGATACAGGATGTTTGGGGCTGGTGCACTGGGATGACCCAGAAGGATGGTACGGGGAGGGAGGAGGGAGGAGGGTTCAGGATGGGGAACACATGTACATCCATGGCAGATTCATGTTGATGTATGGATGAGGTTTTTTAAAGGAATGTTACCGTTCATTCGTCTATGCATCCAAGAATTCATATGTAAATGCTTACTGAGAACCCACTGTGTACTGTGTTCTATTAAACGCCAAGGGAGGAGAGGCCAAAACAGGGGAGCACTGTTCTTGCTCTCTGGGCGTTTATCATCTAAACACAGAGACAGGCTACGTCCCTACACCTTCAGATTTTGCTTCAGCTGAGAGCTTGAAACCAGGGGTTCCCAACCCTGGTCTCATGTTAGTGTCCCCGAGACGCTTTATGAGCACTGTTGATGACTGAGTCTCAGGCTAACCAATTAAGTGAGAAATATCTGGGTAGAATCCAGGCATGAATATTGTTAACCCCTGCCTCCTGATAAGTCTAAGGTGCAACCAGATTTGAGAAAATTTGGCCTAAATGCTTTTTTTTTTTTTTTGCCACACTGCATGGCTTGTGGGATCTTAAGTTCATCCTGCAATGGAAGCATGAAGCCTTAACCACTGGACCACCAGGAAATTCCAAACTACCTCTTCTTAAACACAGAGGTCAGTTTACCCTCCCTGAGTGCCCCCTGCCAAAAGGAATAAATATTATTGATTCACAAGGGTCCAAGTGTTTCCATCAAAGAAACACCCAGGAAACTTCAGACCAAATCCCCCTTTCCAGAAGGGACAAGAGGAGGAGGAGATGGCAGGACAGTGAGCACACTGCAGCCCCTGATGAAAGGCGGGGCCCGTCCTCCAGCCTGGGAGATGGAGGCGGTCAATCCAAGTGCACCTCAGTCTTGGACCCAACACAGGCTTCTTTGCAGCCACCTGACTCGCTGCCTGCATTCATAAACTTGGGGGCCGGTAGTTATCTGGACCAAATGAGAAGTATTGATACATTTCAGATCACAAACCTAGAATCCTCAAAGGCAATGGCGGTTGACCTAGATTTTCTCCTCCCCAGCCTCCATCTCTGACCACTGTTCCCAGCCAGCACAGGTGCAGAGTCCCGGCTGACAGAGGCGGGCTGGGCCTTAGCATCCCAGAACAGACATTCCTAGGCCCTGACAGCAGCTGCCTGGCTGGGAGATGCGACTTAGCCTTGATTAGAGTAGTAGTCTTTTATTTCCCCTTGTCTGAGCGGGACCATTCAGCCAGCATGAATCCGTTTGTCCAACTGATTCAAACCTAACTGCCAGCACTGCAGCCAAAACCTCTCAGGCCCTGACCTCCCTCTGAAATTGCTCTGACCAACATATCTGCATCCTCTCACCAACATTTCAGACATGGCTGGGCTCCAAGCTCTACCTCAGAATGTGATTTATCCAGAGCATCAGTACACGGGAGACACAGATTGGAAACTTTTATATGCTACAGGCAAAAAAAAAAAAAGAAAGACTGAGCAATGGAGATGTAAGCTCCCAAATAATTGTCTCCTAAGGGTATGGGCCGGATGCTGTGTTCAGAATGTGGCAAGTCTTTCAAGGCTCCAGAGGGGCTCTGGGAGCTTACCCAGCTTACACAGAAAGAAACAAAAAGCTTTCTCACCAACAGAAAAATTTAGTTTGCGAATCCCCTTGGACCCCCAATGTTAAGAGTGGTCTGAGCCTCCCAGAAGGACTTTGGCATCATAAAATCTCACTTGATCACAAGCTGTGTTTTCTGGGAAGCAGTGACACCTGGGGCTCTGCTCCCTCAACTGCTTCCCCAAAATACTGGCCCTGCCCTGAGGGGTGAGATCAGGCCATTTGACCCCATTTTGCCGTTAGCCCTCCTGCCTCCAAGTCTCACACTCTTAAGACCTCTAGACCATCTCTAGTCAATTCTTCTCAGCCCTCACTTTGAAGGAGCTCTGAAGAGTAGAAATGCTCACCTTGAGCCTGTGTTCACAGAGGGGATTTCTGTTTACCCTTCAGCAACAGCAGGTGGGATCTGCTCTCCTGGGGGAGTCAGGGAATCTAGTCCATGAAGCCCCCACAGCACCAGCTGCACTCTAATAGCTCATTCCACCAACATGCACTCCATTTCTAATACGCCAGGTAGGAGCTAAGCTGCATATTGTACAGGATGCCAAGCTGAGCACCTTCTCTATAACAGACAGTAGGGAGGCCAATGACGCCTAGGATTCCTGGAGGAGGGCAGCAATATCAAGGGTTGTGAGACTGATATTGATCTAAAATGATGTCTCACAGCTGCATTAAGATCACTTACAAAGGGGAAATTCCTCATCCTGATTCCATCTCAGAAGGAGTTTGGAAACTTATCCCGTATAGTCTGAGTCCTTCACTGAGACACTGTGGCCAACTTTCTGTTTGTCCTGGTAGGAGACCTCTAGTGGTGGTTGGTGTGGCTTTCTATATGTCTGTCCTGTCCTTAAGAAGAGAGCAGCTGTAGGGATTCTATGTAAGAATGTGTGTTCTCTTCTGAACTCGTTCTGTGAGGCCAGCATCACCCTGATACCAAATCCAGACAAAGATATCACTCAAAGAGAAAAACACAAGCCAGTATCACTGATAAACATGATGAAAAAATTCCCAACAAAATATCAGCAAACCAAATCCAATAATACATTAAAAGGATTATACCATGATCAAGTGGGATTTATTCCAGAAAGTAAGGATTTTGTTCAGTATCAGCAAATTAATGGGATATACCACAGTAACAAATTAAAAAAGAAAAACCATATAGTCATCTCCATAGATTCAGGAAAAGCTTTGACAAAATTAATCACCATTTATGATTAAAAAACTCTCCAGAGTGGAGCTTGGAGGGGACTTACCTCAACATAGTAAAGGCTATATATGACAAACCCACAAGGATGTGATGAAAAGCTGAAAGCATACCTTCTACGATCAGGAACAAGACAGGGATGCCCACTCTTGTCATTTTTGTTTAACATAGTTTTGGAAGTCCTAGCCATAGCAATCAGATTAGAAAAAGAACTAAAAGAAATCCAAGTTGGAAAGAAGAAGTAAAACTGTCCCTGTTAGGACTTCCCTGGGACTCAGAGGTCAAAGCGTCTGTCTACAATGCAGGAGGACTGGGTTCCATCCCTGGGTTGGGAAGATCGCCTGGAGAAGGAAATGGCAACCCACTCCAGTGTTCTTGCCTAGAAAATCCCATGGATGGAGGAGCCTGGTGCAGGCTATTGTCCATGGGGTCACAAAGAGTTGGACACGACCGAGTGACTTCACTTTCTTTCACACTTTCTTTGTACATGACACACCAGAAAACTACTAGAGCTCATCAGCTAATTCAGTAAAGCTGCAGGATACAAAATTAACATACAGAAGTCTGTTGCATTTTTATACTAATAACAAACTGTCAGGAAGAGAAATAAAGGAAACAATCACATTTACCATTCCATCAAAAAGAATAAAATACTTAGGAATAAACCTACTTAAGGAGATAAAAGACCTGTGCTCACAAAGCTATAAGATGCTGATAAAGGAAACTGACAACACCACAGACAGATGGAAAGATACACCATGTTCTTGCGTTGGAAGAATTAACATTATTAAAATGACTATACTACACAAGGCAATCTATATTCAGTGAAATCGCTATCAAAATACCAATAGCATTTTTCACAGAACTAAAAAAAATAATTTTAAACTTTGTATGGAAACACAAAGACCCTGCATAGCCAAAACAACTTTGAGAAAGAATAGAGCTGGAAAAACCACACTACATGACATCAGACTACACTACAAAGCTACAGTAATCAAAACAGCACAATACTGGCACAAAAACAGACGCATGGATCAATGGGAATAGAGAGCCCAGAAATAAACCTATGCATTTATGGTCGATTAATCTGTGACAAAGGAGGCAAGAATATACAATAGAAAAGAGACAGTTTCTTCAGTAAGTGGTGCTCAGATTAGGAGAAAATATTTGCAAACAATGTGACTGACAAGGAATTAGTCTCCAAAATTCACAAACACCTTATGACACTTAACAGCATCAAAACAACCTAATCAAAAAATGGGCAGAAGACCTAAATAGACATTTCTCCAAAACAGACATTCATATGGCCAAGAGGCTCATGAAAAGGTGCTTGACATCACAAATTATTGGAGAAATTAAAGTAAAAACTGCCTATACTGTTCATGGGATTCTCACCCTGCTTATTTAACTTATATGCAGAGTACATCATGAGAACTGCTGGACTAGATGAAACACAAGCTGGAATCAAGATTGCTGGGAGAAATATCAATAACCTCAGATATGCAGATGACACCACCCTTATGGCAGAAAGTGAAAAACTAAAGAGCCTCTTGATGAAAGTGAAAGAGGAGAGTGAAAAAGTTGGCTTAAAACTCAACATTCAGAAAACTAAGATCATGAGATCTGGTCCAATCACTTCATGGCAAAAAGATGGGGACACAGTGGAAACAGTGACAGACTTTATTTTGGGGGCTCCAAAATAACTGCAGATGTTTACTGCAGCCATGAAATTAAAAGACGCTTGCTCCTGGGAAGAAACACTGTGACCAACTTAGACAGCATATTAAAAAGCAGAGACATTACTTTGCCAACAAAGGTCCGTCTAGTCAAAGCTTTGGTTTTTCCAGTAGTCATGTATGGATGTGAGACTTGGACTATAAAGAAAGCTGAGCACCAAAGAATTGATGCTTTTGAACTGTGGTGTTGGAGAAGACTCTTGAGAGTCCCTTTGACAGCAAGGAGATCCAACCAATCAATCAGTAAAGGAAATCAGTCCTGAATATTTGTTGGAAGGACTGATGCTGAAGCTGAAACTCCAATAATTTGGCTATCTGATGCGATAAACTGACTCACTGGAAAAGACCCTGACCCTGATTGAGGGCAGGAGGAAAAGGGGACAACAGAGGATGAGATGGTTGGATGGCATCACTGACTCAATGGACATGAATTTGTGTGAACTCTGGGAGTTGGTGATGGACAGGGAAGGCTGGTGTGCTGCAGTCCATGGGGTCACAAAGAGTCAACATGACTGAGAAACTGACTGAACTCTGCATATAAGTTAAATAAGCAGGGTGACAATATACAGCCTTGACGTACTCCTTTCCCAATTTGGAACCAGTCTGTTGTTCCATGTCCAGTTCTACTGTTACTTCTTGACCTGCATACAGATTTCTCAGGAGGCAGGCAAGGTGTCTGGTATTCCCATCTCTTTCAGAATTTTCCCCAGTTTGTTGTGATGCACACAGTCAAAGACTTTGGCATAGTCAATAAAGCAGATGTTTTTCTGGAACTCTCTTGCTTTTTCTATGATCCAACAGATGTTGACAATTTGCTCTCTGGTTCCTCTGCCTTTGCTAAATCTAGTTGGAACATCTGGAAGTTCACAGTTCATGTTCTGTTGAAGGCTGGCTTGGAGAATTTTAAGCATTACTTTGCTAGCATGTGAGATGAGTGCAATTGTGCAGTAGTTTGTACATTCTTTGGCATTGCCTTTCTTTGGGATTAGAATGAAAATGGACCTTTTCCAGTCCTGTGGCCACTGCTGAGTTTTCCAAATTTGCTGGCATATTGAGTACAGCACTTTCACAGCATCATCTTTTAGGATTTGAAATAGCTCTACTGGAATTCCATCATCTCCACTAGCTTTGTTCATAGTGATGCTTTAAGGCCCACTTGACTTCACATTCCAGGATGTCTGGCTCTAGGTGAGTGATCACACCACTGTTGTTATCTAGGTCATTAAGATCTTCTTTGTATAGTTCTTCTGTGTATTGTTGCTGATTCTTCTTAATATCTTCTGCTTCTGTTATATCCATACCATTTCTGTCATATAATGTGCCCATCTCTGCATGAAAGGAGAATAGCATGGAAGTTCCTTAAAAAACTAAAACTAGGGCTACCATATGATCCTGTGATTTCACTCCTGGGCATCTATCTGGAGAATAATATGATCCAAAATGATACATGCACCCCAGTGTGCACTGTAGCACTGTTAACAATGGCCAGTACATGGAAGCAACCAAAATGGCCATTAACAGTTCAGTTCAGTTCAGTCGCTCAGTCGTGCCGACTCTTTGTGACCCCATGAATCACAGCAAGCCAGGCCTCCCAGTCCATCACCAACTCCCAGAGTTCACTCAGACTCACGTCCTTTGAGTCCGTGATGCCATCCAGCCATCTCATCCTCTTCTCCTCCTGCCCCCAATCCCTCCCAGCATCAGAGTCTTTTCCAATGAGTCAACTCTTCACATGAGGTGGCCAAAGTACTAGAGTTTCAGCTTTAGCATCATTCCTTCCAAAGAAATCCCAGGGCTCATCTCCTTCAGAATGGACTGGTTGGATCTCCTGGCAGTCCAAGGGACTCTCAAGAGTCTTCTCCAACACCACAGTTCAAAAGCATCAATTCTTCAGCACTCAGCTTTCTTTATAGTCCAACTCTCACATCCATACATGACCACTGGAAAAACCATAGCCTTGACTAGATGGACCTTAGTAGGCAAAGTAATGTCTCTGCTTTTGAATACACTATCTAGGTTGGTCATAACTTTCCTTCCAAGGAGTAAGCGTCTTTTAATTTCATGGCTGCAGTCACCATCTGCAGTGATTTTGGAGCCCCCCAAAATAAAGTCTGACACTGTTTCTACTGTTTCCCCATCTATTTCCCATGAAGTGATGGGGCCAGGAACGGATGAAGAAGATGTGGTGCATGTATGTAATGGAATATTATTCAGCTATAAAAAGAATGGAATAATGCCATTTGCAGCAACGTGGATGGACCTAGAGACTGTCGTACCGAGTGAAGTCAGACAGAGAAGGAGAAATATAATGTGACATCCCTAATATGTGGAATCTAAAGAAGAAATGATACAGATGCGTTTACTTATGAAACAGAAAGAGACTCACAGGTTTAGAGAATGCATTCCTGGTTCCCAGGGGTAAGGATGGCACAAAGGGATAGTTAGGGAGTCTGGGATGGACATGTACACACTGCTATAATTAAAATAGATAACCAACAAGGACCTACTGTTTAGCACATGAAACTCTGCTCAATGTTATGTGGCAACCTGGATGGGAGGGGAATTTGGAGGAGAATAGACACATGTATTTGTATTACTGAGCCCCTTTGCTGTTCACTTGAAACTATCACAACATTGTTAATTGGCTATATCTCAATACAAAATAAAAAGTTTAAAAAAATCAGTGGTGCTAGGAAAACTGGATACCAACATATAAAATAAAGAAATTATAAAATTCTCCAACACCTTAAAAAAAAATAACTCAGAATGAATTAAAGACCTAAATGTAAGACTGGATACCATAAAACCCCTAGAGAGAAACATAGGCAGAATACTCTTTGACACAAGTTGTAGCAGTATGTTTTTTAAAATGGTTCCTCAACAAAGGAAATAAAAGCAAAAATAAACAAATGTGACCTAATTAGATTTTGCACAGCAAAGGAAACTGTCAATATTAAAGATGACCTATTGAATGGGAGAAAATATTTAAAATATATGACTAATAAAGGATACATTAATAGCACACATAAGGATACATCCAGCATATATAAACAGCTCATACAACTCAACATTTAAAAAAAATAAAAAATCAGACAACCTGATTTTAAAACGGGCAGAAGAACCGAATAGAATTTTTTCCAAGGAGAGGCAGATGGCCAATAGGCACATGGAAAGATGCTCACCACTGCTAATATCAGGAAAATACAAATCAAAAACACAATGAATATCCCTTTACACCTGTTAAAATGGCTCTCATCAAAAAGAACGCAAATAACAAGTGTTGGTGAGGGTGTGGAGGACAGGGAACCCTTATACACTGTTGGTGGGAATCTAAATTGGTGCAGCCTCTGTGGAAAAGAGTACGAAGGTTTCTAAAAAAGCTAAGCATAGAACTACCACATGAGCTAGCAATTCCACCCCTAGGTATACATCCCCTCAAAACAAAAACACTAATTCAGAAAGAGGTATGTACCCCAATGTTCACAGCAGCCTTATTTACAATTGCCAAGGTACAGAAGGACCCTAAGTGTCCATCAGCAGATGAATGGGCAGTGAAGATGTGGTATATACATGTAATGGAATATTAGCCATAAAAAAAAAAACAAAATTTTGCCACCTGCAGCAACATTGATGGACATAGAGGGTATTATACTAAGAAAAATATGTCAAAGACAAGTATTGTATGATATCACTTATATGTAGAGTCTAAAAATATAACAACCAGTGAACATAAAAAAGCAGCAGACTCACCGATACAGAGAGCAAACTAGTAATTACCACTGGGGAGAGGGACGTAGGGAGGGGCAATATAGGGGTATGGGATCAAGAAATACAAATTATTTTTAAAAAAAAGAAATAAAAACTATTAAGTATAAAATAAGCTACAAGGATATACTATACAACACAGGGAATATAGCCAATATAACCTTTAAAACTTGTGAATCACTATATTGTACACTTGTAACATATTATACATCAATTATATTTCAATTAAAAAAAAAAAACTAAAAAACAACTTTCAAAAATGGCAACTATTTGCAACAAATGTCAATGGACCCTGAAGGCATCATGCTAAGTGAAATAAGTCAGAAAAAGACAACTATTACATGTTCACAATAGGTATGTGTGTCAAATCATTATATTGTACACCTGAAACTAACAGTGTTATACTAATTATATATCAATAAAAAAAAACAATTCTAAGCATTTAAACAAGACAGAGCACATGTTTCCCACCTGGGCATTCCCCGCACCCTGCTGCTGTGTAAAGCAGAGAGGGCCAAGACCACATGCACTGGGAGTTTAAGCACCCTTCTCCCAGGGCCCAAAATAGTTCACTGGGAATAAAAATTAGTTAAGGCAAAAGAGGGAAAATGTTGTTACATCAAACTCTCCAGCGAAGTCCCAGGGAAGGTCAACCGGAGAGCGCACCTGTTGTCTTCACGCTGCGTCTCAACCACCGCAGGCCGGGCTCTGTGGACCCCTCTGGAGTCACCCCCAGCTTTTGTCCGCAGTCTCTTTCCCGCGAGAAGGTTTTGCGTGGTCATCCCGCATCTCATTTCAGTTATTTCGGTGCATCTTCCGTCCGTAAGTCAGCGCTTTGGGGATTCGTGTGGGACACTGGGTTTCTCCCTCTGCGCGGGGCCTGCGGTGTTGACACCTGGGTCCAGCCGCCAGGGCTCTGACTCAGATTGTTTGGGGCAGGGCCCAGGCACGTGGGTTTTGAGCTTCCCAGGTGACTCTCAGATGTTGTTAAAAGGCTGGGGCTTTGGTTTCTCTTGCCAGGCCTTCTCTTACACTTTGTATTCTTCCTGCTCATCATTATAAAGAGAGAGCAGAAGCCAGGGCAAGAGCTTAGTTCTGGAAGTTCAACATGACACCATTGAAAGAATTTCTCTCCCTTGGCTTTGGCCAGGGTTAACAGACCTCTGGTTCTGGGCCCAAATTCTATCCTCAATGTCACCAGGTCCCAGGAGAAGTACTGCCAATATTTCTGCTTATATTTGTGAAAACCTAGTCACACCTTTTGCTTCCCAGGATCAGTTCAGTTCAGTTCAATCACTCAGTCATGTCCGACGCTTTGCGACCCCGTGAATCGCAGCACGCCAGGCCTCCCTGTCCATCACCAACTCCCGGAGTTCACTCAGATTCACATCCATCGAGTCAGTGATGCCATCCAGCCATCTCATCCTCTGTCGTCCCCTTCTCCTCCTGCCCACAATCCCTCCCAGCATCAGAGTCTTTTCCAGTGAGTCAACTCTTCACATGAGGTGGCCAAAGTACTGGAGTTTCAGCTTATCATTCCTTCCAAAGAAATCCCAGGGCTGATCTCCTTCAGAATGGACTGGTTGGATCTCCTTGCAGTCCAAGGGACTCTCAAGAGTCTTCTCCAACACCACAGTTCAAAAGCATCAATTCTTTGACACTCAGCCTTCTTCACAGTCCAACTCTCACATCCATACATGACCACTGGAAAAACCATAGCCTTGACTAGACGGACCTTAGTAGGCAAAGTAATGCCTCTGCTTTTGAATATGCTATCTAGGTTGGTCATAACTTTCCTTCCAAGGAGTAAGCGTCTTTTAATTTCATGGCTGCAGTCACCATCTGCAGTGATTTTGGAGCCCAAAAAAATAGTCTGACACTGTTTCTACTATTTCCCCATCTATTTCCCATGAGGTGATGGGACCAGATGCCATCATCTTCATTTTCTGAATGTTGAGCTTTAAGCCAACTTCTTCACTCTTCCTCTTTCACTTTCATCAAGAGGGTTTTTAGTTCCTCTTCACTTTCTGCCATAAGGGTGGTATCGTCTGCATATCTGAGATTATTGATGTTTCTCCCGGCGATCTTGATTCTAGCTTGTGCTTCTTCCAGTCCAGCATTTCTCATGATGTACTCTGCATAGAAGTTAAATAAGCAGGGTGACAATATACAGCCTTGACATACTCCTTTTCCTATTTAAAACCAGTCTGTTGTTCCATGTCCAGTTCTAACTGTTGCTTCCTGACCTGCATACAGATTTCTCAAGAGGCACGTCAGGTGGTCTGGTATTCCCATCTCTTTCAGAATTGTCCACAGTTTATTGTGATCCACACAGTCAAAGGCTTTGGCATAGTCAATAAAGCAGAAATAGATGTTTTTCTGGAACTCTCTTGCTTTTTCCATGATCCACCAGATGTTGGCAATTTGATCTCTGGTTCCTCTGCCTTTTCTAAAACCAGCTTGAACATCAGGAAGTTCACAGTTCAAGTATTGCTGAAGCCTGGCTTGGAGAATTTTGAGCATTACTTTACTAGCATGTGAGATGAGTGCAATTGTGCGGTAATTTGATCATTCTTTGGCATTGCCTTTCTTTGGGATTGGAATGAAAACTGACCTTTTCCAGTCCTGTGGCCACTGCTGAGTTTTCCAAATTTGCTGGCATATTGAGTGCAGCACTTTCACAGCATCATCTTCCAGGATTTGAAATAGCTCAACTGGAATGCCACCACTAGCTTTGTTTGTACTGATGCTTTCTAAGGCCCACTTGACTTCACATTCCAGGATGTCTGGCTCTAGGTGAGTGATCACACCATCATGATTATCTTGGTTGTGAAGATCCTTTTTGTACAGTTCTTCTGTGTACTCCTACCACCTCTTCTTCATATCTTCTGCTTCTTTTAGGTCCATACCATTTCTGTCCTTTATCGAGCCCATCTTTGCATGAAATGTTCCCTTGGTATCTCTAATTTTCTTGAAGAGATCTCTAGTCTTTCCCATTCTGTTCTTTTCCTCTATTTCTCTGCAGGATAATCAGTGGTAAAAAGTCTGCCTGCCAACCAGAAGCTGTGGGTTCAGTCTCTGGGTGGGGAATATCCCCTGGAGAAGGAAATGACAACCTACTCCAGTATTCTTGTCTGGGAAATCCCATGGACAGAGGAGCCTGGTGGGCTACAGTCCATGGGGTGACAAAGAGTTGGGCACGACTAAATGACTTAACAACAAATCACACCTTGACAAAAAGCCACACAATGGAGTTGTGATTTCACATAAATTATAGCATGCATGGTGCGCTGGATGTGTGTTTTCTTATTTCTCTGTGTCTCTACTTTCCTCTGTCCCTCAGGTTTTTTTTATATTTTAAAAGTATCTTTGAGTTATTATAAAATATAACTAAAATAATTTCTTCATGTTTATTGAGATGAATTTTTGGCCTTCATTCTTATTTTTTTAAAGATACATTTCTCTCTGAAAGAAAAATAAATGGACCGCTGCTTAGGTGGGCCCCCTCCAGATTGTAAAGGAATGGTGGGGAGACAGCACTGTCCAGGAGTGACCAGAAGGCCCACGCTTGCCTCCATCACTCACTACGACATGCACTGAGTTGCAAGGTCACAGGGGCTTCTTTCTGCCCAACCAGAAAATGCAGGAGGTTGTTTTCACAGCCTGCACCCACAGCCCACAACCTCGGGTCGTTATGAAAATCACATGAGCCAGGACTGGTGCACGTAATTTGGGGGGAGGGGGAATGATTCCTTTTCATCAGGTAACCAGGTATACTATGAGCTCGAATCTTTCTGCAAGAGAAATTTTCCATGCTGATTTCGAATTTCTTTGGAAACACAGCATTCATTCGTGTGATCAGAGCCCTGGCTGGTCTATGGGCGGCTTTTCTTTTTCTGGGATGGCTGATCAGCAGTCTGTCTGCTGTTTCTGGAAGTTCCATTTCAGAAGGCGGTCCTGGTGAGACTTCATTCTGACATCTGCAAATCACATTCATGGGGAAAATGTGACTCACTCGAGTAACTGTGTTAAGTTTTCATGGATATTGTTCAGGGAGTAGGTGTTGTCTTTCAGCCAAATCACTTGAAATCATCATGACATCAGCCCCTTTACTGAAAGACCAGTGGTGGCCCACAGGAAGCAGGGGAAAGGTGGGGGCTGGGATGCAAGGTTTACTCTAAGAAAAATCACTTTCCTAGCCCTCCTGAAGTATTAGCAATAAGGTAGTCCACAAACTCAACAGAGTACCCCAAGTCCAGGAGGAGAGCGGTGAAGGGTGACCAACCAAGTCTGGGACCCCCATAAATATCCCAATACAAACTGAAAGAGCTAAGGTGACTCAGCTGCCAGGAATGAGGAGAGACAAAAAGCCCGGTTGAAACGCCATGGATGAGGAGCATATGACATTCTCACTCCTCACGCCCTTTTGTGGCTACACCTGACATCACTAACTGGGCATCACCTTGTCTGCAGGTGACCCTGGATGCAACTGCAGAATCCTCTGCCACTCAGCTTAAACAGCTGCTACCAGTCAATCCAGGATGTTAATTGCTATGAAACTGTTGGACGTTCCCAGTGAAATGGTTTCAGTTACCAAATCAATGCATGATGTTACTTGGTCAGACACTCAGATCACATCTTCCTCTTTCTCGTCTTCATCATCAGGGTCACCTCTGTACCTGTCATCATAAAGCAGATGAGAACAGGCTCCTGAGGGGCCTGCGGGCAAACAGGGGACCAGCCTCCACCTCCTCTAGTGCAGGCTTTCTTAAGGCAGCTCAGTGGGCTGTGATAAGTGAAAGGGAAAGTCGCTCAGTCGTGTCTAATTCTTTGCAACCTCATGGACTATACAGTCCATGGAATTCTCCAGGCCAGAATACTGGAGTGGGTAGCTGTTTCCTTCTCCAGGGTATCCTCCCAACCCAGGGATCAAACCCAGGCGGATTTTTAACCATCTGAGCCACAAGGGAAGTAATAATGCAGTTGTCAAAGCTGGTGGGCCAGAGACAAGGCCACCTGCCCTCCTGAAGTAGATTCATGAGCATCTCTTTCCACTGCAGCCAGATGAAGACTTCTACCCTAGGCTCATGCCAAGGCATCTCCAGTATATAAGCTGGAAAAGAGTTATGTTGTTAAGGTGTGAGTGGAGAGCAGATGTAGGACAAGATGAAACTTTTTAAAAACATGCATGGCAAAACCCACCACAATATTGTAAAGTAATTAGCCTCCAACTAAAATAAATAATTTTAAAAATAAATCCCATTTAAATAAATAAAAACATTACTTTTAAAGGAATAGAATAAAAACCCTAACTTGCAAGTCATCACTTTCAATTACCCTCTAATTCAGTGCTGGAGAGAAATAATGTACCCAATCAAATTAGAGAAACCCAAGTGCCCCGGGCTTCCTAGATGGCATTAGTGATAAAGAACATGCTTGCCAGTGTAGGACATGTAAGAGATGTGGGTTTGATCCCTGGGTCAGGAAAATCCCCTGGAGGAGGGCATGGCAACTCACTCCGGTATTCTTGCCTGGAGAATCCCATGGACAGAGGAGCCTGGCGGGCTACAGTCCATGGGGTTGTACAGTCAGACAACAACTGAAGTGACTTAGCATGCATGCATGCAAGTGGCCTGGATCCATCAGGAAACACAGACTCCTGTATGGAAATGAATGGACTCACCACTGAGCCCTGCAGCACTCCCCACTGGACGGCCAGGCTAACAAGGGGCTGAGGCATCAGGAGAGCCCACTAAATGTGCTGTGGGTGTGTGCTCACACAGCTCGGTCCAATGTGAATCTGAGGGGACAGGGGACAGGCTCTGATTCATTCACACTTGTCATCACCCTTGGTATCAGCAACCTCTGTGAGAAACAAAGATTCCCAGGGCAGTGAGTCACTAAGACCAGAAAAATCAGAGAGAACAGAAGGTACCCCATTTAAAGACTGACCAAGAAGCAGGCTGTGAGGACACCCCCACTGAATCTCCAAGGTCCTGCCCCTGGAATCTGAAAGGCGGATGTGAAGAGGGGGTGGGACACCTCAGCAGGCTCAATGGCTGCCCAGTGGGGTCAACAAGGACCTCAAACTTTGGAATCCTAGGCCAAAGGGCACTAGATCCCTAACTCCAGCTTCATCTGGGCTCCGAGGCTGGGGGTGTGATAAGGAAGGAACTGAAATGTTTTAGATGTAGAGAAGAGGAATATAGGATACAGATGGGAGGAAGAGGCTGATGAGAAGGGAGTAGAAATATCATTAATGTCTCCTCATTCCAGAGCAAAGGGAGTGCGGCTCTGTAATTAGCTCTTTTACCCTCCAAACCAGTCAACACATCTCAACTCAGCCTGGGCCTGTGCTTTCCCAGAATAAGTCCATTACATGCTTCTGGAAGGGAAGGGAAGGGAAGTGGAGTAAAGTCGCTCAGTCCTCTCCAACTCTTTGCAACCCCATGTGCCAGGAGCCAGTGTGAGGAACCCCCCCGCCCCCCGTGGCAAAGGTCATGAGGAAGGAGGCTCGGCATATGCAAAGGCGGGATCAAGCCTCAGGGGTCCCCCTGGAAATTCTTGAGCATCTACCCCCAAAACCAGAGTCTGCCTGCTTTACTGTGTTATGCTTTCCACCTACTCTTCTGACATTAACAGGGGGCCGTCCCCCCACCACCTTTTTCTGGAAAAAGTTAATTTAGAGCTTTTAGATAATAAGTCTCCTGGGCATAATAAGAGTGTTTCAATCCAAAAACCCCTCTGATGGCTTTCTAGCCTGCCTGCTGGACTCTTACAGCTGCGCATGTGATTGTTTGCAGCCTCCCGACCGCGAGAGGCACAGGAAGCTTAAAACATCCTAGGAATGTAGGGGCTTCCAAGGAGTCAAAATCATTAGAATAGGACTTATTAAGGGTTTCATTTGTTGAGCCAATACTTGCTGCCAAGTTTTCATATCTTTTATTTGTAGATATAGTTGGTATATAGAAAAAACAGGGAGTAGCCCTGATATTAGCAACATTCGATCTTTGAGTTAAGTACTTTCTTTGTTATAACCCACTGCACCTTTATTCTACAGGAATGTAACTTTATTTAGTACTTTGAAGGTGATGCAGATTAAAGAAAAAAAACACTTCAAGGGAAAAAGAGTTCTCTGGTTGATAGACATTTACCTAGGAAGAGAGCCATAAAAATGTTAACGGGCCTCTTGGCCAGAAGATAATGTAAACTACCTGAGACCTTTTGTATATGGGAAGGTATGCAGAAAGAAAGCCTGGTCTCAATAAATGTCAGGACTGCTGCCGCTGCATAACCCTGCATATTCCATGATTTCTTTATGTACAACTTGGGGTATATAAGCTGCTTTTGAAAATAAAGTTGTGGGTCTGGCACCAATGCTTGGCTCCCTCATGTCGTTCTTTTCTCCCCTTTCTGGCTGAATTCCCACCTGGAGCATGGAGGCTCACCATGTCTACTTATTTGCCCTGGCTTCTAAGACCCACGCGAGAGAGAGCCCAAGGCAGGGCACCCTCCGGTATTCAAGTGGGTGCCGGTGGCCTATGTAGATGGTGCAAGTTCCTTGTCTTGGAACTTTATTGGTTTTCCACATAAACCAAGTTATTCAGCCTCTTTTCTCCACTGATTTTCCTACTACACGATTCTTTCCTAATCTCTCTTTATATTTCTAAATAAATAAGTTTTTCCTCACCAACTCTGTCCCCGCTTCGAATTCCCTGGATCCACCAGGGCTGGACCCCAGCACCCATGGACTGTAACCTACCAGGCTCCTCCATCCCTGTGATTCTCGAGGCAGGAATGCTGGAGTGGGTTGCCATTTCCTTCTCCAGGGGAACTTCCCAACCCAGGGATCAAACCCAGGTCTCCTGCATTGCAGGCAGACACTTTACCCTCTAAGCCACCAGGGAAGCCCCTCTAGAAGGGAAAGGGAGGGTCAAATGACCAACTTGCCCAGGTTTGGTGGGACTTTCCTGATTTTAACATAATAAGTCCTGTGTCCTGGGAAACCCCTCAGACTTGGACAAACAAAACAACTGGTCACTCTGCCAGAAGGGAAAGAGGGAGGGAGGGAAGAAGCCAAGGAAGAGGGAGGAAGGAGTGAATTAACGGAGGTCCAGTGGCCTGGCATGGGAGCAGCCCACCTTCTCAGTGAGGTGGTGGCAGCTGAGTAACTGGCAAGCTGCTGGGGACTGAGGAACATGGCATGAGCTCATCCCTATAAAGGAGAAAAGAGACAGTGGGCCAGCCGTGATCCAGTCATAATGGAATTCTGAAAACAGACTGATTATATTCCTTCAGGGAGCATCTGTTGAGCACCTGCCCTTTGGCAGATTCTGTGCTGGATGTTGAGAATAGGGAAGAAGTAAGGACAGGCCCTGCCTTCCGGGAGCCAGAGGAGGCAGGACACGCTGAAGGAACCCACTGTGTGCATCCTGCTTCATCCCCTGGGTGGAACTCTGCACACACTCACAGTGGGCAGCTTGTCTGCTGGGGTGGCAGACACCCCATCTACCTTGGGGATCCTAGTGAACAGCGTCACCACCTCTGAGACAGAACTTCACTGTGCATTCCCTTGTCTGTAAAACCCACAGTGTAAGAGGGCTGTGGGCTAATGCCTTCTTAGGCATGGGTAGGCCTTCTTAGGGGCTTCCCTCGTGGCTCAGCTAGTAAAGAACCCACCTGGAATGCAAGAGACCTGGGTTTGATCCCTGGGTTGGAAAGATCTCCAGTATTCTTCCCTGGGAAAGCCCATGGGCAGAGGAGCCTTACAGGCTGAAGTCCATGGGGTCACAAAGAGTTGGATATGACTGAGCAGCTAAGCACAGCATAGCACAGGCCTTCTCAGAGAGCTGTTAGGAAGATCTCCAGGCCCCTCGTGTAAATTAGACTTGATATCATGGCCAGATGGACATGAGGCTGCCAGGACCTGCCGGGGACCAGCACAGGGAGGAGAAAGATGCAGGGTTTCCATTGAGCTCAGGGCAGCTGGAGCTATCCCCAGGTTTCAGCACTGCCTGCTCCATCCCCAGTCCTCTGGGGCCCGTGGCCAGGCAACTGTCTCCTTGCTCAGAGACGTGGCACAAAGTCCTGCCCTCTTTCTGCTTTACTCCTGATCTGTTCTCAGACCAAGTCATGGCCCAACAGGGCTGCTGTGGTGACTTTCTCTCAAGGACCCCTTGGAAAATGATGAGTGCAGCTGACTGTCTACCTCTTGGCTGGTCTCCAACCTGTCCTGAGAGTCAACCTCCACAGATCTGGTACTGTATCTATTTGGATCTTAGTAACAGATGTGAAGTTAAGTGGGCCTTAGAAAGCATCACTACGAACAAAGCTAATGGAGGTGATGGAATTCCAGTTGAGCTATTTCAAATCCTAAAAGATGATGCTGTGTAAGTGCTACACTCAATATGCCAGCAAATTTGGAAAACTCGGCAGTGGCCACAGGACTGGAAGAGGTCCCTTTTCATTCCAATTCCAAAGAAAGGCAATGCCAAAGAATGCTCAAACTACCGCACAATTGCACTCATCTCACATGCTAGGCTCAAAATTCTCCAAGCCAGGCTTAAGCAATACGTGAACCGTGAACTTCCTGATGTTCAAGCTGGTTTTAGAAAAGGCAGAGGAACCAGAGATCAAATTGCCAACATCTGCTGGATCATAGAAAAAGCAAGAGAGTTCCAGAAAAACATCTATTTCTTCTTTACTGACTGTGTGGATCACAATACACTGTGGAAAATTCTGAAAGAGATGGGAATACCAGACCACCTGACCTGCCTCTTGAGAAACCTATATGCAGGTCAGGAAGCAACAGTTAGAACTGGACATGGAACAACAGACTGGTCCCAAATAGGAAAAGGAGTACATCAAGGCTGTATATTGTCACCCTGCTTATTTAACTTATATGCAGAGTATATCATGAGAAACGCTGGACTGGAAGAAGCACAAGCTGGAATCAAGATGGCCGGGAGAAATATCAATAACCTCAGATATGCAGATGACACCACCCTTATGGCAGACAGTGAAGAGGAACTAAAAACCCTCTTGATAAAAGTGAAAGAAGAGAGTGAAGAAGTTGGCTTAAAGCTAAACATTCAGAAAATGAAGATCATGGCATCTGGTCCCATCACTTCATGGGAAATAGATGGGGAAACAGTGGAAACAGTGTCAGACTTTATTTTTGGGGGCTCCAAAATCACTGCAGATGGTGACTGCAGCCATGAAATTAAAAGACACTTACTCCTTGGAAGAAAAGTTATGACCAACCTAGATAGCATATTAAAAAGCAAACACATTACTTTGCCAACAAAGGTCCGTCTAGTCAAGGCTATGGTTTTTCCAGTAGTCATGTATGGATGTGAGAGTTGGACTGAGCTGAGCGTGGAAGAATTGATGCTTTTGAACTGTGGTGTTGGAGAAGACTCTTGAGAGTCCCTTGGACTGCAGGGAGATCCAACCAGTCCATCCTAAAGGAGATCAGCCCTGGGATTTCTCTGGAAGGAATGATGCTGAAGCTGAAACTCCAGTACTTTGGCCACCTCATGTGAAGAGTTGACTCATTGGAAAAGACTCTGATGCTAGGAGGGATTGGGGGCAGGAGAAGGGGATGACCGAGGATGAGATGGCTGGATGGCATCACCGAATCGGTGGACATGAGTTTGAGTGAACTCTGGGAGTTGGTGATGGACAGGGAGGCCTGGCGTGCTGCAATTCATGGGGTCGCAAAGAGTCAGACATGAGTGAGCGACTGAAGTGGACAGATGACTGATTTCCTCCCTAAACTCCTGCCCCACCCAATCCCCTACAGGGCATTCAGAGAGTGGGTTGGTTTATAGAAAGAGAAATATCATCTCTCTGAGTTGTTTCAGAGCTCAGAAACATCACAGGAAGCACTCTGTTTTTACAGATCATAGGGAGACAGACATGGAATAAGTCTCAGAATTAAGATAAAAACCACCAAGCTTATAAATGATTTCTTTCTCCTTTTATCTGTTTATAGAATTTCTCCTTCCTTCCCTCCCTTGTTTCTGGCCAGAAGCTGTAGTTTTCTGCCTTCTGGGAATTCACATGTAATTAGTTTATTACTATTCTAAAAGCAAAGCAAAGACTTGGAGTCAGCTCCTTAACAAGCAGGGTCATACACAGATAAAGCTCTTCCTCAATTTCCTGCCCATTGTATCTCATATTAACAAAGTATTTAAACACAGTATGCTCAGCAAAGAGGGAGTAACTGGGAGGGCCTGAAGGGAAAGAGGAAGGAGTCATTAAAAAGCCTTTACAGAGGAAGTGACCTTCAAGTTGAGATTTGCAAGATGGATAGGAGTGTTGTTGTTCAATTGCTAAGTCATGTCCAACTGTGCAACGCCAAGAACTGCAGCCGGCCAGGCTCCCTTGTCCTCCACTATCTCCTGGAGTCTGCGCAAATTCATGTCCATTGAGTTGGTGATGACCATCTCATCCTCCGCCACCCCCTTCTCCTTGAGTGCACCAGTAGTTAAACTTGAACACAAATTCGCAGCAATCCACGAGAAAGAGAGTCAAAAGCATGAAAAAGCAAGTTTATAGCAGAGACCTCACTTTCAGAATCAACACAGGGTTCTATGTGTAGTTCACCCAGGCTGGGGTGCCTCCTTCCACAGACTCTCTGGCCTGCAGTCGGTGTTCACATCCAGACTGCTGCCCCTTCAGAAAGAAAGTGGACTAACATTAAGCAAAAAGCTTTTCTAAATTAAGGGTTAAGACAGAAAGATTCTGGCTGTGTTCACACATAACTAGAACCTTCCACTAACCCAAATGCCCCATTCCCCAAGCCGGCTGGCTAACGGAGGTTTGGCGGCCTCTCTCTGTTTTGCTTTCTTCCTCCCATTAGCTCCAAGGCCCTTCCTCTGGGTGCCTGTGCTCCCATCTCTGCAGAAGCACCTTCTTCCCTTCCTCTCTCCTCTCCGCCCTCTCACTTGTCAGTGCCTGACTCAGCGGAGATGTGTGGGATTGGGCAGGGAGTGAATCAGTGAGTTGAGACTCAGAAGGAGACACACTGTCCATTTACTCCTCACTCGCTAGAGTGCCCCGAGTGCCTCCCCAACTGACCGCTTTGGGTGAACCCGTTTTTGAGGTGAGGCCATAATCCCAGACTCCAGACTTGAGGATAAGAAGACAAGGCTCATGGGATAGATAGTCAGAGAGATTTATGGTTCTGAGGGAGGAGATTGGAATTTTGACAAGACACAGCTGGCTGAGGGAGTGAGCTGGAAGATTCCGCCCTGGGGTGAAGAAGAAGAGGAGGGGGGGTGTCTTTAAATAGCAGGTGGCTTCACTGTTTCTATAAATGAAAACAGTTTTCACTGAACACTGATTACGAAAATGGTCTTTTATTAGATAGCTGCCTCAACCCAAAGGATGGCCCTGGAGGCGCTGGCTGGGGAACGTTCCCTGCAGTTCATAAACATGGTTGATTGCACCTCACCTCGCGCCAAGAGCACTTCTTATTTCTTTCTGCTCAAGGACTCTGCATGGGCCAGGAAGCAGAGACCCGTGGGGGTAGAAGGACAGTATTAGGCCAGGGCTCAGCTTCCAACACTGCCAGATTTCATTATTCTTGCCATTTGTGTACTTATCTGAGAGTCATTCATCCTCCTTTTGAGGAGATTGAAAAAGAGATCCACGTGTTCTGCCTTGGGGCCTGGGGAAGGGCAGGGAGGAGGGCTCTGGGAAGGGCAGAGCTTGTGAAGATCCCAGCAAGTCTTCTCTCCATAAGGCAGAGCTGAATGTAATTGGTCTCCCCTGTCTTTAATGAACTGAAAAAGCCCTTCTGAAATAGCCGAGTGGCAGGAGGCTGAGGAGCACATCCACTCTGAGTAAATCACTTGCCCTCCAGCCTCCTTGCTTGGAGGAAGCTGACCCCAAGGTCTCGTGGCAGGCTGGAGGAGCCCACTCTACTCACCAACTTCCTCAGGAAGCATGGCTGCCCAAGTGGTTGAGAAAGCAGACAGGCATGAATCCAGACTTTACCGCCAAGTCCCCACGCTGAGCTGGGGGTCGCTGGTATTTCCCAAGAAGGAGTGAATAATAACAGCTGACATTTATTGAACACATACTATGCGCCAGGCACAGTGCGAGACATTTTATATCCATGAGCTCATTTCATTCCAGCAACTCCATGAAGTAAGTTCTATGTTCAGAGGAAGCTGCCAAGAAGAGAGGAAAAGAACTTGCTCACACAGACACAGCTGGTTACTGACAGAGCCAGGATTCCAACCCGGGTTGGTCAGAATCTAACACTCTTAACTACCCCCTACACTGCCTCCCTTAATGCCAGATTGGAAAGGGGCTCAGAACATGCCACCCTCAAACTGGCCACTTCGGCAAATTAACTATTTCGAGGTAAAGGCACTTGAAAAACTACAAGAAGGACACTCTGACTGTCCTTCTTTTTCTTAAAGTCAGATGAACTTCCCACATGAAAGATGTCTTCCTCATAGAAAACAAACTTCTGGTTACCAAAGGGGAAAAGATGGGGAGGGATAAATTAGGAAATTAGGCTCAACATATACACACTACTATTCATTGGAAGGACTGATGCTGAAGCTGAAGCTCCAATACTCTGGCCACCTGATGCAAAGAGCCAACTCACTGGAAAAGACCCTGATACTGGGAAAGATAGAAGCCAGGAGGAGAAGGGGACGACAGAGGATGAGATGGTTGGATGGCATCATGGACTCAATGGACATGAGTTTGGGCAAGCTCTGAGAGATGGTGACGGACAGGGAAGCCTGGCTTGCTGCAGTCCATGGGGTCACAAAGAGTTGGACACAACTGAGCAACTGAACAACAACAATATATAAAATAGATAACCCACGAGGACCTACTGTATAGCACGGAAACTCTGCTCAACATTTTGTAATAAACTATAAGGGAAAAGAATCTGAAACGTATATCTGAATCATCACTTGGCTCCATCCCTGAGACTAACATTCTGTTGTAAATCAACTACATTTCAATAAAATTAAAAAATAATAATAATAATAAAGAAAGAAAGATGTCTTCCCTACACCAGAAGGAAGTAACATTCGTGTCACCAAGGATAAGCTGGGATGGAGTGAATTCTACGCAGAAAGATCTCAATAAAAAAAATTCTTATCTTCCATTCGCCTCCCCACATACCTTACATAGTTTCACTTCATAACTGCTTCTCTTTGTTCAACCTAATGTAAAAGCAAGGAGGTTTCACCTTCTTGGGGCTTCATTTCCTTATGAGGGCTCCCATGTCACATAAAATTCATGTTAAATAAATGTGTATGTTGTTCTCCTGTTGACCTGCCTTATGTCCATTTAGTTCATAGGCCCAGTCAAAAAGAACCCTAAGAGGGTAAAGGCCAAAGTTTGCCTCCCTTACAGCTGATACCTTCCAAATATACCCTGTTCTCCCACCCTCGTTTTATCTATGCATCTGCCTTCCCAGGCCTTCCTGCAGTGGGGACTCCGTATAAAGAGCAGATTTCCTTGGGCAGGTTTGCTTAGTATGGGACTTCCTGCTGAGATATATCAGGGATATTACCACTTTGAAAAATGCAAGCAGAAGGCGTATGCAATCCACATGCTAGGTGGCAAAAAGGGGTGTGAGAGGTTACCTGGTTGAAGCAGCCTCTTTAGAAACCTCAGAGGACGAGGCGGCCATAAGTTAGGTCATGACCCTATCTAACTTAACTCTCTCCAAGAGAGAGCCTGTGTCTAGAGGCACATCATTCAAGAATATCTCACAGAATGAAGGCCTCTCTCAAACGTACATGTTGTAAAGCCATTTCAGCCAAGTGAGGAAAACTGATTTCTCAGCATGGAAAGAGAGTTTTGACAGAAGCCCTGGAAAAAACACCAGGTCTTTCTTGGACACTTAGTCAAATAAATTAACTTGGAGGCTCAGCTGCACTCCCCAAGCAAAGAGTGTGCAGCTTTGAAAACCATTCTTCTTCCCCCCAGAGGGATGGTAAGCAAACAGACACCCAAACATTCCAGGAGCAGGCCTCGCAGGCCTCCTGTGCAGTGTCCGTTCCCCAGGGAGAGCAGCAGGCAGCTCATTCACTTCCCAGATGGTGGGCTTTGGAAGACAGGGGTTGGCTACTTCCCAAGTCCTTTCCTGATTGCCTGACTTTGGCTTGGGGACCAGGGTGGAGGCTGCTGCTCTGAGAAATGCATTTGCTGTTCGGTTGCAAAACATCTCCAAGTGATTGATGAACCAGCCCCAGGGAAGAAGAAATAAGTCACCAGCACCTGAAATACAGCCACCTCTAGAAGAAAATATTTCACCCTTTCAGGAAGCCCCAAGACACATGGACATTAATCAGAAGAGAATGAAAGAGGATCAGATTCCACTGCAATAGTAGAGAAAGAGAGTGGGCAAACAGAAGAGCCATGGTCCTCATAAGGAGATGAATAAACCGTGACCTTTGCTTTCCCCTTAGGCTAAATGTCCCTAGTACTTGATCCAGTCCCTCTCTGCAGGCATAGCTCTTTCTCGGCAGATGCTGTCGCAGGTGGAAAGGTCGCAGACACTGCTGGCTCAGGGCACACTGCTGGCTTGAGATAGAGCTGAGTCCAGAGCCGGCCCCTCAGGGAAGCCACCAGCCTTGTTCATGCCAGATCACCAAACTCTAAGTGTCCCCATTTTGTGACCTTGTGATGACAAGGTCACCTCTCTGGGCCTTTGATTCTTTTTGTATAAAAGGTAGAGATCAGGGCTTCCGTGATTCAGGGGTAAAGAATCCACATGCCAATGCGGGTAACAAGGGTTTGATCCCTGATTCAGGAAGATCCCGCGTGCCCTGCCTGGAGCAACGACGCCCGTGTGCCACAACTATGGAGCCTGTGCCCTAGAGCCTGGGAACTGCAACTGCTGAAGCGCGTGTCCCCAGAGCCACCTCAGTGAGAAGCCCGTGCACTGCGCTTAAAGTAGCCCTGCTCCCTGCAACTAGAGAAGAGCCTGTGAAGCAGCGAAGACCCAGAACAACCAAAAGGAAATAATTTTTTTTTTTAAAGCTAGGGATCAGACTAGACATGTTTTGCCGCACCTCTATACACTAAATACTACAAGACATCAATAATACATAAAACAATTTCAAATACACCTTCTTCAAGTTTAGGGTCCCGAGATGATGACGAGTTTCGTCATTCACATTCCAGCACTTGTCACCTACTAGAACTGTGACCTTGAACAAGTTGCTAATCTGCCAAGCCTTAGTCTTCTCATCCCTACCATAGGAATTTTAATAACACCTACTTCACAGAGTGATTATAAGGAGTGATGCACGTACAGCACTTCATAACGAAGAGTTGGATAAGCACCGTAGTGGGTGACGAGGACTCGAGTTTCAGCCGTTCAGTCCTTCCCCCTCGTTCGACTGCATCCTTCTGTAGTTCCAAAGAAGCATGGAGAGACCTCAGGGGATCAGCCCCAAAACCACTGGATGGAGAGGTGAGTGTTTCCCAGACTTTCTGAGATCAGAGTCTCCAGAGGTGTGACCAGACACCCAGGGGACCAAACTGCAGGCGATATGTGCAAGTCCCCGGGCTCCGTGCTTCAGCTGCACACGGGGTTCTGCTTACCTTCAAGGTCTCTAGGAGGGACGCTGGGGAGAAGGCAATGGCACCCCACTCCAGGACTCTTGCCTGGAAAATCCCATGGACGGAGGAGCCTGGAAGGCTGCAGTCCATGGGGTCGCTAAGAGTCGGACACGACTGAGAGACTTCACTTTCACTTTTCACTTTCAGGCCTTGGAGAAGGAAATGGCAACCCACTCCAGTGTTCTTGCCTGGAGAATCCCAGGGACGGGGGAGCCTGGTGGGCTGCCGTCTATGGGATCACAGAGTTGGACACGACTGAAGCGACTTAGCAGCAGCAGCAGGGGGACACTGGAGGAGAACCCCGAGAGACCTTTCAGCTCTACTAGGCCAGGATTCCACCTCTTTCTCGGCCTCGATCAGGGTCAGGAGCCCCACTCAGATAATGCCTCTGGGGTCAAGGCCACTCCTCCCATGCTGGTGCGGAATGGCCTGTGCCCAGGTCTGAGGTGGCTGTTGGAACAGCTGGGCTTGCCCTCTCGCTGACCTCCAGGACTCTGGCCTCTCACTTGAAACCCATGGCCCTTGCCCATCCACTCAGCCTCAGCTGACTTTCCTGGCCCTCACATGTGCCTGCCCAGAACCAAGGTCTCCACTTGACCTCCCCTTGGCCTGCCCTGCTCTGTTATTGCCAGCATCCTGGTGGGACAATTTCATGGGTGGAATCAGAAAGTGTTAGAGTAAGAAATCTCAAGAGATGCTATTTTCTGCCTAATCTGTTTTCTCCCCATGGGTCAATTTGGCTGCACTTTTATTTTGAAATAAAAGAACCTAGAAACACATGAGCAAACACCTTATTATTGAGAACCATCTGCAGAAAATCCCATGGAGCAGCTCCAAGGTCAAAGCTTATCTGTTCTGCTTCATACACAAAACAGCCCGCAAGCAGGCAAGATGGGAAACTATAAGAAATTTGGGTAAAAGCAAGCATCTTCTTTTCAGCTGAATGTAAGAGTCCGAGTTCTCTCTGAAACCCAAATCTTGAAACTAAGAACATTTATGTTTCTCCCAGAAATAACAATGATCCTATTGAGTTGGCCGGGGTGGTCAGGGAAAATCCACAGCAGCCCTGGCGCTCAGGCTTGGCTCTTCCCTTCTCTTTGATCCCAGATTCTTATTTTTTCAACAAGTGCCATCTGTTCTTTCTGCAACTTTCACGTTGAAGGAAAACAATTTCAATTCTTGAACTTGTATATCTTCTGTCCTTCCTCCAGCCTAGTTCCCTCTTTCAGCATAGGTGAAGGTAAGGGAGGGTATCAAAATTGAGCTTCTATTAGTACTGTGTGTGACTAACTCCCACCAGAAAGGACAAGCCCTGTGACGCCAGGCTAGTGAGCAGTGATCTGTGTAGACACACAGTACCGTAGCCTTTGCTCTGTGCGATGATGGAAACGTTCTATATCTGCATTGCTCTCTACAGTGGCTACCAGTCATGTCTGGCTTATGAGGTCTTGAAATGTGGCTAGTGCAAATGAGGAACTGAATTTTTTTAAACTTATTTCACTTACAAGTGGATTTAAATCTAAATATTTCGATATGTGACACAGTTTAGGGGATTCATTGTGTGTGGGTGGGTGTCTGTAAGGGAGTCTTTAAGAGAGGTCAGCAGCGCTAGGCTGCCTTTCACCCTGTCTTCCTCTCTTGATCTTCTCTTGCTCCACAGTCCTCCCAGGCAGCACCATCAACTGAACCCTGAAGTATAGATGACTTGGAGGTGCCTTTATTAGGTTGTTACTGAGTGATAATGGACTCCTCTGTTACCAGCAGGCTGGGAGAAAGCAGGTTATATAGTCATAAACGGAAACATGGAAGTCTAAAATTAATCGTAAAATGTGATCCCAGCTCTCACAGAGGATGTTTCCCTGCTGAGGCAGTGTGCTCAGGCCCCAGTAGGCTCTCAGGCAGAAGGAAGTCAGTGGAGGAAGTAAACAGACCACAGCACTTTTACAAAATGCTCACTTATTTACAGAAATAATATCTTTTCAAAGAGAAGAGAGAAAAAAAAAAGAAGAAAACACCTGGGTGTCTTAGTAGCGGACCAAGAAGAGACCCTGGAGGAGCAGGCAGGACAAGCAGCCCAGCTCAGGCCCCGCACTCCTCCGAGGCGCAGCAAGGCCAGGCGGTCTGGCCCCATGGCCTCCGAGGAGGCTTGCAGGCCTCCAAACACAGGATCCTCAACAAATACTTGTCAGCTGATTACCTAATTTTAAACTCTCACGCATTTACATTTTTCAAGGAAATTTGGCAAAGGAAACCAAGTACCTATTTTTGGTTTTGCTTTAGGTTACACTTTATTCTACGCAATTTTGAGCCAATACAGTAAGACTATATAATTACATATGGGGTGGTTTTAGCAACTTTACAGAAGATGAACTTCCTGGCACTGGTATTTATGTTCTGAGGCGGAAGACATCAAAAGGAGGTGTTGGTAACAGTTCACAGTTCTAGACATTGTACCCTCAATGGATACTTTCTTTTCACCCATTTCTGTGTCCTTTTCCTGTGAGTGGGGCTGAGGGTGGGGGGGCCCAAGTAGATGGAGGGCTGTTAACCCTAACCACGGCTGCAGTGGGCCTGGAACATGACTTTCCTTCAGGGCCTCTTGTACAGGGAGGGTGAGGTGAGCTGAGTGGGGTCAGACCAAACCAGGTCTGCCGGGCAATGTCAGAACAAGGAGGAAAGGCAGTTTTGACTACCTGCCCCCTGGCTCTTCACCCCCTAAAATAAATGGTGCTTTTTGAAGTGGAAGCCATTTACAGGGAGAAGCTGTGTCCACAGGAAGCTGCCTGACTTGTGTTCTCCTCACCCCCTTTTGTCTCTCGCCCAACTCTAAATTTTAAAACTCTATTTTCACCCTATCCTACATATGGATAGTTTTATTTTACATGGTGTTTATAAATCCCATGTTATCATTAACTTCACTTACTAACGTGTTTTAACTTCTCACCTCATGGCTTTTGGGTTTTATTTTAATCATCTATCACTTCAGTTTTCATGTTTTTAATCCTCTGTTGGAGTTCAGCCATTTGTCTTATTTTAAATCTCATCTAGTTGGAGTGTCTCCTTTGGATTAAAAAAATCCTTAATATTCTTTTGTTGGAATTGTAACTTTTCTTCCAATTTCCTAGACACAAACATTCTTAAATCTTATTTTTTGAACTTGGAGACTTTTATTTCTTTCACTTTTAAGCCTAATTTATTGGGTTGGCCAAAAAGTTCACTCAGGTTTTTCTGTATGATCCTATGAACTTTTTAGACAACCCAATAAATTTTATTTACTTTGAAATTTCCTTTATTTCTTTGAAATTTCAAAGTGCTTGTTTTTTAACCTATCTTGACATAACTTTATGCTTAATGTGTTTGCTTTTTAAGCCCAACTTAATATTTTAGTCTTTCTTGTTTTTGAATTTAATCTTCAGAAGGATCAAAGCCTATTATTATATACATGTATATTTATGTATGTATGTATCTTCCATGATTTGTTTTTCAAAAGGTCAGAAGAAAGTGTAGTCCCAAGAGTATTAATACTGAGGAGACCACACACACACAGACAGGTTAGAGATCGCCTTCCCTCCTGCTGGCCCTACAGGCTCCATCATGTTCTGTTGACAGAAAATCCTCCCCAGTTCGGGGTTGTTTGACAAAGACCCTCTCCTCAACCAGCTGTAGAGCTCTCAGACTTAAAGTCCATCCTGTCCCAGGCAGTAAATTTCATTGTACAGATGGAACCTGGCTCCTATGGGCCTTCATTTCTGCCTCTCCTATGCTTTGAGGATTTGGGAGGCCTGGCTACAATCTATGTATCTGACTCCACACTTCCTCACTGCTGCACTGCCTTGGGGAATAGGCTGCCATTCTGAGGAGACTAGCAGAGATTAGGGTGCCCAGGATGCCTGGCTCAACTCTGAGAGCCCTACTGGATCAATGAAGTACCAACACTGTGTGATTTGACCCCAAATCTCCTTTGAATCCCCTTGGAAGGATCCCCCAGGCACTCTGCTTTCCCAAGACAGGGTCTTCCCCACTCCTGCATACTCTGCAATCTATGCTCCCACCTGTTTGGGGACTCCCACCTCCCCTGACAGAGACTGGCTGTCCCAACTGCCCTTCTCTCCTGTCTACACCCACCATCACTGGTGATGCCCCTTGAGAAGGCGTCACTGGCTCTGTTACTAGTGAGCTACCCCAGTGCAGACCATATGGTTCAGGGAGCCTATGAGCCCTTCAATTCTAGAAAGTGTCTAAGCACAAACTGTCACAGTTTGGAGGAATTCGGCCTGCCAGATCTGATGAGCCATCCTACCAGGAAAGCCCAACCAAATTCCACTCTAAAAAGCTTAACCTACAGCCTAGCCATGAAATTAAAAGACACATACTCCTTGGAAGAAAAGTTATGACCAACCTAGACAGCATATTAAAAATCAGAGACATTACTTTGCCAACAAAGGTCTGTCTAGTCAAAGCTTTGGTTTTTCCAGAGTCATGTATGGCTGTGAGAGTTGGACTATAAAGAAAGCTGAGCACTGGAAGCCTGGCATGTTGCAGTCCATGGAGTTGCAAAGAGTTTGACACGACTGAGTGACTGAACTGAATAATACAAAATATTAAGAACAGTCTAGAACAGTATAATATTTACTCGTAATTTCTATTCAACATTTATAGTAGTTTCTTAAAAAGAGAAAGCAAAGAATACCATTTGCCTCAACAATTCTTCTTTTAACATTCACTTTAAATAAATGGGAAAATTTTCCTTAAGAATTATGCAAGAATGTTAAACACCAGGTTTATTAATATCAGCCCAAACTGGGTATATAGAATGCATTAGCAAAATCTGATATATTTATACAATGGAATGCTGTTAATCATTAAAAATGAGTGAACTTTTGATTCACACAAAATAGATGTCTCAAAAGTGCTAAGTGAATGACCATGCAAAGATGATATAATGTATAAATCCATTTACATGAAATTTTAAAATGAAACAATTTATGATAGAAAAAAATTAAAAGTGGTTGCCTCTGTGTTTATGGGTGAGAAATAAGATTTAACAAGTTTTCTGAAGAGTTGACAGTTTTCTGACAGGAGCAGTGACCCCGATGCTTTTGAACTGTGGTGTTGGAGAAGACTCTTGAGAGTCCCTTGGACTTCAAGGAGATCCAACCAATCCATCCTAAAGGAAATCAGTCCTGATATTCATTGGAAGGACTGATGCTGAAGCTAAAATTCCAATCATTTGGCCACCTGATGCGAAGAACTGACTCACTGGAAGAGACCCTGATGCTGGAAAAGATTGAAGGTGGGAGGAGAAGGGGACAACAAAGGATAAGATGGTTGGATGGCATCACCAACTCGATGGACATGAGTTTGAGTAAACTCTGGGAGTTGGTGATGGACAGGGAGGCCTGGCGTGCTGCAGTTCATGGGATCACAAAGAGTCGGACACAGCTGAGTGACTGAACTGAACTGAACAGCCCAGAGTTATCTCTGAGTATCAAATAAGAGAATCGGTACCTCAGTGAAGAAGCAGATAAAGGATACAGTGTGACTTGGGCATGTACTGTGCGCTGTGCTTAGTCGGTCAGTCGTGTCCGACTCTTTATGACCCCATGGACTGTAGCCCACTGGGTTCTTCTGTCCATGGGGATTCTTCAGACAAGAATATTGAGTGGGTTGCCATACCATCCTCCAAGGAATCTTCCCAACCCAGGGAGTAAACCCAGGTCTCCCACATTGCAGGTGGATTCTTTACCGTCTGAGCCACCAAGGGAAGCCCAAAAATACTAGGGTGGGTAGCCTATCCCTTCTCCAGGGGATCTTCCCGACCCAGGAATTGAACTGGGGTCTCCTGCATTGCAGGCGGATTCTTACCAGCTGAGCTACCAGATAAGCCCCAACTTGAGCATATTTAGGCCCAAATTTAGGCTGAGGAATTCTCTACTTAACCTGTATAAAAATCATCCCATTGAGGAATGTTCATAAGATATCACTTTGTTTGGGCGCGTTATTCTCTGGGGAACCAAGAGCTGAGAAAGGCCCACTCCCCACTGCCCCACCGCAGGAAACATGCCAGGCTTGCATTTGCCACAGTCCAATCTGCTTCTTTCTGTAGTTCTGTACCCAGAAAAGTCTCCAGTCAGTACCCAAGGAGTGAACAGATGGGTTGAGTGGTGCGGAGATCCATGGAACTGGCGCCAGGAACGGTTCTCTACAGCAATAAAACCTTGTCTTTCCTACGGCACTTAATACTGCCCTCCCCAAAGTGGATGTTCATTAAAATGTGTTGCCTGGCATCGAAGCCAGGCCACGGGCTTCCCTTGCTGCCTCTGGTTAGATGGAGACCTCCACATCAGTGATTCTTCCTGGCCTGCCGAGGAGGCACCAAGCTCCTCCAGCTCTGAGCCCCAGGGTAGAGAGAGGAGAGGAGAAGGTGCAGGGAGGAGCCTCAGGCAGCCTGCTCCAGGCCTGCCATCACCCTGGGCAGTGCTTGGCTGCGGTGCCACCTTGCCCCCGGAGCTGTGACTGCAGACAGAGGGCAAAGGAGCTGGGAAGGTCTGTGGCCATTCAGGGGTGCTCCTTTCCCCAAACAGCGAGCCTAACCCATCTTGCAGTAGGGGGGAGTGTGACAGCAAAGGTCTGTGGCAATGGGGAGCCTAAATGTGCTCGTCCTTACCCTCTGTGCTTTTCTGCTTCTCCGAGGAAACTCTGGGCTGGACCAAGAGGGAGGGAGGGAAAGAGGAAGGAAAAAGAGTGACAGGATAAAGCATTGAGGACTGACAGCCTTCAAATTCAGAAAAACACCATCCACCGGGTGACAGTGACCTACAATATTCAGTGCTACTGGCTATGCTGAAAGATGAGTGCTGTGACAACATTGATGAGGCTAAGTGGGATAGCCTTTTTGAAGGACAATTTGGTCACAGGAAATAAATGCTTTTAAAACAATTACTATCCTGAATTTGAGGACCAGCCCTTAAAGGGTAAAAAATCATATCTGGAGCAAGGACTTGGGCACAAGGAAGTCTATCACAGCATTATCTATAATCCTAAAAAAAAAAAAAAAAAAAAAAGCAAACAAAAAAACCCACAACTTAAATGCCAAGAGGTAGAGATTAAATACATTCTAGTACATTCAGATGATGGACTATTTTGTAGTCATTGTACATCAGATTCTCACTACCTACTGGCATGGGAAGAAGCTCCAGCATAATCCTTATCTTTGAAAACCACTTGAAATTTGCCGTATTTCCTCATTTCTAAGATATTAACAGCGGAATAGGACACCAGAGGCTTAACAAAAGTCTTTTAGGAAGAAATGATAATGGGACATCAAACATATATCATGCGTAAAATACATCCCAATTTAAGGAACATTAGAAAGTGAGAAATATATGTCTTAAAATAGAAGAAATATAGTGTATCTCTGGGATTACGGCTGATTTTTATTTTATTCTTTATACTTTTTTTGTATTTTCCAAAGCTTTAACAGTAAACATAACTGGGTTGTAGGAATGCCTGTATCTGTGTCTGACGTTTGCTGCCATGTGAAGGCAAGTACCACTGTGGTTCCTGCCTGCCCCTGACTCCCGCCATCCAGGGAGGCCAAAGTCACCGTAACCCTGGCCAGATGAGTGGGTTTAGAAGAGACCCTGAGCTTGCCCAGCCCCTACCAATGCCCTTCCTTTCAGAAGCCCACCTACCAGCCCAGAACACATTGTCCAGACCGCCCCAGCTCATGGGAGGGAGGCTGGAGCGGTTGTCGTTTGGGGGATTCAGTTAAGCTCTAGCACTCAATATTAGGAAGCCCATTGCCTGCAGATGCAAGCCCCATTCTCTAATATCAACTTTATCAGTGAACTGGCCATATTTTTTTTGTCTTTTGCCTACTTTTTTGTCTTATTTCTCAATTCAAAACCCAAGCATGAAGAGGAGTGCTATACTGCAAACGTGCTAAGTCGCTTCAGTTGTATCTGACTTTGTGAGACCCTAAGGACTGTAGCCCACCAGGCTCCTCTATCCATGGGATTCTCTGGGCAAGAATCCTGGAGTGGTTGCCATGCCCTCCTCCAGGGCATCTTCCTGACCCAGGGATCAAACCAGCTATATTGAACCCTCTCAAAACCTTCAACCAACAGGTTGAATTTTATAGTCAAATAAAATCACTCCACAAAGAAGAAACCCAGTTAAGCACAGCCAAGCACCATAGGGGATGATGCTCCCTGCACAGTGAGCTCCGCTTGGGCTCTGCAGAGGGGGCAGGGACCAGGGCATTTGGGACAGGCCTCTCTGGAGACCAGGGAACAAGTGGGAACCCTAGGTCAGAGTTGCCCCCTCTTTCTTAGTGCTTCACCATCTCAGTTACAAGATGTCACTGAAAGAAGAATCTGCTTTTCTCTCCTTGCAGCATCTCTTGGTTGCTAAGCAGATCCCTTGGGTAACTATGTGGGCATAAAACCTTTGCAGAACTGCCAGGAATCTGCTTCACCCAATTGTCAAAGTGAAAAATGAAATCATTCCTCTCACCTGTCACTACTTTGCACAAAGCTTCCATTATTGAATGGTGATGGCCCAGATTATTCTCACCTACTTGCAGGAATATAAATGAGTTTTGCATATTTTACCCCCAAGAGAGTAGGAGGGGAGGAAGGGGGTGTGGAGATCTCTCAAGCTGATACTCTTGTGAGTCAGTGACTGGGGAGAAGCAGGTGGAACAAATCAGCAGTGCCCTCTGCCCTTGGAAAAATGATGCTTCAGGCAGGTAAAGAGTCACCTGCTTTAGAGAAGGCTCTCCTTAGGTTCAGAGATGCACATGAACCCCCTCTGATGACCTCCTAACTAGAGTTAGAATCTGTGAATGTGAAGACAAGACATTTTTTCATTGTAAAGAAACTCCTTAGATGATTCTTAATGTGCACTTTCTCTAAAATAAATATGTATGCAAATAAGTGCATTGAGAGATCATAGGTGCTATGACAACGTATGTTCAGGAAGGAGTGAGACACTATCAGAGGGATAGTTTATTTTAACCGAGAGCAAGGTAAGTGTTGCTTTGAATCTTCAGCAATGAACAGATGTTGTCCAGAGAGAGGAAGATGGGGAGAAAGACATCCGAGGCAGAGGAGAACTACTACTAGCAAAGAGATGGCCACCTGAAGCTGGCCTGAGGAGCTAAGAAAAATGAAGACTTGAGTGTGTAGTGTTAGGAGGGCAACGAGTGAGGGGACAAGGCAGGGGAAGATCTGGAGATTAAGGAGTTTAGCATCTAACCTGTGGCCCATGAGTTGCTCCAGGAGTGATATGATCAAGTTTGCATCTTTGGAAAGTCACTCTGAAGACTGGCTCAGAGATGGGTTGGGATGGACAAGACAGGAGGCAGGAAGACCCACGGAAGGCTGGCCTGAGCCAGGTCGAGGCTGGGTATGAGGGTAGGGGGACAAGCCCCGTCATCTTCCTTGGCCCTGATCCCCTCAGCCACCAAGTGTACAGCATTGCTCAAATACCGTACGTATTGAAATAATCAAAACATATGAACTGTTGCTTAGGCACCAAATATGATGCTGACATATCTATCCAAATACTTAAAAATAAAATTTGTAGTTATCTCATGGAACAAGTTGTAGCTCTTAGGCAATTCAGTTAATCTGATCCCTCTCTAATCAGGGTATGCTGGTGCTAAGGGCACAAAAAGCCCCAAGGTAAAATGAGTGTATCTCCTAGGATTATATTAACACAACTTCTTTGAAGACTGAGGGGGATTATTTTTTATTAGTTCAAATGCAAACGTATTATACTGTGGTGGATTTGTTTGGATTCCAACGCCTCATTCTTCTCAGCTGTTGGTGCATCTATAAAATCCAGGGTTTGGTTTCCATGACCTCCAAAGTCTTTTCACACTCCAATATGAAATGACATTTTCCCCTAACTAGTTAACATCCTCATCTCTTCCCTGTAGATCTCAGAGAGAGGTCATTTTTTCTGTTTCTGTAAGGTCACCTTCCTTAATTCATATTCCTTCTGTTGGCAGCTCTTCACCCAGTTCTCAGATCCTTCTAAGCATGAGGTGGGGCCCCTCACCCTCCGCCTATGCAGAGCTCACCCAGCCAGAGTTTCTTCTATTCTCTACATCTATCTTTCTCTAGAGTTTGTCACCTTCCTCATCCCTAATTTGAAAAAGGAAGAGAGGGGGAAGCAATATAGACTAAGTGGCCCTTTCTTCTGGACAGGGAGCCTTCCTTCCTCCTTTTGACTCTTCCCTTAATTACTGTTCGTTTGACATTTTTGAACTCTCTTATTTGGAGTTTGAATTATTTGGCATTCAATGACTTTTCCAGCTTTTAATTTAACAACTCTGCCTGTCAACCACCCTTCCTTTTTCTCTAAAATGCTGAAATGCAGTAAGAGAGCAGAAAGGAGTTTCCCCATAACAGTCATCACATCACTCGGAGTAGAATTTGGCCGAAACTTGAATCAAAGTTTCATTGGTTTCATCAAGCAAGGAGGTGGGGACATAAGCCTGATGTCACCAAGTTCATAATCTGCATTTTCCAAAACTTTGGACATAATCATACACACACACACACAGCACTCCTAGAAATTGTATTTTTAGGGATATGGTTAGAGACTGGTAAAATATTGTCATGAACACAGAACTGGTTTAAAACAGAGAACAAAGGCTAGGGATAAGTCAATTGATCTTTCAATAGAGAAGGAACCACAATAAAGTTTCTAGGGAACACTCATTTAAATTTTAAAATTAAATGAAGAGTAAGAAACACTCAGGAAACCTCCAGTTTTCAGGTTATTAAATCTTTTCAGATTATTTTCAGAAATCTTTTCAGATTATTTTCAGAAATCTTTTCAGGTTACTAAATGATAACCCGATCAGGACAAAGCACAGAGTAGTCTCTCAATGAGAGGTTAATTGACAAGAACGGTGATAAAAGATCATGGAGAGGGACTTCCCTAGCAGTCCAGTGGCTAAGACTCCATGGTCCCAGTGCAGGAGCCTCGGTTTCAGTCCCCAGTCAAGGAACCAGATTCCACGTGCTGCAAGTAAGACCCAGTGCAGCCAAACAAATTTTTAAAAAATCAAGGAGAAAAAGTGTTCAGTTATATATTTAGGGAGAATGAATTTAAATTATACTTATAAAATAATATCTGAATTTTCTATGACATCCCAGAAAGTGTACAACATCACACGTGCATGCTAAGTCACTTCAGTCATATCCAACTCTGTGCCACCAGGCTCCTCTGACCATGGGATTCTCTAGGCAAGAGTGCTGGAGTGAGTTGCCATGCCCTCCTCCAGGGGATCTTCTCGACCCAGGGACTGAAACTGAATCTCTTACATCTCCTGCATCAGCAGGCAGGTTCTTCACCACTAGCACCACAACATCATCAGAAAATATAATTTAAAACCACAGTGAGACACCTCAGTACATGTCCTGCAGAACACGCACTACACTAGTCAATATGGAACCCAGGAGCCCTCGTAGGTTTATTTAAAAAATTAACCTGGTTCAGTTGTTGGGGTCAAACTTAGAGTGAATGGTTTTACCTATTTAATGAGGATTTTGGGAACCAGAGTCTGTGCTCAATATGATGATAACAGTAGTAGTCATAATGATGGTGACAATAAAGGGAAGAGAAGCTAGCCCTTATCATGCCTGCTCTGTGCCAAGCATACGTCTGTGCCAACAAAAGCACATTGGGAATTGAAACAATGAGGCAAAAACCCCACTAAGTAATCACCTGAAGTTTCTGTAAGGGAAAAGAGAAAAATGAAGACTTCTCAGTGTAGAGGGACGAAGATTATATGGGGTTTGATTTTCTGTAAAACTCTGACAGCACTAACTCCAACTGACTCTGACTGATCTTATTGCATACTTTCTAATCAGCCTTCCCATAATTTGGCCTCCCACATAGACTTGCCTATAGAAATACAAGCGCTGCTCCTGTGACCCAGCCGCTCCAGATCTTTGCCCTGTTCAGCTTTAGAACTGGCCAAACGCAGAACCAAGTTCAGTCACTGATTCTTCCAGGGATGCTTTCCCATCATCTATAAAATGGGTGAGGTCTGAAAGGAAGAGAGTTTTTCAAGTTCTCTGAACTCTTGAAAATGAAGGTGCTATAGACATATAGGAGGAGAAAGCAATGGCACCCCACTCTAGCACTCTTGCCTGGAAAATCCCATGGATGGAGGAGCCTGGTAGGCTGCAGTCCATGGGGTTGCTAAGAGTCGGACATGACTCAGCGACTTCACTTTCACTTCTCACTTTCATGCATTGGAGAAGGAAATGGCAACCCACTCCAGTGTTCTTGGCTGGAGAATCCTAGGGACGGGGGAGCCTGGCAGGCTACTGTCTATGGGGTCGCACAGAGTCGGACATGACTGAAGCGACTTAGCAGCAGCAGCAGCATAGACATATAGGCAGTACTTAATAATATTTCTCCTCCAAACTGGAACACTTTTGAAAGCACCATTAATAATTAGGCTGGGCAACAGGTATACATCTAAAGACTGCCAATCTGCACGATCATTGTGAGTTTCCAAGCCCTAGCTCAAAGATCAGAAGAAATTTCCATTAGGACACTACAAAATCAGAAAAAGGAGAGTCTCAAATAAGTTTTTATTAAATTTATGAAATATTTCATGTATATAAGTAAGGCATAAGAAAAAATAATAGATGAAGTCTTATAAACTTGTCACACCCCCCTCCCTCTTTCCTAGATGTTTATCGTTATTCTGAATCTTAAATTTGTGTTCATCATTCCCTTAATTTTCTTCATAGTATCACAAGAGATATATGTATCTTTAAATATATGTTATTTAGTTTTGTAGATTTTCTTTAAAATGGAATAATCATTTGGTTGGTTCAGTTCAGTTCAGTCACTCAGTCATGTCCGACTCTTTGTGACCCCATGGACTACAGCATGCCAGGCCTCCCTGTCCATCACCAATGGACAAACTCATGTTCATTGAGTTGGTGATGCCATTCAACCATCTCATCCTCTGTCGTCCCCTTCTCCTTCTGCCTTCAGTCTTTCCCAGCATCAGAGTCTTTTCCAATGAGTCAGTTATTCGCATCAGGTGGCCAAAGGATTGGAGTTTCAGCATCAGCATCAGTCCTTCCAATGAATATTCAGGACTGATTTCCTTTAGGATGGACTGGTTGGATCTCCTTGCAGTCCAAGGGACTCCCAAGAGTCTTCTCCAACACCACAGTTCAAAAGCATCAATTCTTTGGCACTCAGCTTTCTTCACAGTCTAACTCTCGCCTCCATACATGACTACTGGAAAAACCTTAGCCTTGTCTAAATGGACTTTTGTTGGCAAAGTAATGTCTCTGCTTTTTAATATACTGTCTAGGTTGGTCATAACTTTTCCTACAAGGAGAAAGCATCTTTTAATTTCATGGCTGCAGTCACCATCTGCAGTGATTTTGGATCCCCCCAAAATAAAGTCTGTCACTGTTTCCACTGTTTCCCCATCTATTTTCCATGAAGTGTGGGACCAGATGCCATGATCTTACTTTCCTGAACATTGAATTTTAAGCTAAGTTTTTCACTCTCCTCTTTCACTTTCATCAAGAGGCTTTCGTTTGTGACATTGTACAGGAGACAGGGATCAAGACCATCCCCAAGAAAAAGAAATGCAAAAAAGCAAAATGGCTGTCTGAGGAGGCCTTACGAATAGCTGTGAAAAGAAGAGAAGTGAAAGGCAAAGGAGAAAAGGAAAGATATACCCATTTGAATGCAGAGTTCCAAAGAATAGCAAGAAGAGATAAGAAAGCCTTCCTCAGTGATCAGTGCAAAGAAATAGAGGAAAACAATAGAATGGGAAAACTACAGATCTCTTCAAGAAAATTAGAGATACCAAGGGAAGATTTCATGCAAAGATGGGCACAATAAAGGACAGAAATGGTATGGACCTAACAGAAGCAGAACATATTAAGAAGAGGTGGCAAGAATACACAAGAACTATACCAAAAAAAAAAAAAAATCTTCTTGATCCAGATAATCACAATGGTGTAATCATTCACCTAGAGCCAGACATCCTGGAATGCGAAGTCAAGTGGGCCTTAGAAAGCATCACTATGAACAAAGCTAGTGGAGGTGATGGCATTCCAGTTGAGCTATTTCAAATCCTAAATGATGATGCTGTGAAAGTGCTGCGCTCAAGATGCCAGCAAATTTGGAAAACTCAGCAGTGGCCACAGGACTGGAAAAGGTCAGTTTTCATTCCCTCCCAAAGAAAGGCAATGCCAAAGAATGCTCAAACTACCACACAATTGCACTCATCTCACACGCTAGCAAAGTAATGCTCAAGATTCTCCTAGCCAGGGTTCAGCAATACGTGAACTGTGAACTTCCAGATGTTCAAGGTGGTTTTAGAAAAGGCAGAGGAACCAGAGATCAAATTGCCAACATTTGTTAGATCACCGAAAAAGTGAGAGAGTTTCAAAAAACATCTACTTCTGCTTTATTGACTATGCCAAAGCCTTTGACTGTGTAGATCACAATAAACTGTGAAAATTCTGAAAGAGATGGGAATACCAGACCATCTGATCTGCCTTCTGAGAAGTCTGTATGCAGGTCAAGAAGTAACAGAACTGGACATGGAACTGGGTTGGTTTTGCACATGGAACATGGTTTGAACTGCTTCCAAATCAGGAAAGGAGTATTTTAAGGCTATATACTGTCACCCTGCTTATTTAACTTATATGCAGAGAACATCATAAGAAATGCTGGACTGGATGAAGAACAAGCTGGAATCAAGATTGCCGGGAGAAGTATCAATAACCTCAGATATGCATATGATATCACACTTATGGCAGAAATCATTTGGTAGGTAGTTTATAGGATTTTTTTCTGCCTAATATCTTATGCCTCAGAAGAATACAGTACTTCTCTACTGTTCCTACAGAAAAAAAAAAAAAGCCCCAACCCAAATCAAATCATAAGGTTACATCAAGGAAAGAAAACTGATGACTAATCTACAAAATTACTTGCCTATAAGTTTCAAAGGAGTCAAGATTATGAAAGGCAAGAAAATGCAGAGGAATTATTCCAGACTGATGAAAACTAAAGAGACATAACTAATTGCAAACTGTGATTCAGAACTGTATACTCTGGCTATAAAGGGCATTTGGGGGGACAATTAATGAAACTCAAATGGGAGTCTGAGAATTAGATAATAATAATGTATCAATACTAATTTTCTGATTTTGGTAGTTCTGTCATGGTTATATAGGCCATTGTTCTTATTTATAGAAAGTATAAATAAGAAATCTGTAGTATCTAACTTTTCCCCCATAGATAGCCAAATGGCCCAGTACCATTTATTGACTAGGCATCCTTTCCACACTGACATCAGTACTAGCTCTATGATATTTCAAGATACTGATCTCAGTCAGTATCTGTGCACTCAGGTCCATTCCATAGGCCCTCGGCCAGCACGAGGCTGCTGGCTTTGTGTTTCTCGCACACAACACCAAGCCTGTGAACCTGGACGTCATTTCTGGAGCAGCAGCCCTGAGCCCTTGTCTTCCCCATACACGTCGGCTCCTGCCTGTAGCTTTTTTGACTGTGATGCTTCCATTGCTTGATTCCAGACACCTCCTCTCCCTGAGACATTTCCCTGCTTGGAAATGAAACACCGGAGACTTCTTTTCTCAACATCTTCGGAAAGAAACCATCCTTTGGAAAGAAGTAACCCTCAGTTAAAATAAGAGTTCACTGATGAGGGAAGTATCTGAACAAAGACACCAGGTTGTGAAGGTCTCTTGGGCACAGGGGAGGCACTTCCTTTTGGAGCCAACAGCCTAAGGCAGCAGATCCTAAAGTGTCCTGGTGAGCAGCAGGAGCACTGCCTGGGAACTTGTTGAAAATGCTTCTTCTCAGGGCCCACCCTTAATCTAAGTAAATAAAAAACTCTGGGCCTTATTTATTTTTTCAATCTTTTGGCCATGCGGCATGGGGGATCTTAGTTCCATGATCAAACCTGTGCCCCCTGCATAGACAGTGTGGAGTCTTAACCTCTGGACCACCAGGGAAGTCCCCAGAAGCTCTGGGCTTTGGGAAGCCCTCCAATCATTCTGATGCACTCAAGTTTGAAAAGCACTGTCCTAAACAATCTTCATCCTGGACAACAGTCTCTTCCCCTAACTCTTGGGAGTATACAGGTATGCTCAAATGTAGAAAATTCAGTGTTTTCTGCAGTGAAGCCCCCAGAAATCTTCTGTCCACACAATCAGCAAATGACTAGATGTAGAAGTCGGACCTCCTGGCCAAGCTCAGATTTCTAAGCACCAGCGGGGAGCCTTCCCCACAGACGTCCTCCTGGGATCTCAGGTTCAGTGTTTCCTCTCGCTTAACCAGCACCAGCTTCTGGGTAGATGAATGGCACTGCTATGCCCCAGCCGGGAAATCTCGATACTTTCATCATATCCTCCCTCATCCTCACCAACTACCCAATTCTACTGATTCTAAAGTCCCTGCTTTTCCACATGAAGGGCTTCCAAGGTGTGTTGCTTTTTGCTAAGCATTTTGCATGTTAATTTGTTTAGTCCCTACAGCAAACCATGGAAGGTAATACTATTATTATCATCCCCATCTTACATGGAGGAAACTGAGGTTAGAGAGGTAGAGAAACTTCTCCAGAATCATATAGCTATAATATTTCAAAGGCAGATATCTGAAAGGCAAACAAGTTTGTCATATAATTCAACAACAAAAAACCTAACAACGCAATCAAAAAATGGGCAAAAGACCTAGATAGATATTTCTCCAAAGAGGAAATACAGATGGGCAAGAAGCTCATGAAAAGATGCTTAACATTGCTAATTATTAGAGAAATGCAAACCAAAACAACAGTGAAGTACTACCTCACACCAATCAGAATGGTCATCACTAAAATGTCAATAAATAACAAATGCTGGAGAGGGTATGGAGCAAAGGGAACCTTCCTACACTGCTGATGGAAATGTAAGTTGGTGCAGCCACTATGGAAAATAGTATGGCGGTTCCTCAGAAAAATAAAAATAGAATCACCATATGTGGGATCCCCATATGATCCAGCTATCCCACTCTTGAGCATATATCCAGACAAAACTAGATACAAAAAGATACATGCACTTCTGTGTTCATAGCAGCACTATTCACAATAGTCAAGACATGGGAACAATCTCAATGTCCATTGACAGATGAATGGATACAGAAGATATGATACATATTTACAGTGGAATACTACTCAGCCATAAAAAAGAATAAAATAATGCCATTTACAGCAACATGGATGCAACTAGAGATTATTATATTAAGTGAAGTAAGTCAGAGAAATACAAATACCATGTGATTTACCTACACGTGGAATCTAAAATATGACACAAATGAACCTCTCTATGAAATAGAAACAGAATCAAGGACATAGAGAACAGATTTGTAGCTGCCAAGGGCTTGGGGAGGGGTGGCGTAGGAGGCTAAGTTAGCAGATGTAAGTGATTATGTATGGAAAGGATAAACAAGATCCCACTGTATAGCCCAAGGATCTATACTGAGTATCTTACAATAACCCATAAGGTCCGTCTACTCAAAGCTATGATCTTTCCAGTAGTCATGTATGGATGTGAGAGTTGGACTATAAAGAAAGCTGAGCACTAAAGAATTGATGTTTTTGAACTGTGGTGTTGAAGAAGACTCTTGAGAGTCCCTTGGACTGCAAGGAGATTAAGTCAGTCAATCCTTAAGGAAATCAGTTCTTAATATTTGTTGGAAGGACAGATGCTGAAGCTGAAACTCCAATCCTTTGGCCACCCGATGAGAAGAACTGACTCATTGGAAAAGACCCTGATGCCGGAAAGATTGAAGGCAGGAGGAGAAGGGGACGGCAGAGGATGAGACAGTTGGGTGGCATCACCGACTCAATGGACATGAGTTTGAGTAAACTCTGAGAGTTGGTGATGGACAGGGAAGTCTGGCGTCCTGCAGTCCATGGGGTTGCAAAGAATTGGACATGACTGAGCAACTGAACTGAACTAATGATAACCCATAATGGAAGAGAATATTTTTAACAAAAGACTGTATATTATATATATATTATATATATATCTATTATTATATTATTTATATAACATATATTATATTATATATACATTATATTATATATAATATATATTATATATTATATTATATATATAACATATATTATATATTATATATATAATTGAATCACTTTGCTGTACAGCAGAAATTAACACAACATTGTAAATCAACTATACTTCAATTAAAACAAACAAATAATAAAGGCTGAAGCTGAAATCAAGCTCTGGGTTTTAAATACCCCTATCTCTTTTTTCTTCCAAAGCTCTAAAATCATTACTCTTCTAGTGATGGTTTCTAACTGGTACCCAATCTTCAATTAATCCTTAATAATGCCTTGGGATATCTTTCTAGGAAGAGGAGGCTTCTCAACACCCTAAAATCTTCCAAGCAACTTCACTGCCTAAGGAATAATTCTAACCCCCTAATGCCTATGGCCCTCCACACCCAAACTCCACGTTCTTCCCCAAGCTTACCTCCCACCCTGTTCCTTCAACCTAAATCACACCCTGCACTTTGCATCTGTTGTTGCTCACCTCCTCACCCAACCTGAGAAACCTTCAACCCTCCAGGCAGTGGGACTTACCACTCAAATTCTCCCACTGTTTCTTAAGATGTCAAATACAGATCCCACCAGTATGTGTAAGTTAAGGTGGTAATTTTACAATAAAATTGAGAAATCTCTCCCTTGGTGACCAGGTGTGGTATATTATATTATTTTCCACAAATATCCCATTCTACTCCCTGGGGGAGGATCATTCTTTCACTGTACTACTGAGAGCAGACTTGGCCGTCCGACTGACCTTGGCCCGTGGAATTACAGCATAAGAGCCTTACATGACTCCCAAGCAGAAGTTTAAAGAGTGAATGGATGGTTCACTGGACTCCTCTCCTGCAGGAGATAGCCTACTGCATCAGCCTGGTCCCAGAGTAAAGATAAAATGGGACAGAGCCACAGCCAACCCACCGTTCACATACAGCAAAAACAAGAAATCAACCTTGGTTTATAAGCTATGGAGCTTTCCAGGGTTTTGTTATTGAGGCACTATCCTTACTAAAGAAACAGGGATTTTCCCCCCCAAATCTTCTTTCAATGGAATCAATTAGTCTACATTCCTGACACCAAAAGAAGTCATACTGGGCCAACAGGGTGGGAGTGTTCTGTGTAAGGAGAAGATGCTTGACCTGACTGTCTTGGCCTTTCCCTGGGGCAAGTGATCAGTAATAGACAGAACCTCAGCCCAGCCACCTCCTAGTCTCGATGGGTCATTACTGCTCCACCCACCAGTGTCACATCTAGGAGATGAGCCTCACCTGCGGAAATGTCCTAGCAGAGGGGAGGATGGAAGAGGGGGCTTGTGTCTGTGCTCCCCACTTCCAACAGGCTCCCGCGGGAGGAGCCTCGCTGTCAAGAACTGAAGCCATTGGCTCCGGTGGCTTAGCAGTTGGAAAAAACTGGGATGCACCCCTTCTCCAAGCTGAGCCGGTTCATCCCAGAAAGGTCAGACTCAATGATGGGCAAGTTTAAAGCCAGGGGACCAAGAGGAACCTCCCATCACCACACCATCACCTGGGTGATAAGGCTTTCTACACAGACAGGTTAAGCTCAGGACAGACTGGAAGACCCCTCCCAGCTTTGGGGCAGTTTACACACTGCTTTCCTCCAGAGTGCCTCCTGTGCTCTTCACCTTTGATCCAGTGATCCCCTCTGGCCTTTCTGCAATAACTAACCCAGGGTTGCCTGTGACAACCTTGGACTTGCTCCTGAAGGTCAGCTCTGATGACACTTCCTCCACAAAGCCTTTGTTCTTCCAAATGTCAACTTTCTCCTCATTCTGGAAAGCAGCAGGCACTGTGCCAGACGGGCTGAATTCTACATCCCATCGTCCACAGCAACATCCTTGAGCAGTCACAACATTTATCATAATGAAGCAAGAACGTCCCACGTACTCCCTCTTATTTTTTAAACCTAGCATTGATTGACCAAAGCCAATTTAACAGTTTCAAATGAAGCATGACATTAGCTTTAAGATTAGTTGCTAAGAGATGACCTCTTTGTAGTTTCAAAATCCAGAACCTCATATTCACCTGCTTGAAACTCTGTACCCTTAAGAAAGAGAATCATTACTAAGACTCAGGCTTGTAATCAGTGTTTAGGGAGTGAAGGGTAAGAATAACTGTATTTCAATCACTTTTTGAAAGTGTTTATCTTTTTACCCTAAAAATGTTCAGGGAACCACAGCAAAGTGAATACAATTAGTCCCCCCATTTCTGAGGGGGATACAGTCCAAGATCCCCAGTGGCTGCCTGAACCTACTATGCTTTTTCCTATATAGCCATACATGGGAGGAGCCTGGAGGGCTGCAGTCCATGGGGTCGCTGAGGGTCGGACATGACTGAGTGACTTCACTTTCACTTTTCACTTTCATGCATTGGAGAAGGAAATGGCAACCCACTCCAGTGTTCTTGCCTGGAGAATCCCAGGGACGGGGGAGCCTGGTGGGCTGCCGTCTATGGGGTCACACAGAGTTGGACATGACTGAAGTGACTCAGCAGCAGCAGCAGCAGCAGCAGCAACAGCAGCAGATAATGTTTAATTTATATATTAGTAAAAGAATATTTGAACTGCCAGATCACTACCTCTGCCCTTTGTGCCGCTAGTAAGTAAAGTAAGTGTTACCTTGATAGTCCATCGGATGGTTGCCATAGGAAGGATGGTGCAGGACGGCATGAGATTTCATCACACTCTGCAGAATAGCATGCAAATTTAAAATGTATGAATTGTTTATTTCTTCAATTTTCTGTTTAACCTTTCAGACCACAATTGGCCAAGGTTAACTGAAACTGCAGAAAGTGAAACCACCGATGAGTGGGGAGACTGCTATATGCTTATCCCGAAACTACACATTTACAGAGGGTTACAATCGTAAGTGCATGTTATGTGCTCTTTGACACAATGTTTAAAAAGTTCAAGTCCAGCTATATCTATGTAATGTGTCTTGGAAGGTCTCAGCACCCCTGAATCCCCGTATGTGCCTGGGGTGAGTCACGCTGTAAGGGAACTCCACAGGCTAGAGCCGTTCTGCAGCCACGTGCAGTTCTGTCTTTGCCCCACCCACATATCTGTTCAGATCTCCTGGGTCAGTCACCACAGCGGGGGTGCTCAAAGCCCCATGTCCTGTGATAAGGGTCCTAGGGCTGCCATAGCAAATTCCCACATGCTTGGCAACCGAAAGTCAGCAGAAATCCATTCTCTCACAGTCTAGAGGCCAGAGATCTGAAACCAAGGTGTCAGCAGGGCCACGCTCCCTCCTAACGCTCTAGAGATTTTCTCTTTGCCTCTTCTGAGCGCCTGGTGGCTGCTGGTTGCCCGCAATCCTTGGCACACCTTGACTTTTAGACGCACCACTCCACCCTGTGCTGCATCTTCATGTGGGCATCTGCCCTCTGAACGAACCTCTGTCTCCAAATCTCTCCACTCACTGGATTTAGGGCTCACCGTACTCCAGCTGACGCTGGCCAAGACTCCACTCCCAAATAAGCTCATGTTCGCAGGCACCAGGCTTAGGATATTTATGCACATTTTTGTGAATGCAGTTCAGCCTATAATAGTCTGAAACTATTTCTTCCAATTTTTTTGACCAACACAAAAATCAAAGACTTTCTAAAGGAACATTATGAAGAAAATAAACACAACCAAATAATAGCAACAACAACAACATAATAGAAGTACAAAAGCATAAAAATGGAGGTGTTTATTCAAAGATTGTTGACATCTGGCCATCGTTTGACTTCACAAAGATCCTGTTCCTGAACCAGAAGGGGCACAGTTCTGACTGTTTGGAAAAATAAACCCCCACTTTGTAAAGGTAAGTCAGAGCCTTCCCACTAAACTCTGAATGACCATGGCAACTGAGGGTCCCCTTCTCTACCTCAGAAGGGTCTCTTCTGTGAAACTGCAGAAATAGCCATGGTGACACCTTTGGCACCATTTGCTTAGTCTGAGGACTATGATTAGTCTGCAGCCTTTTAAAGTCTTTCTTAATCCCTTTGGGGTGCAAGCTCCACCTCCCCTGGTGCTACTTCTCCTCTCCTCCATTTCCATGACTTGCTATAAAAACAAAACATGAAGAACTGTGTATTCAGAAGCAGTTTCCTCCCACCACCCTCCCTTCCCTGCACCAATCAAGTCCTCCAAAACACCGTATTATCTCCATGTCATTCCTGGATCCTCTCTAGCCTACAAAGAAAAGAAAAGAAAATGGCAACAGCAAAACAAAGGAAGAAAGGACTCTATGAACGAAAAGAGACAGCAGGGATGCTGTGATGACTGTAAGAAGTACCTGACTCTATTGCTCGCATTCTCAGCTTCAAGTACTAGAAATAAATAGGCAGGCTTTTACACTGGAATTTTTTTTTGTAGCCCTACACAGCCAATCTCATATTTAGGGCAAGTAATTTTCAATTTTCTGAGTTCTATTGTCATTAAGAAGGTAAACAATAGAAAAAAAAATCAATGAAGTCTATTAGAAAAAAGTTGAATAAATATATTTGTATTTTAAAGATGGTATTATCAGCTTATCTACTGCAGGGTTACCGTTCTCCAAAAGCACATTCTGCACATGTTTTCAGGTCGTGTTTCACTCTGTTGATTCAATAATTTGTATTTTTTGACTCATAATTGTATTTCTAAGAACTTACTGAAAGAAATAATGAGATGTACATGCAAATATCTATGGACAAGGATACCCACTTTAGAATCATTCATAATAACCAAAAGTTGTAAACAAATGTCCAGCATCAGAGTATTAAATAGATGAAGCTATATCATTATAATGAAATAGTCAGCACATATTAAAAACTATATTTGTAACGAATATTTAAGGATATGAAGGAAAATGTGTGCATACATACTCATACACATACATGAGATGGGATTCTCTGGCTGTTGGTAACAACAAAGAACAATTTGAAATTACTTAGGCTTAAAAAGGTGACAATGGTAAACGGATTCATGAAATGGGATTGGACCAACTTGTTTTCCACGAGGGAAGACCTACATTTTGATTTCTACTGTGCGCCATACATAAAAAAACTGATTATGTGTGTTTATATATATATAATCATACTCACTCACTAAATATATATCAAAGTTATATATGTGTGCATTTATACACACACACACACACATATACACACACATGTGTTCAGTCATTCAGTCTTGTCTGACTCTTTGTGACCCTTTGGGCTGTAGCCCACCAGGCTCCTCTGTCCATGGGATTTTTCAGGCAAGAACACTGGAGTGGGTTGCCATTTCCTTCTCCAGGGCATCTTCCAGACCCAGAAACTGAACCTGCGTCTCCTACATGACTCAAGCCACACAAAGTTTAGAAGTAGACACTACAGACCAGAAATGTTATCTCAACAATGTCACTGAGGATCTGGGCTCCCATCTTTATGCTCCTTCATGCTCAGCATGTGAATTTCATCCTCAAGGTTGCAAGATACCTATGATAACTCTAGGTATTCAATAGATGAAGGAAGGCAGAAGGCAAAAGGCCCAAAGTCACAGAAATACTAACTGAGTCTAGGCCTGTGGGAATATGGATACTGTTTATTTTAGTCATCATTTTCCATAATTTCTAAAAGTTTCATAGTGATTCTTTTTAAAAAGAAAGTTCTGTTCATTGAATGCGGAAAGCACAAAATTTTTTAACTTCAAGCCCCATACAGGTAATCCATAGGGTTTCCCCTTGGGTTGAATAATTGGGGACTCATTTCTATGCCTATAGAGGTGAAGAAGTAGCCCTGAGCTTATTCTTGGGAGGATGCAGAGCAATGCATGGCTCCCTGACTCTCACATTATAAGGTGCACACAAAGACTTTGTGTGGGGGCCCCTAAATGCTATTCTTTGGGAGCAGAGGTGTTTCTGACCTGAAACGACTTGGGGAAAAAGGCACCGTCCCACACAGCCAGGGTTTGGTGTGTAGGTGTCTGCCACTGCTGTTCAACATTCAAATGCATATTTTATCCATTTTCTGGAGCTCTGCAGGGTAGAACTTAGCTCAGAATAATTAAGGAGAAATGCAAATCAAGAAATAAGCTTAGTTATAGTTTAATTCACTGAAAGAAGAAAAGGTGAAAAGCATTATAAATTTCAACAGAGATGATTTCCGGAAATATACCATCTATCAACAGGTTTTCTTAAGAAAATGACCTTTCAAACAGCTGTGTTTTGGACGAGTCAGGTTTATTCGCCCCATCTGGATGATAAGTTTTGACCCTGAGGTTTCGGATCCTTCACTCATGTCCAATCATAGAGGAAACTCAGACTCCATTTGGAACTTCTGTTTTTCTCCCTTTGACTTACAATCCACGTACTGTTTGGAGAGAGCCCTCAGGTTTTCCAGTAGAGAAAAGTAGAAAGCTGATACATAGGGATTCTGAATGGTGAGGAGGGAAACTGTGTTAAAGAAGAACCAAAAATCTGTATGATTTTCTGACTTCACTTTCAACAATATTTATTTACTGCCCAAATTCTCAAGGCCCTAAGCTAAAACCTAGAGTATTCAGGAAAAAAATCTCTCCACTGCAGGAGCGCTCTACAGCAGTACCCTAGAGTCACTTCAGTGGCCACTTCTTCCCCACTTCCCCACCCCCCTTACACACACAGCTATAGTGACCTCTGAGCCCCTCTCATCCATCAGGCTATCTGTCACCTCCTCACCTTTGCTCTATGTTAGAAACGCTCTTCTCTGCCACCTCCTGCCTCCATAACCCACTCCCCTCCATCTGGCCAACTCTTATTCAGCCATCAGTTCTCAGCACAGACATTTTTTCTAAGAAAGCCCACCTAAGTCCTCCCAAGTTCCTTTGCCTACAACTTTCACTTCCTTTCACTGAATAAACATAAAAAGCTACAAGGAGACAAAAGTAAAATGTCTTTTATGACTATATCTCCGGAGTCTTGCTTATTCAACATACTAGTGACGTAAAACCAGTTTATCATTTGGTCATAACAAACACCTACGTCCTTTCTCAGCTCTGTACCCCATGATTCTTCAGCCTATATGCTGATTAGATCCTTGTGTTCTGCCACGGCCTCTTTAAAGGTAGAGACTGTGTCTTACTCATCTTGGTTCCCAGCAGGAATCAGTATGGTATCTTGACATGGTAGATGTTAAAAAAAAAAAAAAACTACATTTAAATTGAACATAATTAAATATAATATATTTAATTGACTTTAAATAAAACTGGGTGGCAAGCTTGCACTGTCAAGGAGTTTCTGTTAGGTTTTCCCAACAAGACTTAACGAAAACTGGTTCAAGTTCATGGCAAATATGGAAACAATACACAATTTCCCATGACAAATTCAAGAAAAATTCTAGGCCAAATAGTGAAGTTGGTTCCTTTCAATTCAATTCAGTTTGCTTCAGTTGCTCAGTCATGTCAGACTCTTTGTGACCCCATGAACTGCAGCACGCCAGGTGTCCCTGTCCATCACCAACTCCCGGAGTTCACCCAAACCCATGTTCATTGAGTCAGTGATGCCATCCAACCATTTCATCCTCTATCATCCCTTCTCCTCCCACCTTCAATCTTTCCCAGCATCAGGGTCTTTTCAAATGAATCAGCTCTTCGCATCAGGTGGCCAAAGTATTGAAGTTTTAGCTTCAATATCAGTCCTACCAATGAACACCCAGGACTCACCTCTTTTAGGATGGACTGGTTGGATCTCCTTGCAGTCCAAGGGACTCTCAAGAGTCTTCTCCAACACCACAGTTCAAAAGCATCAATTCTTCAACACTCAGCTTTCTTTATAGTCCAACTCTCACATCCATATATGACTACTGGAAAAACCACAGCCTTGACTAGACAGACCTTTGTTGGCAAAGTAAGGTCTCTGTTTTTTAATAAGCTGTTTAGGTTGGTCATAACTTTCCTTCCAAGGAGTAAGCATCTTTTAATTTCATGGCTACAATCACTATCTGCAGTGATTTTGGAGCCCAGAAACATAAAGTCTGCCACTGTTTCCACTGTTTCCCCATCTATTTCCCATGAAGTGATGGGACCAGATGCCACGATCTTTGTTTTCTGAATGTTGAGCTTTAAGCCAACTTTTTCACTCTCCTCTTTCACTTTCATCAAGAGGCTCTTTAGTTCTTCTTCGCTTTCTGCCATGAGGGTGGTGTCATCTGCATATCTGAGGTTATTGATATTTCTCCCAGCAATCTTGATTCCAGCCTGTGCTTCATCCAGCCCAGTGTTTCTCATGGTGTACACTGCATATAAGTTAAATAAGCAGGGTGACAATATACAGCCTTGATGTACTTCTTATTCCTATTTGGAACCAGTCTGTTGTTCCATATCCAGTTCTAACTGTTGCTTTCTGACCTGCATACAGATTTCGCAAGAGGCAGGTCAGGTGGTCTGGTATGCCCAACTCTTTCAGAATTTTCCACAGTTTATTGTGATCCACATAGTCAAAGGCTTTGGCATAGTCAATAAAGCAGAAATAATGTTTTTCTGGAACTCTCTTGCTTTTTCAGTGATCTAACAGATGTTGGCAATTTGAGCTCTGGTTCATCTGCCTTTTCTAAATCCAGCTTGAACACCTGGAAGTTCATGGTTCACGTATTTTTGAAGTCTGGCTTGGAGAATTTTGAGCATTACTTTGCTAGCATGTGAGATGAGTACAATTGTGCGGAAGTTTGAGCATTCTTTGGCATTGCCTTTCTTAGGGATTGGAATGAAAACTGACCTTTTCCAGTCCCATGGCCACCGCTGAGTTTTCCAAATTTGCTGGCATATTGAGTGAAGCACTTTCACAGCATCATCTTTTAGGATTTGAAATAGCTCAACTGGAATTCCATCACCTCCACTAGCTTTGTTTGTAGTGATGCTTCCTAAGGCCCACTTGACTTCACATTCCAGGATGTCTGGCTCTAGGTGAGTGATCACACCATCGTGATTATTTGGGTCATGAAGATCTTTTTTGTACAGTTCTTCTGTGTATTCTTGCCACCGCTTCTTAATATCTTCTGCTTCTGTTAGATCCATACCATTTCTGTCTTTTATTGAGCCCATCTTTGCATGAAATGTTCCCTTGATATCTCTAATTTTTTTTGAAGAGATCTCTAGTCTTTCCCATTCTATTGTTTTCCTCTATTTCTTTGCATTGATCACTGAGGAAGGCTTTCTTATCTCTCCTTGCTATTCTTTGGAACTCTACATTCAAATGGGTATATCTTTCCTTTTCTCCTTTGCCTTTCACTTCTCTTCTTTTCACAGCTATTTGTAAGGCCTCTCAGACAGCCATTTTGCTTTTTTGCATTTCTTTTTCTTGGAGATGGTCTTGATCCCTGTCTCCTGTACAATGTCATGAACCTCCATCCATAGTTCATCAGGCACTGTGTCTATCAGATCTAGGCCCTTAAATCTATTTGTCACTTCCATTGTATAATCGTAAGGGATTTGATTTAGGTCATACCTGAACAGTCTAGTGGTTTTCCCTACTTTCTTCAATTTAAGTCTGGAATTTGGCAATAAGGAGTTCATGATCTAAGCCACAGTCAGCTCCCAGTCTTGTTTTTGCTGACTGTATAGAGCTTCTCCACCTTTGGCTGCAAAGAATATAATCAATCTGATTTTGGTGTTGACTATCTGGTGATGTCTTTAATGCCAACCTTTTAGAAATGAAAAGTTGGAAGTCAGTTGAATATCTCTCATAATGAACTGGTTGAGTAGTCTACAATCCATGTTTCCAGTGGGCCACATTTGGGCTTTAAAATAGTGATGTGAATCTGGTTGTTGATGTGAGAAGATGTTCATGACATAGCCTTAAGTGACAAGAGCAGATTACGTAACAGTGGTTTTATTTACATTTTAAAAAGTGCACATGCACGCATGTGTGTGTATGTGTACCCAAAGGAAAGAAAGCGAAGCATTTGGGAGGACACACACTGAATGTTAACCCTGCTTCCCTATGAGTGGTGAAATTAAGGATAATTATCTTTTGTTCTAAACACTTTCCCTGAATATTTGCAATGAGTAAAAACAGGAAAATACTAAACTTTCATTGGAGATACAATGGCCATGGATAGTATAACAACTCACCAAGGTGCGTGTGAGGACATTGTGCTTTCCTGAGGGGGACACTAGGCTCTTTGACTGTAAGGAGTCCCTGCATTATAGCTGAATTAATAATGGCTAAAATGTTTGCTTTTGTCATACGGCCGGCACTCTGCTGAGAATTTTATACACATTAATTCGTTCATTTACAGGTCACAACAACCCTTCCCTGTTTCATTCTTTTTAATAGCATTGATCACTTTTGATACTCAACAGTTTACTTATGTCCTTCCCTAGAATGTAAACCTTCTGTGGGCAGGGCTATTTGTTATGTTCCCTGCTGGATCCCTAGTACCTATGGCAGCAACTGGCATCTTAGTTAGTATTCTAATGAATAAATGAACAACCTTATGACATAATAACTAGTACTTGAAGGCGGGAGGAGAAGGGGATGACAGAGGATGAGATAGTTAGATGGCATCACCGACTTGATGGACACGAGTCTGAGTAAGCTCCAGGAGTTGGTGATGGACAGGGAAGCTTGGTATGCTGCAGTCCATGGGGTCGCAAGCAGTCAGACACAACTGAGCGACTGAACTGAACTGAACTGATGTCTTCCTTACAGTGAGAACTTTAAGCAAGACTAAGTAATTTGCCCCAAATCACACAGCTACAAAGGAGCAGAGCCCAGTTTCTCTCAACCCAGATCTACATGATAATCTGGTTCTAACCCACTCTCATCAATTACAACAAATCCTTGAATAAAAGCATCCTCCTCCTCCCCCCACATGCAGTCAGTCCATGGGAGAGACAATGAGATGTCACGTAAGAACTTGCAAGTGTGGTTTCTTTCTATTAAATTGGCAATATCTTCACATAATAGATAATGTTATATCATCTGCAGGGGTCATCATAACAGGCATGCTGTTATTCAGATCAAAAACAGAAGGAACTTGGCCTGGAAATCTAATCATTCACTAAGTGAAGAGAAAAACAGAGCCTGGAAAAGGGTCTTAGTTTTTTTTTTTTTTTTCCTTTTAATTGTGAGTGTAAAAATCTGTACTGAATAAATAAAACCCCCAATGGACAAGGATTTTCTCAGGGAAAAATCCTCAGGGCTGATGCCAGGAGAAAGTACTTGGAGTAGCAAACCCAAATATTTGGACCTATGGCTAGCCATGGCAGTTTAATAATGCTGGCCATTAAGGTCTTCCACATAACCTGCCTTGATCACCAAACGATCCTTAAGCTCACACAGAGCTTCCCATGTGGAAATCTGTCAGCTCTCCTGAGCATGTGGGACCTGAGAGGAGTATGAGCGGCCAGCACTGACCATGGTGGGAACCTGCAGGTCCTAGAGCTCAGGGGCCTGGAGAGGGAGTCCCCTGAGCAGAGGTGTATGCTCTCTAGCCCCTTTGGCAATTTAATTTTCACTATAGATTAAGTGATTGACATTCTAAATTATTAATGAATCTTCTGTGGGCTTGACTAATGGGGGTCCGAATCAAGATTGCCGGGAGAAATATCAATAACCTCAGATATGCAGATGACACCACCCTTATGGCAGAAAGTGAAGAGGAACTAAAAAGCCTCTTGATGAAAGTGAAAGAGGAGAGTGAAAAAGTTGGCTTAAAGCTCAACATTCAGATAAACGAAGATCATGGCATCTGGTCCCATCACTTCATGGTAAATAGATAGGGAAACAGTGGAAACAGTGTCAGACGTTATTTTTTTGAGCTCCAGAATCACTGCAGATGGTGACTGCAGCCATGAAATTAAAAGACACTTACTCCTTGGAGAAAAGTTTGGCCAACCTAGATAGCATATTCAAAAGCAGAGACATTACTTTGCCAACAAAGGTCTGTCTAGTCAAGGCTATGGTTTTTCCAGTAGTCATGTATGGATGTGAGAGTTGGACTGTGAAGAAGGCTGAGCGCCGAAGAATTGATGCTTTGAACTGTGGTGTTGAAGAAGACTCTTGAGAGTCCCTTGGACTGCAAGGAGATCCAACCAGTCCATTCTGAAGGAGATCAGCCCTGGGATTTCTTTGGAAGGAATGATGCTAAAGCTGAAGCTCCAGTACTTCGGCACCTGGGATTTCTTTGGAAGGAATGATGCTAAAGCTGAAACTCCAGTACTCTGGCCACCTCATGCGAAGAGTTGACTCACTGGAAAAGACTCTGATGCTGGGAGAGATTGGGGGCAGGAGGAGGAAGGGGACGACAGAGGATGAGATGGCTGGATGGCATCACTGACTCCATGGATGTGAGTCTGAGTGAACTCCGCGAGTTGGTGATGGACAGGGAGGCCTGGCATGTTGCAATTCATGGGGTCACAAAGAGTTGGACACGACTGAGCGACTGAACTGAAGTGAATCTCTATGGACCTGTCAACCTCTGAGACCTCTGACCAATCCACTTCCTAGGTCTTCCGTGGGAAAACCAGCCCTGAATTGTAATGACAGTGCTAACTCAGAAAAACCACCTTTCCCTCTTTACACACACATACCCATACACTCGAACACATACACACACAGACATGAAATATACACAACATACTGATGCACACATGAGCACACTTACACACATAAACATACACCCATCAGCCTGTCCGAGGCCCTGTTTGGCCACATGGTCCCCAAAAGACATCATGGTCTCATCTTCCCGATAACTGCAAATTCATGGAGTTGAAAAATATAAAGTACTCCTTCAAATGTGCTTGTGTTTCTCCATCCCTGCTGACTGCCAACTTACCAAAGGCTGTTTGCTGTTGCTTTTCAGTCATGCCCAACTCTTTGCAACCCCATGAACTGCAGCACGCCAGGATTCCGTCCTTCACCATCTCCCAGAGTTGGCTCAAACTCATACCATTGAGTCAGTGATTCCATCCAATCATTCATCCTCTGTCACCCCTTTCTCCTCCTGCCCTTAATCTTTCCCAGCATCAGGGTCTTTTCCAATCAGTTGGCTCTTTGCATCAGGTGGCCAAAGTACTGGGGCTTCTAAACAAACTCAATTTAACACAAGCCAGCCCCAGGTACAATAGCAGTTTCCCCCACATTTCTGCACAAGGCTGGTCCTAAAGGCAACCAGTCAGCAGTGCTGCTCCCCTAGAAGCAGGCAGTGAGCAGGACCACAGGGTTCCTGGACAGAGTTAAGAGGGAGACAAGGAACACTTTTTCTTCTCTCCCACCTACATCAGGTCCTCTCTGCAGGAGCTGAGAGCTGGCAAAGGCCAGCCCAGGGGGCCTTTATGAAACATACTGTTTAATGCTCACAAACAGAATACCCAAACATGTAAAAAGCCAATTCTCTGAGACTGCCATTGCCTCACTCCTAATGCCTTACTTCTTAATTCACCCAGAATATAACCTGAAGTCCTTACTTGGCCTCTAAGGCCATTATGAACTGGCCCCCAGCTACTGTCTGCATCCGTAGCATTCTCTCCTCGTTGCTGAGTCCACTCCAGTCCTGTTGCTTCCTTACTGGTCTTTAACACACCCCCATGTGCTGCATCAGGGCCTCTATACTCCTGTTCCTTCTGTGGTCAATAATCTTCCACTGCAGGTATCCACATGACCTGTTCCCTAGCCTGCTAGGCTACTCTGTCCATGGATTCTCCAGGCAAGAATACTGGAGCGGGTTGCCATTTCCTCCTCCAGGGCATCTTTCCAACCCAGGGATCGAACCCATGTCTCTTATGTCTCCTGCATTGGCAGGTAGGTTCTTTACCACTATTGCCACTAGGAAGCACTTATTTAGGTCTTTATTCAAATATCATCTGATTAGAGACACTTTTTTTTTAATCATACCTATAATACAGAGCAGTCTCTGCCTCCTATCACTCTAATTCTTTTACCTGGATTTATTTTTCTTCCTAGTTTTTATTTCCCACTGACATACTATGTATGTATTTGAGTGTGTTAGTCACTCAGTCGTGTCTGACTCTTTGCAATCCCGTGAACTATAGCCCTCCAGGCTTCTCTGTCCATGGAATTCTCCAGGCAAAAAACTAGAGTGTGTAGCCATTCCCTTCTCCAGGGGATCTTTCTGACCCAGGAGTCAAACCTGGGTCTCCTGCATTGCAGGCAGATTCTTTACTGCCTGAGCCACCAGAGATGCATGTATGTATTTACTGTTCACTAAAATATAAGTTCCTTGAAAGCAAGGATTTTGTCTGATTTGATGACTGCCAACCTCTCCTTAAAGTGCCAAGCATGCAGTAAGATTCTTTGTGGTGTTGAGACAGCCCAACATGAAGTCTGGGAGCTTGGGTTAGTTTGATAAAGGATTTTCCATCATTAGCTAGTTGTACAGAAATCCATGAGAGGGAAGATACTAAGGGGATTCTAAAAGCATTCTAGGAAGTAATGGCCAAATTCATCTTGGGAAGTGTTTTTTGGTTTAGGGAATTGCTTTTAATGGGCCTTTTAGTTCTGCAAAGAAAGGCCTAAAGTCTGGGCAGGATAGAAGAGGCAGAGACAGGAGGGCACAGTTTTGTTCTCAGTTTGTTATAAAAGATGTCTATATTGGTAAGAGAAGCGTTTTTTAGTTTTATGTTTTCTAGTTCCATTGGCTGATCTGAGAAAAACAAAGCTTGAATAGAAGCTAGAAATTTTAAGAACAAAATGGAATGGAGACGTTTGTCTGTTTAGTACGTCTGGAAGGCCAGGCTAAAGGAGTTCAGACGGCAGCTTCTGGCAACATGGGATGCTTCACAATCAGTTTTACTTTGCATCGTTATCTAAGAAGAAATTTCCCTTATTAACTCCAAGTCTTCAACAAAACCTATGTTAACTGCTACCAATGTCAGCCTAGTGTTAGCATTGCCTTAAGGAATCAGTGGAGATTGTGTCAATGTTCTGGATTGTGAAAGTCAAAAGGGACCAGGGACACATGAAGAAGAGGTGGCTAAAAGTGGTGGAGGGGAATTTGGAGGGCAGAGATGTCAACAAGGAGAAAGCAATCATTTGGAGAAATTCTTGGAAGTTTGGAATCAGAATCAAAATTTCTTACAATCAATATGACATCAGTATTTGGATAGTAAAGGACAAGGGACTTGGAGAAAATTAAAGATTTAGGGACTTTGGGGTCCTTAAGGTGCTTAAAGTGAATTCAGTATCACAGAGTTCAGACTTTAATCTCAGCGGTTAGCTACTTTTAAAACGTTATCTCACCATAGAAACCTGTTTATTAAATAACCTCTTATATGGAATCCAGATCCACACTGAGCCACTGTGATGGAAAGGAGTAGGGGTTTGAATTTATGCCCACTTGGCTTTCCTACTGGATCCCATGTTGTCCTCAGGCCCCTCTGGGGAATCCCAGCACCCCAGGAATACAGCTTAAAAACCATGGATCTGGAACTGAAAGCAAGAATATGCTCTTTAAAATTTCAGATGGTTGATCTTTCAGCTTGACTCTGAGTGCTCATTTCCTGCTAAGCAGTACATCTCTTAGCCAGCTGTTACTGATTGGGTATTCTCCCTTCTCTTGAACCAAATTCCTCAACCCTGGGACTTCTACCCATTGGTCCTGGTGTAAAACTCAAAATAAGCCTAATTCCTTCCATAAAACAGCCCTTCAAGTCTCTGGCTTCCTAGGTGGTGCAGTGGTAAAGAATCCACCTGCCAAGCAGGAGACGAAGGCGGCAAGGATTCAACCCTTGGGTTGGGAAGATCCACTGGAGAAGGAAATGGCAACCCACTCCAGTATTCTTCCTTGTAAAATCCCATAGACAGAGGAGCCTGGTGGGCTACAGTCCATGGAGTCACAAAAGAGTTGGACACGACCTATGGACTAAACAGCAGCACGTCTTTGAAGAACTCTTATTTCCTTCCTTAACCTGTCTTTGTTCCAGGTTAAACATTTTCAACCCTCCAACTATTCTCAAGCTATTCTTACAGTGCGTATACTATTTGGGCACCTGAAGTTACTGATACTGATTAGAGAAAATGAACTCAATATTGACAGAGTTAAGACCGAAACAGGGGCACACAAAAGAGGAGCACAACCACACACACTCTGGGGGTAGAAAAGCAAAATGAGAGATGCCATTTGTCTAATGTGAAAAGTACAGAAAATACGTTCCCCTGCCAACCCCCCTGCCCACTGTGGAGGGGGCTGGAAAGCAGGTCCAACTTCATTCAGCTCAAGGATGAGCCCTTGATCACTGCCTAGCAGTCACCAAATTAGGGACATGGGGGATGGCTACTGGCAGGAGAGGCACTCAGCTGTCATGACTATTATTCGTGAAACACCCTCAGCAGCTGGGCTCTGGAATTCAGGACAGTAATTGCCTAGCATGGGTTCATTCCCACTCATCTTCATTGACCACCTGGGTATCCACATAGTTACTGATTCCTGTAATGCCATGGAAATCTATTAACTAAAAAGAAGTGATATTCTGTAACCATGGATTGATCAGTTCTTTTGGAGCAAGCTGTATCAGTCTATCAGCATCATTTAGTAATAATCATTGGATTTATCTTAGTTATTGGCTTTGGTAGAGCCTGAAGGGGACAGGGAGGTAAGTTTCAACAATTAGGGCTAGTTTCACAGCTAGAAAGTACATGACCAGCTCAATATGATAGCCCCATTCCCCGGCACCAAACTCCCTGAAACAAAGCTTGGGCTTCCTGCTACCCAGGTGCTTCACACACACCCTGATGGTGGGTGTTTTGAGGCCTGGAGATAGGCACACGCTGTGCATCCCACTCATGCGTGGACAAGGACACCTGCACTTGATGTATAGGAGGACCCTTTCAATGCTGACCCTTCCTCTGTGCAGCTGGACCGTATTCTTTGCCTGTGATAAAGCTCTTCCATGAGCATAAACTGAGTCCTGTGAGCTCTTTCAGCAGTTAAATAGTTGAGATGATGAATGGGTAATTAACACAGCAAGGGTGAGAAGGGACCTCAGCTACAGGCCCTTCTGAGGCCTGAAAGATGCTTCTGATGGGAGAGTGTTAGTTTTCAGCGCTGAAAGCACACAGTTTTATAAGTGAGTGTAAAGTACAAGACAATTCTGTTGGACGCTAGGGAAGCACTTCTATAAAAACAACAGGAACATATTCCGGTTTGCTCCAACATAAAAATACTTCTAATTTTGACAAAGAATATATCCAGCAGAGTTGCCAGGTGCAAAGAGATAGAGAAGGACCACAGGGTTCATCCTCATTTTGTAATCTTTTTTCCACACACTCCTCTCTTTCGGCCCTGTATCTGTTAGAGGCAACACTATGTTTTCACGTATGTGGTTTCACTGTTTTTTTTTTCCACAAATAGAATATTATACATACCTCTGAATCCTAAATAAGCTCAATGGTATTGAAGAAAGAATTAAAGTATCCCATGTCTGCTGTGAGTAGGACAGCACTAATAACAAAAGAGAGGCTTGGGAAGGAAGTCAATTCAGGAGAGAAGACAAAGTGGAGATGTGAATAAATATATGTGTGTATATATGTATATTCATATGTGTATGTGTGGTGCACATATGAGTATGCATAGACAGGTAAATTTCATGTACAATGTATACGTAGAAAAATGATCTGTGATTAAAAATGAAACAAAATATAATCATCTTATTCTTCTAGCTTTGGATGCAAGCTATATCTAAATCCATGCTCTGCTCCCTGCCAGCTCTGGCTATGAACAAGTTATTTAACTGCTCTGAGACTGGTTTCCTCATCCATAAAATGGAAATTTTTATTGTGCAACGACCTGATGAGCATTAAGAGATAATGCATGAGCTATACATTGACCATCAACAGATTTCCAGAGGAGAAATGTGGACAGAAATTTGCTGCCTTCCTTTCCTCTCGCTGAGGATCTGCGTTGTGTGAAGAGGAAAGACAAGAACGCAAAGGGAGCTCAGAGAGTAAGGGCCAAGGAGGAGGATGCGGGGAAAACAGCATTAGCTTCACTCTACTTGTCTGCACGGGACCAGTCTCCTAGGAACCACCACCTGTCGGTTAACAGACAAAGGCAGCTAAACCATGAGCTCCCAACCCCACTGTCCTCCCTGCCAGCATCCACTTGCTACGGGGTCAGAGATAGGGGCCCACTTACCGGGGATACGGTGGAAGGTCGCCACAGAGGGTCTCTGGCATCCTCGTCAGGACCTTGTAAGCTAAAAGTACTGGGCTGTTTCACGTGCTTATTTAACCTTATGTTTATAATTATCCTGAGAAAAAGGCATCACTAAAGCATCTGAGTTGCCCTGAGTCATGACGTAGAAGGGCTGAGTCACGATTTGATCCTAGCTCCTCCCATTACTACACGGCTTCCGCCGTAATACCGGAGCTGCTTCCATCTTGACGGCGGACGCTGCTGGCGTCCTGTCCGCCCCCGCGTGGCTCGCCTGAGTGCACCAGCAAGCAGCTGCATTAGGGGGTGCTCGGCCTGCTGTCCGCTGTATCAGGCACCTGTGTTTCTTGTGTCCTTAGAGGGGTTTCTTGTGGCCACAAGAGCCTTCAAGGAACACAACCTGGAAAGGTAGGGAAGGGAATTTAATGTCCCCCGAGGTCTCCAGGGGCAATGCTCACCCAACTGGGTTGGACAGGAGTGCTTACACGTTAACCTCTGGCATGTTCCTAGTGGTTTCGGAGGGTGCCCCCACTGTAATAACCCACCCATAAAACATGTCCTCTAGACTCTCTTGCCTCTTTCTTTCTCACTTTCCCCACTTCCTCTCCTGTGCTTCCTAGAATTGCCTCCTATGAATCGCCTCCTATGTAAATAACTTGCACTAAATCTTTATCTCTTTGGTCTACTTTTGGAGGAATCCAAACTGAGTCAAATTCTAAAATCCACGTGGTTGCTGCTCCTTTTGATATTGTTTTTAATTACACTATATTCCCACCCCGAAAAGTAATAATGACTATGAATTGCTGATTAGTCAGAACCTGATTATCATTTTAAGGCTTGTTTTAAAAAGGAAGACAGTGTTTCCCAAAAAGCAGCACGTTAATCCTTGTTTTCATTAACTATCCTTCTTGCCAGCAGTTGCCCTAATTTCAAAGCAGGATGAGGAAGGCTTTGAAGTCACTCTGTTAACATAGTTATACACCCAATTTGGCTTTTCCAGCTATTAAACAATAGATTTTAGGGTATGTACCAAAAGTAGGACATTATTTCTTGATATAAGAAAACAATTGAATTCATAATGTTAAAGAAATCTACAAGTACAATCAAAGTATTTGTCTTGTGGAGACCAAGAGCAATCATCTCAACATGCATTTTATATTTATCAACTCTACACACATATTTTAGGAAGATTTTGAGAGATTTCAATATATCTTAAAATGACCAACCATTTTATTTTTAGCAAAAAAAGATTCTCAGTTTCTGGTACTTGTCTGTAACTATACGCTGAAAATGTTTAGATTTTAAAGCTTACATGTATAAATTCTCACAGGAAAATGAGTGGTAGTACCACCCACTGCAGTGTGGTGACTCTTTATCCACAGTTTGTCCCGTCCAGAGACGCCAGGCTCGCAAGTCACATGTAATAAGTTCACATAACATGTTTTGTTTTATAGACTCTAACCATTTATTTAACAAAAAGGAAATTTCTAACATCTAGCATTTTTCTACAGTTAAAATTTCAGGGAAAAGAGACTCGTGTTCTACAGTATATAATGGTTACAAAAGAGTTCATTATCAGCTTAGAATGGTTAAAATATTTTCTTTACTAATTAGGACTCAGCATTCTTTAGTGAAGTGAGGTGACATATCTCTTATGGAAAAAGTAGTTGTTTCTTGCCAGGAGGAGGTGTATTACCAGCACAACCTTCCCTTCACTCAGGAAGGGACACAGACCTGTCCCTCAAGGATTTCTTTCACCAGCAACATAGGTGGGAGTCCATTTCGCTATTTCGATTCCCAAGTCAGGTATAAATCCTTTTCACTTAGGGAAGAACTCAAACATATATAAACTGAAGGGCAGAGGTTGCTTTTTCCATCCTCTACTCACACGACAGTCTAGAAATTCAAGGTTTTGTTGGTGGTTTGGCTCGCGTATTGATCACTGTGCATGGAGCTATCATTCGTGCAAGTGTTTTTTGAATGCTGTATTCAAATGTTTTGAATGCTGTCTAGCACCCACAGGAAAGAACAACAGAGCAGCCCCCTCCTCCAAAATTTGAATTTTGCTCTTGGAGACTCTGAAAGCCAGTGATCACTTCTGCCTTGCAGAATCGGGGGGCTCTATCCCCAGGTGTAAAGTACATTTTCCGGGTTTCTCCAGGGCGAAGGCAGGGTGGACGCCCTCGTTAAACCTGTGCCTGATGATGAAGAGCATCTGTCCAGTCTCAGCGTTTATAAACAGCAGCCTCTGGGTGGTGTAGTCCAGCAGGATGCCCACTCTGGCGGGACGCTCAGTCACATGGACATCGCTCACAATGCCACTGTAGAAAAATGTGTATCTGCAATGGAACAGAATGGGAATTGAAAACTTTGGAAATCTTGAACGACTACGATAAAGAAAATCACCTGGAGACAACCGATTTTGCAATTATTGATCTCAGTTCACAATAAGGAGTTGCAGTAACATTGCCCCAAATACCTTAGCCAGATCCCTCCTAGATGCTAAAATGCATAGCTCTCCCCAGCAGACGAGCGTTTTTTAATAATTTTGCTACTTCTACATGAGGAGGCAGGCCCAGAATAACCAACATATGCCTCCCTTGTGATTTTTCTCCACATTTTAATTCTTTCCCAGCTGCCCACATGTTTTAACTACCGCATTCATGGTGTGTCATTCTTTTGAATAAAACTCCTTTGAGGCTGCCGTGTATTTTAAAAAGTACTGCAGGCTCGCCTTCCATAAAATGCATTAATTTTACTGTTTAAAAAATTTGTGACTTATATAAGGGCCTTAATGAAGTTTAAGAACTATGTCATTATTGCTGTCCAACTTCATCCTTTGTACAATGCCCCTTCCCCAAACCAACTTACCTGTTCATCTTCTCCATGTTTTCTGCAGCCTTACTGCCAAGGGGGGTTACCTTTGATTTCTCTCTTACGTTCAGATACATTCAGTTCACCATGTTTTCACTTAAACCTCTGCACCTCTGGGGGATATGAAGGACCACAGCATACTGTCCTTGCCTTCAAGGAAACCCATACTCTACTGAACTGGAAGGAAAACTGTTTATGACTTTAGCATAGGCTGGGGCTCAGACTCCAGCTCTGGGCACAGATGGGGAAAGTGTTTTCTGACACATTTCATGGACGTGGTTTGGTTGTGAAAGGAAAGGTTCAAGGCCGCGTTGGGAGTGAGAAATTGCTGAACAGAAAAAGCGAAACTGCTCTGTGCAAAAGAGTAACATAAGTTGGGAGTTTTCTCCTGGTGATCTTAGAAACAGAGGGTGGGGTCCTGAAAGAACAAGAGAAGAGCTGAGGGACAGGTGTGTGGTCTGTGGATCTGGCAGGTCTCAGGGTGGGAGTGACACTGGACAGACTGGGCCATAGAGCCTGCATACCTCTGGTGAGGCAGAGAAGGACCTTGAAGACTTGCGGCGTCTCTCTTAAATGCCTAGAAGCTTGAGCGCAGGGAATGGCAAGTTGGCAACTTCCTTGCCGAACGAAGCTCATTCAAAAGGGCAGAGGTTTACGGGGATGGAAGGTAAGCGAGACTTCCACAATGATAAAGGACCTTTTCAGTGCCTTGCCAATGTGAAATATGGCAGAACCCTATGAAATTTTAGAACCTGTAAAGCACACAGAGGCTGTGAGTGGCAATGAGGGGAATAGAAGTGTAGCTGGTGTTCTTATAGAAGGCTTGGGGAGCAGATGGGTGCACGTTCAGCCAAAGAAAGGTCAGGAGTGGATAAGGGGGAAAGGGTGAGGTGATCCAAGCGGTGGGGGCAGCAGAGGCAATGATGAGGTGGCAGAATAAACCTGTATGCCATCTGCTTGACCAGTCAGGAGGGGACTTATGAATGACTTTGAGAGTGTCACCTGGATAGGTAAGTCAGAGGCCAGGCTCTATACTGGCCTGCCCTGTCTAATATAGTAGCCAAGAGGCACATATGGCCACTTACATTAGAATTAAGTAAAATTCAAAATTCAGTTCATCAGTCTGGCTAACCACATTCCAAGTGCTCAATAGCCACATCTATCGTTTTTCTAGTTTCTCAGAATGTGTGACTGGACAGGACTGGTCAAGAGGGTTCTGAATGCCCATCTGAGCTATTTCCCTACCCTGCTTGGAGGATCCCCAGTGCCCACAGGCCCAGCCCCAGTCAGTCCCTGAGCAAGTTGCTACCATGGAGGGAAAGACACTCCATGGAGCCTTGGACCCAACCGTTCTGCAGGGCCTGGAATTCACCCTGTCCTGCTTCTGCCCCATTTCCCACTGAGCACATCACTTCGTTCTCCAAGCTGCACTCCGGCCTGAAACAAGGCCTGTCTGTCTGTGGCCTGACTCCCTCCCCATCCTTTGGACTGCTAGTTCTTGTTCAGACAAGGGTCATCCGGAAGCCAGATTCTTGACATCTGCCTGACCCTGGAACTGCCTGGACGAGGGTTCCTACCTGTGTAGCCCACCCTGGTGCATCTCACTGCTGGCTGAGAATGACCCCAGACTCCTTTCCACCCCAGTGGCTGCTTCCCTCAGGACTCCTGTCCCCCAGCCTGGTTACATTCTTCTGGGCTTCCCGCTTTCACTGTGGTCCCAGAGTGCAGACACCACTGTTTATGTTTATAGATTTCTTTAGCAGAAAAGGAAGGGACATGATGTAAATGACGTTTTAGAAATATTTGCCAGTGGTGACACTTAGAATGGCTTGGAGTGGTTAGAGACTAGAAGAAGAGCACAGGCCTGGGGGCTGTGGGAGAGACTGGTAAAGGAAGGGAAGCCTTGAACTAGAGGAGTAAGTTAGGGACAGACAGGAAGAAATGCAACTGATTCTTTCTCCTTAAGACTCTTCATTTCTCCTATCCCACCATGACATCTTACACTAGATGCAAGTAGAATCAAGAGTAATACTGCTTCATTTAAATCATGAAGCCAGGAAAATGGAAAAACACAGGAGGCTCTGCTGTAGCAGCACTCTCAGTGGCCTGAAGGCCAGGGTGCTCTGTTTGGACCATGGAATGAGGCACTTAAGACCTGACGTCTCTGTGCTGTGATCATACAGACAGGTGCGTCCCTTCTCCCAGAATCTACAGAACCTACCCTGGGTGACAAAAGCCAAAGACCAAAGCTGTTGAACCTGCTGAATGAAATTAACTGTTCTGTTCTCTAGAGTCTAGAACTTTGTTATTGGAGGCTTGCCTTTAGGTTCTTAAGGGTTCAGTTGTCTAAGGAAATCTTCATGAAATCAATACCTAGTTCCAACTCTTTAAGTCTACCGATCACAAACTCTGGGTTTGAATGATTTTTCAACTCTGGGCAGAGGATGGGTCCTCAAGGATTGCACGGCACTGAACATCAATTAATCATAATTGCTCTGATTTGATGGAGTGTGACTTTGAAAAGCTCTTGGAGATGGTGTCCTTGTGAACCTCGTCAGGGAATCAAACTCTGTCAAGTAGGATACAGGGAGAGATGTGCAGCGAGAAATATGCAAAATCCAATCTGTGGGCCTTTTTCTGGGAACTTGCAAGCACTGCTTCCTTTTTAAGCATTCCATTTGAATAATGCCTCACATTTGAGTCTTTACAGTTTCAAAGCTCTTCCTTGTACCTGACTTCATGTGACCCTCACAACCCCCAAATGGAGTAGGCTAGGTGTCACTGTTCCCTGACAAGACAAATGAGGCACAGATTAACCAAGACAGATCTGCTCACAGGATTAACCAACTTCTGGTGAGGAGTCAATAGGATGCTATTCAAGAATGGAGCCAGGACTCAAATTAGGTTCCTGGCCCCAGCCTCATGCTCCTTTATTAGACCGTCTTGTGCGCATGTCCGGCTCATAGCATGCTTGCCTTATTTCTCTGAGACTAACGCAGGTTTATGGCTTTTTCATATCAACCAATTAGACAATACTAATGAGACAGTCTACAACCTGGGACCGTTTACTGCAGCAATTGCACCTGGACAAATGTCTCCTGGAGCAACAGAATAGAAAGAAACTAAAAATAACCACGTGTATGCCCAGCTGGGGCAAACTGTGAACAAGATACAAAAGGCCCATACTCAACTGCCACTTCTGAGGTGCTGGGAGCAAAAGCAGGGTACTGCCCGTGATACATTCACCTGGCACCACCAAGGGGGTGGGCAGACCCCCTCAGCCACTGCGCCAGCCTGACCCACCGATCCACCTTTACCCTCATTCCATGGAAGGGACCAGCTCACCCCTCCTCAGGGAGGGAGCAAGGGAACCCGTTCCTTGTCTTTGCTCGCTCCTGCTGCAGCACGAGTCCCAGTGAAGCCTTGCCTGAATTCCTCGTCTAGATTCTTATCAATGGAAATTGACTAAAGAGTCTAAGGGGACTTCCCGAGTGGTCCGGGGGTTAAGACTCCACCTTCCAATACAGAGGGTGTGGGTTTGATCCCTGGTCAGGGAGCTCAGATCCCATATGCCTCATGGTCAACAAAACAAAACAAAAACAACAAAAAGATTTTAAGAACAGCAAAAAAAAGAGTCCAAGAACCCCAGGTCAGTCACACCAATAATATAGACCAGGGGTTAGTCAACTTTGTCTGTAAAGGGCCAGACAGTAAATATCTTGGGCTTTGGGGGCCATTTGGTATCTGTTATAACTAGACAACTCTGCCACTGTAGCACAAAACCAATCATAGGCAATATAGAAATAAATGAACTTGGCTGTGTTCCAATAAAACTTTATTTACAGAAAGGTCAGCAGGTCATATTTGGCCTGTGGGTTGTAGTTTGCCAACCCCTAATATAGACCAGTGGTGGTGGAGGGGACGGGGTTCTGGGATCCACTTCTTCCTTAGTCCTACTGACTCCTCCATGGAGGGAGCCCTTTCAGCATTACCCTTGTGGTCTCTCCCACCCTGGGGTGGACTTCGAAGGAAAACCCAGCCACACACCCAGTTTCCTAACTTTTCATTATGAGCTTCCTGAGGAGACACACATCCTTTTCCAGCTACCTACTCTGTCCTGCAGTATGGGAAGCCAGCCTGGCCAAGACTTTGGGTGGGTACAAATCTATTAAAGAGGATTCGAGATAAGAAACAGTTTTGCTCTCACATATGAACCACATTCTCTAAAACTGGCTTCCTCAGTAATCAGAGTAATAGTTGAGTCTCCATGTATCAGTTGGCCCAAAAGTTCGTTTACAGAAAAACCTGAATGAACTTTTGGGCCAACTCGATACTTGACTCTCTTCTTTCTCAGCTGGCTCAGAACTGGGGCAGGGAAGTGAGGCGCTACTTATCAGGCCCCTCAGAGCCCTCGGCCTAGGTGTCGACTCATGACACTTTGATTGGGTGAAGAGGGCAGGCCCCAGCTTACCTCTGTGGCTCAGAGCAATGCATGTACCATGAGGTCTCTCCTTGTCCCAGGGTGCCAGCCTGCACAGCTGAGCTGGAGCAGATGCCCAGTCGGTAAGCTGGGCAGTCTGTGACGGTGGTTTCCCAGTAGTGCTGGCCACAGGCAGGCAGCTCCTCACCCAGCACTGATGGGATTCTGCAGGCAAAGTTGATCAGGAATTGGCAACCTTTATTTCATAGACATCGACATTCATAAACGCACCCACAGTTTAAGCAGGTTTCTATCCTTGGAAACTGCTGGAATTTGACTAAAGACATTCATTGTTCATGCTGTCCCTGACCTTGACCTGAGGGCCACAGAATTCCCCAAACATTCAACATGCTTTTAACATATTTCTACTGCCACACACAACACGCATGTATTACACATAGCATCTCTTAGAGGAACTGGGAACTAGAAAATAATTAGAATAATGATAGGATAAAAAGAAGAGGGCTTCCCGGGTGGTTCAGTGGTAGAGAACCCATCCGCCAATGCACGAAATGCAGGAGACTCAGGTTTGACCCCTGGAGAAGGAAATGGCAACCCACTCTGTATTCTTGCCTGGGGAATTCCATGGACAGAGGAGCCTGGCGGGCTGTAGTCCATAGGGTTGCAAAGAATCAGACATGACTGAATGACTGAACACACACGCATAGGATAAAAAGAAATGGCACCAATCCTAATGGTAAAGAACCCATCTGCCAGCGTAGGAGACATAAGAGACATGGGTTCAATCCCTGGGTCAGAAAGATCCCCTGGAGAAGGGAATGTCTACCCACTGCAGTGTTCTGGCCTGAAGAATCCCATGGACAGGGGAGCCTGGTGGGCTACAGTCCGTAGGGCCACAAAGAGTCGGACATGACTGAAGGGACAGCATGCACGGCTTTCAAAGGGAGTGAGGAAATACAAAGGAGGCAAGAGGAGAATGCTAAGAGAGTCTGACTTGGAAAGTTTTTTCCCCCAAAACTTGCACACACACAAAATGGAGTCTCTAAAACCTTTAACCATGAGTTCCCATGTCTGAGGACCTTCCTGGGCACATAGACCAAACCAGGTGCTGCTTCTGGACAGCAGGCATCTGGGGAGGCCAGAGCAGAGGATAGTGCAAGTGAAGCAGGTGTGTTGTTCGTGCTCTGGAGAGGCTTGCGGTCAACAGTCTTGGGGGCTGGGGCCTCTTTAGATGGCAGTAGGTATGCCTAAGAGGCTGTTGAAAGGTTTCTTTTTGTCTCACCTCAGCTATTTTTGTAACAGGCATGGTGAAGTGAACCAAAGCACTTTCACCTGCTGATGGGTGACCTTGTTTGCATGAATTGCTCAATTTTGCTTTGAAATGGCTGAGACAGCAAGGAAGCATTTTTAATTTAAGCAGCATTAATATTCAGTCAGCACCATCTCCCGCTCCCCTTTAGCAGGTGAGAAAATGATTATACAAGGGAATGTATCTCACTTTCTTGTGTCTTTACCCAACAACCTCATTTCAGAGAGGTGGCTACTGATGGGCGCTTGCTCTCTGGAGCAAAACCTGGTTGCTTGATATGTATGAACTAATTTTCAGATTAATAATTAACATAATTCTATCAAATACATTACAGTTATTAGCTATTATTATTAGCAGCCACGAAATTAAAAGACACTTGCTTCTTGGAAGAAAAGCTATGACCAACCTAGACAGCATATTAAAAAGCAGAGACATTACTTTGCCAACAGAGGTCCATCTAGTCAAAGTTATGGTTTTTCCAGAAGTCATGTATGGATGTGAAAGTTGAACTATAAAGAAAGCTGAGTGCCAAAGAATTGATGCTTTTGAACTGTGGTGTTGGAGAAGACTCTTGAGAGTCTCTTGGACTTCAAGGAGATCCAACCAGTCAACCCTAAAGGAAAACATTTCTGAATATTTATTGGAAGGACTGATGTTGAAGCTGAAACTCCAATACTTTGGCCACCTGATATGAAGAACCGACTCATTGGAAAGGACCCTGATGCTGGGAAAGATTGAAGGCGGGAGGAGAAGGGGACGACAGAAGATGAGTTGGTTGGATGGCATCACCAACTCAATGGACAAGAGTTTGAGTAAGCTCCAGGAGTTCGTGATGGACCGGGAAGCCTGGCGTGCTTCCCGGTCACAAGGAATCAGACATGACTGGGCAACTGAACTGAACTGAACAGTTATTATCATCAGTCATCTATGAACCAACCTCCAATATACTTCTTTTCTCTTTGATTTTTTGAGAAATCCAAAAGAGACAGAAAAGCTCAATCTATTTCTTAAATCTTTTTTTTCCTCCTGAATTCACTTATTGGTATATGTTTAGCACTTTCAGTGTTCTGGACCCTAGGATAGATTCTGGGGATTCAAAGATGTGGAAGACAGGGCTGCCTGAGGACCAGTCAAGATGGACTAGCTGATGTGTGATTCCACAGGTGCTCAGAACTTTTTGTAGATACGATCAAAGGGCGCCAAAGCCCAGAGAAGGCTTGGCCATTGCCAGGAGCAGCTAACACCTGAGCTGAGCCACAGACAGGTGAATAGCAGCCTAAGAAGAAAACAGTGTGAGTCACCGTTGGTGGGCTCAGGGCGGTAGTGAGAGCTCGCTGGCTGTTCACCCCAGGCACACCAGTGCCCACAGGAGCGTGTTTCACACGGGTTACGATTTTCGAAAGTCTTTCACTTTCTTCCATGTGGACCCTCAAAATAACCATGAGTGATTGCAGACAAATTGCAGAGCGCTCTACAAGCTATGCCCTCAGCTTCTGCCCTCTTTTTACTTTGCTGCTTCCTTTTGTAGGGAGCTTCCCTGGTGGCTCACACAGTAAAGAATTTGCCTGCAATCAGGAGACCCTGGCTTGAGCCCTGGGTCAGCCCTAGAAAAGGAAATGGCAACCCACTCCAGTATTCTTGCCTGGAGAATCCCATGGACAGAGGAGCCTGGGGGGCTACCGTGCAGGACTGAATGACTAACACATTCACTCCCCTTTTGTGGGCTCTTCTGGGGCAGAGGGGGCAAGATCTTGAAAGTCCTGCATGTGGCCAGCTCCAGAAACTCAACAAAATGTCATTCTCCTCTATTCCTTTTTCAAGTGGATTGATACAAAATCTGATTTGCTGTTGAATATAATAGAAGAATGAACCCAGGCTCTTTTTTCAGTGAACCAGAGATAACGCCTTAAAACAGCCTATGTGTTAAACAAAACCATCTGTGCTTGTATTTCCAATAAAAATATTGACACTTGCTCCATGTTTGAACTATCTCCATCACTTTCCCTTAGTAACGAACCATAACCGAACTCTGCAATTCATGCTTGCTGTCACACAGCGTGTGCACCCAACCAAGGATGTGGCAGGTGAGGCCACACAAGGCCTCTCGTGCCTTCTCCTTCTACTCACTCTGTCAGCCGTCTCCTCTCAGCGAAGCTGATCACTGTCCCATTTGAGGAAATCTGCAGAGCAGGATGAGCCGTTTCCCTCAACAAGAGAAATCTGGTTCCTATTGCGATCAGAAAACAGGATTATAATGTTACCACAACGTCCCTGGCCAAGCCCCACCTTTCAGATCTTAGCTTCCCCTTGCTTCTGACATCAAAATCCGCCCCCAACAGGGTGTTTTCAGGTCCATGGCAAAATTCTATCCATGATCAGGACTCATGAGCTAGTGACCTGCCACCTTGCCTGGTGCCACAGGTGTGTGAAACCCCCCTCAGCCCAAATCTAGCACCTACTGTTATATGACGTATGCTCCCCACCCAGCACCTACCTCGCCTGGAAACTAGTTAGAAAGGCAGAATCTCAGGCCTTCCCCCTGGCTTCCTGAATCACAATCTCTATTTTAACAAGCTCCTCGGGAGACCCATGTGCGCATTCAAGTCTGAAGACGCACTGGTGTAACCTCCAGGAGTACTCCTAACAGTGGAAGGTACAGGCACCACACTGGGCCGGCAGGGAACACTTCTGGACAGACAGTCCCCCCGGTGGCTCTCTTTACAAACGGCTCGCTGTCCCTAACCACAGCACACAAGGCTCGTGCGCAGCTTTTCGCTGGTTAAGCCAGTCACTTAATGGGCCACCCTCAAGTTTCTGCCTCAGTCTTTGGGTCTAGGATGAGATAAGAAATGATCACCTTTCCATTCCTCACTTCTTTTCACAATAATTGAGAACAGCCCAGTACTTTTTATTGGCATCATCAGGGTATTTTCCCCAAAAGGCCCTTGAACAGTTATCATTTTCTTGAGTTACTCATACATTCACGTATTCAACAAACATAAACTGGCACCAATCATGAGCTAGGCATGGAAAATAATTAGAAGAATAAGACTGGAAGATTATTCATGGAGTTCACAGTGTCATGTATCAAGAATATCTTCATCCCACTCTTCCCAACACACACACACACACACACATACACACACTCACAGACTCAAAACATACCCACCATCTACAGCAGATTATAAACCAAACACGAATCATCTGAGGAGATTAAAAACATGTCAAAGCCCATATCTCAGTAAATTAGATCAGGATCTTCGGGAGTGGACCCCCAGCATCTTTTTTTTTTCTTTTTAATTTTTTAAGCACCTGACTGATAGCTAACGGGTAGCCAATGGGTAGTCTTAAACCAGAAAAATAAAAGAAACACCTTGACCTTTGGCCAACCCTGGGTCCTTATGCCAAAAACCTAGCATTCCCAGCAGACTGGGAGCTTAAGAAGTGGCCCTCTAGGATGTTTTCTCTGGGTGGTGGGAGGGAAGGAATGGAAATGCTTGGAAGTAGTTCTTTGTGTGCAAAGGAAGTACCTCTGGTGGAAATGAGGGCAGCTTCACTCTGCTCACTTGTCCCAAATGCATTGATGGCTCTCACGTAGAAAAAGTAATTCTCATTGGGTTGGAGATTAACTTTCAGCTGGAGTCCTTTAATTCCAGAGAAAGATCTAAACATGAAAGGAAAATAATAATTTTAAAAATAATGCTACGTGCTAAACAATACATCATATTTCAGTCCTGCAGTGCATGAACATCTTTTATTAACAAATCACTTATTTTTCCCTTTTTATGACCATGGAGTTAGCAAGTCAGATTCTATAAAATGGCCATCTTCCAGTAAGTTTACTTGATCATTTCTACCTTGGTCAACTTTTGTCTAATATTATGCCTTCCAGAATGCTCTTTGGAACAGAGTCAATGAAACTTTTTTTTTTTAATTCAGAAAATAGACTAATTTTGTGGTTAATGAGTCTCCAAGCATACATTGTTTTCTTTATGAAATTCTGGCCAAGAGGGCACTTGTGGATTAAGATGATGTTAAACTAATCTATAATGCGAAAAACAAAAACAAAAACAAAAAAAACCACTGTCTCATTAACAGATCCTGAATAGTGGAAAACTTGAAGTGATGACTTTGTACATAGCCATCATGTCAAAGTCACCCAAGTTAATGAAACTGAGGATCTCTAAAGAAGACAACATCCTTTAGAGAAAACTTAATCCTGGCAAGAAAAGAGAATTTAATTGCCAAATAAAATCCCCAAAGTTGTTCCTAAACCTCCCATTTACAACGAAAGAAAAATACTGGTCATGGTATTGGAAAGGCAGTAGGCTTGGCAAGTACACTGTAACATCCCAACCATTTAAGCTAAATGGACTTGCTGAATTTGAAGATGGAGTTCTGAACTTGAAATGAGCTGGAATAATTTTTGTGCCTCTTTTCCATTCTCTTTAATCTGCATGATTATCATATCATAGGGCATTTATACAAACAAAGTATACAAGTGCTCTTCTTTTATCCTCCATCTGGGGAGACTTTGGACAAGTTAGGCTCCTTGCTAATAGAAGAAGTTCTAATCTGAGTGCTACAGAATCAGAATCCTGTCCCTCTTAGATGTGCATTGGATACTAGTCATTGAAGACAATAGCACAATAGCCTTCAAATCCATTCTCAGAGACAGAGGTTTTTTTTTTTTTAACTGCTTGCTTTGTTTGTTTTTATTTTCTTTGGTTTTATTTTGTTATTAATGAATGTTCCACAAAATCATTAGAATCAAAGAGTGGCCACTGTTCATTCTCAGATTGATTTTCTTTTTCAGGTTATTCCTCCTTCTGTTGATTTATTTCATTCTCAATACCTACCTTAGAGAATACCATGAAGGACCATGAAAAGGAAAAAGTATCACTGATCCAGAAAACAAATTAATTTAGACTTTTTCAAAGCAGAAAATCTGAACAGAGTAACAATTCCTCTCTGACCAGAGCAGCCCTGTGTCTAAAAGCAGGGAAACCCCATGTGTTTCTCAGCAGGAGGGGCCACAGAGGGGAGAAGCCTGGTCCTATTTGTGTATTTGCTATTTACTACTTGCCCCTGAGAAAGATCCCTGTAAATTCCCCAAACCTTATTGGCTGTAATTTCAGAACCTACCACCTGACCAGGCCCTTGGAGGGTACTCTCTTTAGATGCAGGGGAGAATGGATGGATGAAATTGAGCTACATGTCCACTGACAACTAATTATGCTTCAACTAATTAAAAAAAAACACCAGGTCCTATGAATAAAAATACAATTCTAAACTAGTATCTACATCATTATTCTGGGGTAAATGTATTGCTGATCTTGTTTGAACTGATGACTGAAGATATGTTTTCAGTGTACATTAATTATAACAAGCTTATTGTCTCAATAAGCACACTCAGATCTGAACTGAATTTCAGACTTCATCTACTCATTAAATAAATATTTATTGATCAGTTATCATATGCTCAGGTCCTGCCCCTGCTTGACAGGCCTAGGTGAGGAAATTTCATCTCTAGAAATTGGATAGAACATACAGGTTTCATTTTGTGATAATGAAGTTATTAAATGCCAAGGATGCTGTTCTGGGGTTAAGTTTTGCTCTTAAATTTTATGAAGTCTGTCAAGGAGGAAATTATATACATATATATATATATATATATATATATATATATAGAGAGAGAGAGAGAGAGAGAGAGTCAATTACATGCTATGTCTTATTAGTCATTTAAAGAACAAAAGTCTACATGGTACAGAATCCAATATATGGGATGACTGTGCAAACAGGTCATGTAGACATGACAAATATGCACCATGCCCTCGCTGAATCTATAAAAGCACCAGGCATGAAAATGAAAGTCATATGAAATATGGTAAGGTTTTATTGTTTATAAGTTACTATCATATGCTCGAACACCAAGACGAAGGCAAAAAAGCTCAGATACAAATGGTTCAACCCTATGTCTATTTATTCTGTCTGACCTCACTTGAATACCACAAAGGTTTTCATGTCAGCTGTCCCTACTGTTGAGCCAAATGAAAACTTCACAAATTTTGCAATTTGAAATCTGAAGAGTGGCACTCCTCCATAGATTATGATATTTTTATTTCAAAACCAAAAACTTGTCATAATTGCAACTGAATCCACGTGGTTATAATGAGCTTCACATAGTCTGGAGTAGAATTCAAATTCACAGAATATCCAAATTGAGGTAGTTGATTAAATAGCACATGGAACCCCAGCGAGTTATTGGTGCTTAGGTAAGAAGAGATTTCAGTCTTATCAAAAATATGGCCATTCTGATGATTTTAGTTCAGAGCCAATAATAAAATCCAAAATGCAATAAGAAATACGACTCAAAGAGTTTCACTCTGGGTCATAAGTGTGGGATCCTCTCTACAAGCACCATAGTACAGTGGGAAGGGAAGGCTTTATATTGGAAGTTCTGGGAATGTGAATATTTTTAAACTCCAATGTTGTAAGGCAGAGAGAAATATTCAAAGGAGACCTACTGTCTCCTCAGAGGTCTGAAGGGCTGCCATGTGAATGAGACTGGTCCCTCTTTCGCTATTTCAGATGGAAATGAGTGGAAGACCCCAGAAGGCCGATGTTTGCCCAGTGTAACAAAGGCTTCTCTAGTTTGAGCCCTTTCGTTCTTTAGTTTTTGCAGGGGATGACTGAAAAGTTTGCCACAACTATCCATAGACAATGGGGCAAGAAATACCTCATATGAGAACTGAAAAGGATCTTTATGAAGTAGAAAACCATTAGGGACTTAACGCTTATGAGAAAATACTAAAAGCATTCCCATTAAATCAGAGGGAGACATGAGGTTAAAAAAAATTGAGAAGTAGGAGGTAAAATTATTATCACTTGTGGATAATATGACTGCTATCTAGAAAACTGAAGAAACTCAGCTGAAAAACTCAGAATTTAGTGAGATAGCTAGATGTGAATCTAATATAAAAAATCAAAATCTTTCATATATAAATAACAACTAGATAGAAGATAAAGCAAAATAAAGACCTTATTTAGAATAGTGGCAAACATAGCAAAAGTGTGTAGGATTTATATGAAAACTATTTTTGAAAATGATGATGAAGGAAAGCCCACTAAAGACTTGACTAAAAGGAAAAGCAGATCAGTTCTTGGAAAGGAAAATGCAACAATCATAAAAACTGCAATGCTCCCTAAATTAATCTATCAACTTAACATGATCTCTACAAATACCGAATTATCAGGGGCAGAGGATTAGAGCGGACTACACAGTCTGACTCTAAAGGTCATGTGAGAAATAAACCAGCAAAAAAAAAAAAGTTATGAAAGGGCAACCTAATCTACATGACTTCTAAAATTATAAAGTTATAATGATAAAGAGTGCATGGTACCAGGGCATAAAGAGATGGGTCAGTGGAACAGTTTATGAAGGTTGGGAATAGCACCAAACACATAAATTCTTAAATATATAATAATGGAACTATTTCAAATCAGAAAGCAAGATGTTGGCAAAGCTGGATAGCCATATTAGAAAAAATAAAGTTGGATTCCCTACTCCACACTTCCTCTTGAAAGTATGTATTAACTAGTATTAACATTAAAAAAAAATATGTATGGCAAAAAAAATTTAAATTGCAGCTTGTATCATAGATGAAGACTGATGTCCGTTCAAAACAAAGAACTTCTACAAATCAATAAGAAAAAATACTACACTCTAATAGGAAAAATAATGGGTAAAGGAAATGAAAAGTTCATAGAAAAGGAAGTATATAGCTCTGAAACATACAAAAAGATGTTCAACCCAATAATAGAAATGCACAATTAAACTATAATAAGATTCCATTTTCTACTTATCAAACTGTGAAAGATCAAGTTTTATCAAACCCTGTGTAGGCAAAAGTATGGAGAACCAAACACTCTTACATGCTGCTTGCCTGAGTGTAAACAGCTACAGCGTCTATGGAGACAATTTGGTAATATCTATCAAAACTCAAAATGTTCTTACTTTCTAACCAATCATGATACTTCTAGGAATTTACCCTGCAGATATACTTGCACATGTATGAAATGATATATGCACAAGGTTTTCTCCGCAGCACTCTTTGTGACAATGGAAACAACTTAAGTGCCTCTCAATTAGTCAAATAAATTGATTATATTCTTAGAATACAATGAAATTGGTTTTTTTTAAACCAATGCAGTTCCATTCATATTGCGATGAGATACCAAGAAATATTTTTAAATAAGAAAAATAAGGTGGAAGAAATATATATAGTATGCTACAATTTGTTGAAAAAACATAGCTGTTACATATGCACAGACTATCTAAAAAGATAAATATGCATCAGTTCAGTTCAGTTCAGTTCAGTCGCTCAGTCATGTCCGACTGTTGCGCCCCCATGAATCGCAGCACGCCAGGCCATCACCAACTCCCAGAGTTCACCCAGATTCACATCCATCGAGTCAGTTAACAGTAATTGCCCCTGGGGGCAGGGAGAAATGAGTAAACGAAGTATAGAGAGAAAGGAGACAATTTTCACTGTCTTCTTTTTTATGTCTTTTGAATTTGTACCATATTTATGTATTATCGATCCGAAATTAATTAAACAATTTACTTTCAGAGCTATATTACAAGTTCAGAAGCTGGTTAAATGTGTTTGCAAAATGCACATTAGTTTGAATTCTATAAAGTTACTTCTCTAGGACTTTTATAATTCAACAATTTGTGTTGGATGGAAGGTGTACATGTGCTCAAGGTAAGCTGAGGGCTGGTCACCGCGAGGAGCAGTGATCCCTTGCACTGCCGTGTCCAATACCTGGATCTGAACATAATTACTCCCAGGAAAAGGGGGCAGCATGTGTACAAACAACATGGAGAACCCCAGTGCCATGACTCCTGGAAGCAGCCTACGGATGGTGCTGTCACTGCAGAGCAGACAGATGGCTAAGTATGAACTGTTTTTTAAAAACACAGTGGGCTCTTACGGTTGGCAGCACCAACATTCAGCTAGTCAATCAACACCATTTAATGTAAACTGTGAAGAGAGCACATTGCTGGGCTCTGTGGGGACCAGCTAGTAAAGTAGTGTTTCCCATACCTGCCTGGGCATTTTAGACCTTCTGAATAGGAATCCTTAAGAGGGGCCCGTGAATCTAACTCTAACGAGTATCCCAGTTGTTGTTGTTGTTTTAATGATCTGTTAGGTTTGAAAACCATAATTGTAAGATAGCAGAGGGTGAGAAGGGGTGGGAAGGAGAAACAGGAATAAGAAGAAAAATCTATGAGAACATAAGCAACATGAAGTTCAAGGACAACTAACTAAATAGTTTCAGCTGTTGGAAGCCATTTATAAAAACTTAATTAACCATAAACACGGAATTTTCTGTTTAAGATGAAAATTTTTGGTTAAATCAGGATTAAGAAGAAAATTCTTTATATGTTGACTTTTTTTTTTAAACATAGTAAATAAATATTTTTCAACAGGCCTTTTTTTTTTCAATTGATAAATGAGTCTTATTATAAGACTCAGTGTTAACTAAACATCCCTATTAGTTCATAATAGTGTAGAAACATAACATGAGGGCAGAATCCTGATGACCCATGGAACTCAGGCTTTCCTATAATTAGAATCTCTCACAAAATCAAAGAGAGTCAATCAAAGAGATCTTTCCAGCAGAAGGATCCTACAGTTTAGTTTTCTCTATAGTTAGTTACCCTCCAAAGTTTGAATGATCCCATTTACATTTCAGGCAGAGAATCCCAAGAACCCAGTAACATCTATTCATTCTTCTGGATTCTCCAAGCTCTCCTTTACCACTCCAAGGTCACACAGGTGGACAATTACCTGAGGTCCCATAGAACTACCTGCGATTTAAATCATGCTTTCAGAGCCTGTTTAAAAAATGGTCACATAGGGAATGCTTTTGCATCTTTTGTAAAGCTGCTCTTAAAGACAATCACTATTATCTGGTTCAATAGCCCTTATATAAAGATCTGCATGAAAAATTCATCTTATAACTGAATGTCTAGAATTGCCTCTCTTAGTGAAGTGTTGTGCTTCCTTTTTTAAAACAGATGAGTTATGTAATCTCTTTCTTTCTCCCTCTTGCTCTCTCCCCCACTCTTCTGTTTGCACTTTAGCTGCCAGGAAGTTCATATTTAAATTGCATGTTCCACTGAGGTATTGTTCTTAACCTGTGCTTCGTGATACAGTCTCCTTACCTCTGCATTATCTGGCTCTTGCCCTTACAGGGTTGTTTTTAGTGGCTTTAGTACGACTGAGTCTTTCATTGTGAACAATTGGAATCGTTTTGAAAACTGACAGATCATAAGTTAAAAGTAAAAGAAGAGGTTGGTTTTCCATTGACTGAGGTTTTACTATACAACCAGGAGGTGTATAGAATTTTAAATGATCAAAGTTAAATCAGATTCATTTGGGAAGAAAGATTTCATTTAGAAAAAGCTGAATGCCAAGAATTTCTGTGGAGGTGGAGTTGTGGGTGGGGGGGGGGGTAGGTTATCCTATTCCCTCTTAATTACTCAGTGAATTTTGGCCCAATCATGTCAGTGGTGCTCCTGTCCCCCTATGAAGCAAGCATGGGGGAGGAATGACTGTCTCCTTTACCCACAGGCTGTGCAGAAGGTCAAATCACTGCGCTAGACTGTGTGGTCAGTCATCACCTGTCCAGCTGAAAGCTTAGTAAAAAACGTTTTTTGTTTTTTGTTTTTTTTCAAATGCTGGGATTCTTCATCTCCTGATCAGGCGTTGAGTTCATTAGGAAATTTACCCTTACTTTTCCTTACAGGGACAAAGTGGCAGGTGTCCCCAGCTAGATCACCCAGCTGTGACAGACGATCCTGTTCCTGCCCCACCACGTGTGACCCCAAAAGCTGGAAGCAGGAGAAGCAGGAGCTCACAGATCCAGCTCCCAGAGCCCAGCCCACCCTGAGGGGGCTCCCAGGGAGGGTGACCCAGGAGGGTCTCTCCACCCGTCGCCTTGGCCGGGGCCGGGGAGCACTACCAACCACTTTCGTGGCGTATTGAGTCTCACAGATTTGTCATTCAGTACACAGCTTCTCTCTGCACAGCCCACACGGCTAATCCCTGTACTATATTTCTCTCAGTTTTCCCTCCTCCACCCACAGTTCTGCTGACTTCTCTCCACACAGGAGAGACAGAACAGCTGAGGAAACAGCCGAGCGGTGGAAAATTTTTGAAAGTGTTTTGAGCCCACCCAACCTGAGGAGAGCATTCAAAGACAAACAGGAAAGGGTGAGTAGGAGCTCCCTCAGCCCCCACACACAAGCCAGGGATTGTCACTCCCGCCCACAGCGCCGCACACCCAAGCACGCAGACGAGGCTTCTGTGAGGATGATGGCACCAAGACAACTGCTCGGCTGTTTCAGACACCACGTCAGGGAGCTCGGGAGCGCAGTGGGCTCACTGCACTGAAACACCTCCTCTAAGAGGTCGACCGGCATCTTTTTGGAATTTCTAGAGGTCATCGTTCTGGGAGAGTGAATGCCAGTCTGAAGATGGATGTGTTTCTGTTCTGGCAACCAAAATTAGACGCCCTAATCTAAAGGGTAATCAGTGCCCCCTGTGTGCGTATGTGCGATTTCATATTAGTCATCCTTTTTTCCCCTCTTCATTTCAATCTCTCTTCCTACTCCAGATGAGAGCGTTTAAGGCTGTCTGTCTTTTCAGGGATTCAGGGTGAGAAATATCTAAATTCATTTAGTTCTTAGTTCTGTTTAGTTCTCCATCTTTTCTTTGCTAGAGATTCCAGTCAGTGGGATGACTTGGAGTTGGCAAGGACGAAAGGAGATTGGCTAATGCCATCATTTATCTACTTATTCACTCATTAAACAGACCTGTAATGAAGAGCTGCACAGAAAAGCTTCCTGTTCTTCCCCAGTTTTTTATGGGGTTTTTTGTATGTGTTTTGTTTTTACATCTGATTTAGCATAGGGGTTTTGCATAGAACCTAGAATGTATGCAAGGGTTATGTAACCAATGGATAAAAAAAGATTATAAGTGTCCTTCCCTATAAGTGATCCATGGAAAGGTTTCCAGTCCTCCAAGTTAGACTAGTCCTATCTCCTAATTAAGTATCCATTCACTAAAATTAACTCATTCACCATTCTTCTTTACTCTGTGGGCACAATTGGCTTTTTTCCGATTTTGAATGACATTATCCTCAAAACTGACTTAACTTTTATTGTTCTTGTCAGTATTATATATTCAATGTGAATGATATATACCCATTTAGGTAACACATGCATATTGAGTAGCTACACTATGCCAGATACTGTCCCAAGCACTGAGGCTGCAACTTTACATAATAATCCCTTTATGGAGCCAACAAGTGAGTGGGATCAGACAATCCTTGGCTTGCTGTTCTTTCCAAGACACAAAATAACTTTAATTATGCACTGCTATCCAGAAAACCAAAGTGAAGAATGTGGTTCTAATAAAACGGAAAACTAGGGATGGTTTGCTTTGTTAGCTAGGGGTGATAAAATGTTGAGATTCTTTGTTTATCAGTTCCACTGTCTGACTAGCTGTCTACAGCTAACATCCTAGAGGTTGGCAATATAGATGACTGCTAAATAGCTAATGTTTAGTAGAGTTTTGAACCATCAGACATTGTAAGGAATGTTTTAAAGTTGGTTTTAAGAACCAGATGGTCAAAGACACAAGACACATGACCACTCTGAAAGTCGAATTTTCTTTTCCTCCTGAACTCTTAAATTGGAGAACCAAAAAAGATACAAATGAGTTTTGCAGCCCTGGGCCTCTGAAATTAAGGATGAATTATTTCACAGTTTGTTGATGCCAACCAGAAATATAAAGCACTGAGGCTTCTTGTATTCGTGAGGGAGCATTCTGATGTGACATCAAATAAACAGGGCAGTGATTTGCGGCCAACAAAATCATGCTTGCCTTAAAAACTTATCTATTGTGAGATTCATCAGGTGTCCAGAGAGCCTGGAGAGTCATCTTTGAGCTGTGGATTGAACATACCATTCTACCTCCGGGCACTGAGTGGTCTTTTAACACCTAACTGGAAAACAGCTCCATCTCCAACACAGCCCCAAGCTATCAACAAGGCTCAGAATGTGGAATTTCCCTTCACTTCTAAACTTGTTGGACCAGGTCCATTCAATAACAAAGGATTCTTGTATTGGTCCATAACTTTTATAACCTTCTGCTTATCCAGGCTCTCAGATGTTCTCCTTTGGCAAGAAAAATTAAGAGAACCCACTGGCAAAGTCTCAAAGGGATAAATGAATGACAAGTCATGTTTTAATAAGCTCAACTTTTGTCTTAATGAAATTGATGGAAGGCCATTTTTTTCCCTAGAAATGGAACTCATTGATTCCTCTAGCTTTGATGAAGGATTTGTTTGGAATGCATTCTTCATTGTTGATAGCAAATCGACTTTTTCTGAGAGCCTTAGAATGACCAGAGAAAGGAAAACCATTAACTAAAGGGGTTCTCTCTTTACATCTATGTTTTTCATATGACAAAAGAAACCAAGGATATTCAATAACTCCAAGTTGTCAGGCTGTTAAGGTATGTTAACACAGTCTGTGTAATGATACAAGTTTTAGAACTAGTAGAAAAAATAAGATGAACCTGAGTTTGCATCCTGACTCTGAACTCTCACTCCATCATTTAATACCTTGGCCAAATTATTTAACCTCCCTGAGTCTCATTTAATGGAAGTCATGACCTCCCTTCTATAATTGTCGAGAGGGTTAGATGAGACTTAGCACAGCTCCTGACATGTCAAAGGCCCTCCTTCCTTCTCCCCTTTTCCTTCTCCCTGAAGCCACACTTATGAGATGACATCACAGTTCCCTCAGTGAAGTGGCTACTAGGTTTCAGGGTTTCCAGATTTCTGCTGATTTAAGAACCCAACTGTGCTGGTATTATTTATGCAAATGCCAGCTGAGGACCAATGCTATAACAGGGATGAGTCACTCCAAAGCACTCCTTCATCGTCTAGTCTTGCCTTGGAAAAAACTGGGTTTTCCTCACTGATGATGCAGAATGATGGGAGAGATTGCCTGGGGACTCGGGCACTTCTGGTCAAATGCTCTCACAGCATCAAGAGTTTTTATGTAGAGAATGTCCAGGACTCTCATGAGTGACATCCAACAGTGGTTAGCAGTTTGGATTCTGAAATCTAACAAAACAAGATTTGAGTCCTGATTGCCACTCACTAGCTGCTAGGCTCTCAAAGCATCTGTTAGCTCTCAGAGTGCATGTAAGGATTAAATAAAGGAACATACATAAGGCATTTAGGACAGTGACCTGGTATATAGTGAATGCTTAATAGAAGCCAGTAATCATCTCTCTGTGTGTTTCTGTCTTTCTCTCACTCTGTCTTCCTTCCCCTATTTTTTCTTTCTCTTCCTAAGCCTCTCTGTCTTTGTCTATGTGTGTGTGTGTTTCTGAGTTAACCACTCAGCTATTTGCTAATCACTGAGTCCTGCCTTCCAGCAATTGGCACATTAACAGAGAAGTTGTTTCTTGTATGTTTACTGTGTTCTCACTTCAGCTGAAATGCCTACATCTCACCCTTACACACTCCACTCAGCGTTGATTCATCCTTTGATCATTATTTTGTGAAGCTTATCCTCACATACTTGATAATTATTGCTCAGTTGAATGAAACCTCACATCATAACTAAATAAATAGCTGTGGCTTGATCAGGAAGATAATAAAGAGCTTAAATAATAGACTTTATTAAAAAGCTATCTGATTTCATACCATTATTTCCAAGTTCCATATCCTGCCAAAATAATTTACCTCAGTAAATTACTGATTTTTAAATGTCTCTAGCAAAATATGGATATTAATAATCTAAATATTCATCATGGAACATCATTCCCTATTGCCACAGATTGGAGGTTAAGAAAACACCACCTCAGTAAATAAATTAACATTTACCAAAGACCCACTGGATATACAGCCTTTTATTAATAAATTTTAGCTTCATAGTTTTTATTGAGAGAGCTTTAATTTCTTTTTTCCAGGAAAATCTCTAGATTTTTCATGCTCTAGAAGAGGCAAGTATGTCTGTGATAATATAAATGTAATTAGCTCCTTTTTATTGCCAATATATTATGGAGACATTCAAATTTACATTATATACACACTCACTATTAGTTTCCTGAGTTAGGTGGTACCTATTCTGTATGACTACTAAAAAAGCATAGAACACATGCAATATCCTGTCTAATGATTCAAGTTAAATATACCTCAAAGAATGTTCTATCTTATTAAAATTCACACATATTTTTCTTACAAGGGAGCCACCATTCTGCATTGTAGCGTGTTTATTGATGAATAGTGATAGAGTTGCAAATCCAGTCAACAGCTTCATTAGCACAGCAGGGTTTTAAGAAGCGTTTCTCCCTCTGTGAGCATAAACTTAGAGGCTGGTCGAGAGCCTGCGCTGGGTTTCTGGCACACCAGGCTCTTCCCACGCAGAGGCGTCCTTACCTGAGGCCCTCGCCCTCGGGAGCGTGCTGTCTGCAGTACTCCAAAGTGTAGGTCTCAGTGGCCTCCGGGCTGGCGGGCCGCCAGCGGATGGTGGCTGAGTTCCAACACACGGTACAGTCCTCGGCCCGGATCACAGGGGTGGAGGGGGCTGGGGGGAGAGAACCAGGGCAGTTGTGGAGCTGTCTATGGCAGTTCTGCTTCCCTGGTCGCTGGGCTTGGGGATAATTTTAATTTTTTTTTTAATATGTCCTGAGTTGAAAACCCAAAAGGTAAAATATACATAGAAATATACATGGTGAAAGGTCTCCCTCTCATCTTTGCTTTCAAACCGCCCAGTTTTCACCCATTCCCAAACAGCTTCTAATAGTAGCTTTCTATAAATTCTTCTATAAATCCTACCAGGGTTTCTTCATACATATACAAGCAAATGAATATGAAGATTTTTGTCCCTTCCTTTACACAAAAGTTAGCTGCCATGATCTTGCCGTCAATAGGTACTCAGTAAGTTGTTTTAAAAGGCAAGAAGAAAGGATAAAACAGAGGGAGTAAGTCATTTCTCCCCCTAATGGAGTTACAATTATCTGAAATACAATGCAAACTTGGCTTATGACACACCTGCTTAAGCCCCTGTGAAAAGATTCCATCATGGGAATGCATTTCCAGCTGAATACCATTGCTGAAAAGTCTTTCGGGGGCTCCTAGTACCCATAGGAGAAAGCCTGAGCTTCTTACCTTGGCAAGTGTGAACTCTTATGTACTAGCCTTTCTTAACTCATGTCCTCTTCTCCTTGTTTTTAAGTCAAAGAGATAATACCAAAATTCTTGTTGTATCCTGCACACTCCCTACTCTTTCTTGCCTTGATATCTGTGCTCACCTGTCTTCTTCAGATGGAATACACTCCTTTAACATATTACTTCCGACTGGTCCTTTAATCATTCCATGTAGGCATAAGTTCTAGGAAGTCATTCCTGATCCTGTCCCTGCCCCAGCCAGTCTTGGATATCCTTCTGGATCACAGCCCTTAGCACACGTTTTCCATGATTTTTTGTTTTGTATCTCCCCAACTTGAGTACAAGCTTCTTGAGAAGAGGAGCTCAGTCTTATTCACTATTGCAAATGCAGCACCATACAACACCCAGCATGCAACAGGTGCTTAACAAATCCTTACTGGTTGATCTTAATAGTCTGTAAAGAACTGAGTATTGCCTCTTAACACCCCCTTAACATCTCCTTTTTGTTGTCGTTGCTTAGTGTTGTTTAGTTGGTGAGTCATGTCCGCCTCTTTGTGACTCCCTTGGACTATAGTCCGCCAGTCTCCTCTGTCCATGGAATTCTCCAGGCAAGAATACGGGAGTGGATTGCCACTTCCTTCTCCAGGGGATCTTCCTAACCCAAGGTTTGAACCCATGTCTCCTGCACTGGCAGGCAGATTCTTTACCACTGAGCCACCTGGGAAACCCTTACCATCTCCTTACCTGTTCTAAAGATTGCCCTTTCGCTGGGCAGGCTACATCCTGTGAAATTCACAGCCATTACCCACACTTGATAGCATCGGTCAGGTTCTAAATCTTCAAAAACACAGTAGCTTTCTTTCACGGTCACTCTGTATTCTTCTACCAAATCTAGCATAAAACACAATCATAAACTCTGAGGTATCTTCCTAAGTTAACTGAAAGCTATAGCTATTGGAAAATTCAACTACACATTTTTCAGTGGGAAATACAAACTGATAAACTTACAGATATCACTAAGTGGTAGATAGCATTTAAGAACATTCAAGCAATAACATTCCGAAAGATAAGTAGAATGACATAGTATTACTTGTGAACATTTACCAGAACGTAATAGCACATCAGTAAGATTCCGAATTTCATATACCGCAATTAAAGTAACTTGTTTTAATAGCAAATATTAAAATTGCATGGAATTTATGTTAATTCTAGTAATACACTCTCAAGAAAAGTCTTAAGAAGCAATGACAATATTTTAAGAGTACGTAATAAAATAAGGAAAATCCCATGTTTCCTAAATGTACACTGTTAAAAAGCATCTTTATAGATTAGCAAACCATTCAGTATGATTTTCAATTTCAAATCTTGATTCCTTATCATGAATTCCAGAATTCTTTCAACTAGAGATTTCCATAATTGATAGAAATACTTAAACCCTGTTGATAGAGCATAAACTGTTCTAAGAAATAACTTTGTTCAATCAAGACATTTCCTAAAATTACTTATTTTACTTTAAGTATTTTGGTAGTAAATATTACTCAGTAACATTCTGAACAACACCTGCCCCTTGGGCCAATCTGATCAGTCTTACTGAAATTTCTTTCCTTTTAAAAGAATGATTTTCTTTTCTAAATTAGCCTCTGATAATTCCAAGTATCCTCTCATATTACTCTGGGATGTCATATCTTCAAAACCCCTCCAGTTAAGAAACCCAGATTATTCCCTTTTAAAGTAAATTTAGGAACTCTTTAACTCAGCAGGTTTCTTCAATTGCATCTCTCTTTACCAGTGAGATATACTTTCTGGATGAAATTTTGGCTTAAATAACATCATAAAGACATATACAGACTGAAAAACATTTCCCCCATAGCCTAGAACCTGGGACTGCAATTCTCAATAGAATTATCCTTTTAGACTAAGTCATTTAGCCTGGTACTCCTTTTAACAAAGCACATAATATATGTTATTGGGGACCTATTACACACAACATAGTATCACAGTCTAGACCATCAGATTATTGAACTGGCATCAGCAGAGTTCAAGGCATCAAAGGAATGAGACACAAGATAGGTATGTGTTTGAGGCATGGCAGGGGAAGGTTGGGAGGTGAAGCACTTATATAAAGTACTCCAGGAAATAAACAGTTGTTAAGAGGAGTCTTGGAGAGCCATGAGGTTCTTTGATATAACTGGATATACAGGGAGGTGAAGTGTGGTATAACAAAACAAACACAGAGTCAAGCAAATAAAAACATAAGCTTTGAAGTCTGCAAGATCTTTATTTAAAACCTGTCCTGGTCCCAAGTAATTTTTGTGATCTTGGGCAAATTATTTAATCTCATATCCGTTTTCTCAATTGCAAATGGGAATAAGAGCACTTTTCTTGTTATGCTGTGACAGGTATATGGTAATAGGTTCCCAATAAGATATGAGTTCTTACAGACAAATTTAGCCAACTTTACAATATGCCTATGGTTGCTTTCTTTTTCTAATTTAAGTATCACATGACATCCCAAAAGACTTAAATACTGATTAACAGTGAAATAAGTTATAATTCATTTCTTATTACAAATTGGTTCCTATGCCATGTCAATCTTTTCACATGCTCATCTAATTTCCAAAAATATGGGTCTACCTTCAACAGGCAACACAGAATGTCAGCACTCCCAACTCTGATCCATCAAACCGCCTGGCTTCTAGGACTTATTAGAGGTCTTACTGAACAGAGAGATGTTTACAAAAGGCTCAACTGTAAGACATGCGATCCATTCACCCTCCCAAGCACTTTTACCTCTATCTTCACATTAATTTGGGATACCAGAAGACTATCCCATACAGTCTTCTCGTGCCTTGAGAAGTGTGAACTCTGAATTTACCTTTATAGTTTGTTTGCAGCTTTTATCAAAGGGAGATCTGAGAAAATGCCAACCATGATATCCAATGCTGTGTTTGCACTAAAATTACTGTGGAGGACAGTGTCCTATATACAGCTCATTTCTCCTCTACAAAGTGGGACACTTTATGCTTGTTTTTAGACTTCAGTTCTGATCGAAACTTTGTTTTCAACACTTTGGTATGTTACCTCATGCCTGAAAATGAGAATCACTCAATTGCTCTTGTTAACCTGAGAACTCAAAGCCAAATTTGAATTTCAGTTAAAATACTCATGTTGAAAAGTATTCACTCATGAACTTTATTCATCATTAGGATAGTATTTATTCATTCTCGTTTCCTTTGGTCCTGATTTCCAAATTTTGCTTATATGTCATTTCATTATATAATTGCTGGTTCATTGTGGCTTTTATGAGTGGCTACAAATGCTTTGTGGAAAGAGTCGTAATAGGTATATGTTTAAATACTACGCATTAAGATGTAGAAATGTACATATGCGTCTGAATATGTGTTAGCAATCCTACCGTTTACTTCTTGGTCATCTTGTGGCTCCTCCATGCAGTAAACCTGGAAGGAGTCGATGACATCTTCTTTGTTCATGCTCCAGTAAACTGCGATTGTGGTACTAGTGGCAGAATTGGGTTCCTGAGGTTCTAATCTAGGAGGTTGTGGAACTGGAATATAAGCAAGATTTATTATAACTAATGCTGTTTTATTGATTTCTTTTTCTTTTTGCAAAAGTCACCTGTGCTTATTGATAATAATACAAGCAATACATGGAGAAAAAATGGGAGGGCTATCTTGTTCTTAACAACCCCCCAACCTCAAGGATATCCCTTGGAAGCAACCATTGTTATTATAGTTGTTTGTATCTCTCTCCAAAATGTCTTCTCTGCATGTGTACATATACACTATGATACACATAGAAATAAAAAAAATGGATCTCCCAATGGGATCACTTGATAATATTCTTCTTCAGTCCTATACTTTGAGTAATAAACTTATACAAGTTAGAGGATGCACCAAATGATTTGGTTTTCCTTCAAAACAAAACCTTGAGTTTGCATTGCTAGTAACCAATATCATATCCTTCTATGTCAACATAGAATCTATATTCAAATAGAGATCAATGAAACCCTTTTTAGCTATAGTTGCTTTATCATCAAGGCTGCAAAAGACTTGCATGAATAAAATATCAAAATACACTTTCTGAAACTACTATCCCATTTTCCCATATCCAACATGACTATACCTACAATTTTTTTTTTAATTCTTAAAAAATGTAAAAATTACGTGAGGGAAAGCACCCTATTAACTGATTCAAATATAAGGTTTAGATATCTAGTATAAATCCATTGTTCTGATTTTAAAGGCAACAATATTCTCAAGTGTTTTACTAGAGATTTAAAAAGTTTATAATTATGCATATTGAACATTCATGTACATACAATGCCATAAATTAAACTCCTATGAAATTCTTCTCCAAAATTTTTGAGATATAAAAGCATTGAGTATAGTTTACAAATTAGAGGAAAAGGTTATTCCCATAGTTGAACAGATGAACTGTTTTAAAATTTATTTTTGTGGTTATTATTTTCCAGTCAACAATCCTGAGAGATGAGCTTGCTGAATAATATAGACTAAATTTTATGTGATTACTTTATTAAAAGTCAACAATGAAGGGAAAGAAAACAAAGGTTAGTTCAACAGGAAAGTGGAAATTAGAAGGAATAAATGATTCTAAATTTATAGAACGTAACAAAAAGAGACACACTGAAAAGATTCAATACAGAGATAAAGAGCAGAGGAAATACACAGTTATGAAAAATGAGAAGGAAGATAAGAGAATGGGCAAGTTCATGAGCTTTGGAGGGGAGAGGCTGGCCTAAGGTTAAATGCCAGATCCCCTACTTATAAGCTTTGTTACTTCAGCTTCAGTTCCTCCATCTTTAAAACAGGAAAACAACAATAATGCTATTTCCTCCCAGGATTGGTGTAGAAAGCAAGATAATGCATATCAAGTGCTTAGCAAAGTACTGGACACGTAACCAGTGTTAACATTCAGAAAGCAACCAGACCTTTGCAGGAGCACAGAAAACGAAGGGGAGAAGGCAGGCAGCCCTGACGATGCAGCTGAAGTAGAGACCCGTCATCTGGTAAACACGGAGGGACCACAGACCTAAGATGTGCCTGGAGGCTGCAAGAGAGGGCAGGAAGCCCACCTGTCAGAGCACCTCCCAAAGGGCTGACGGTGCTTCAAGGTCTCTTACACTATCTTTGACTTTTCTGTTTGTCTTCCCAGCAGAAAATCAGTGTCACATTCTAAAGGGGTCCACCAGATAAATGTAGTTCAGTAAATTTTCATGTTGCCCTGGTTTATGGGAGAGCCAAGAAGATTGACTATTGTCTATCATCTTTGAAGTCGTGCTGGAGAACTTTCTGAAGAACAAACAATGAAAATGCTCCCTTTTCCTCTATGAATTATACATTGAGCCTTACCTGCTTTTTAAAATGGTAACATCTTTTCAGAAATCTTTATATCAGGTAGCTTAGCAAACTTTAAATTGATCATTGAGCCCCCCTCCCAAATCAACAAATTTTAAGGAACAGGCAGTTGTAGGGAACCAAGCAATGCGTGTAGGCTAGAAATGATTTTGTACCTAACCTACTCCTTTAAAAACAATGACACTAAAACATCTTATTTCAAAACAAGAACCACTTTTATCGTTTAAACTATTCTAAAGTTTAAAAGGGAGTATGAATATTCCATGTATGTAATCTACTAACAGTGGCTCGATTTACAATTCCTATGCGGCACAAGGACATCAGAGGCTCAGACTTTATATGTTATCAGCACTATTTACACTTCTAGAGTAAGAAACTTGAGTAAGAGTGATGCCAAAAATGCAAAATGATTTTAAGGCTTCCAGACATAGGCTAAGGAACTGGGCAAAGGCATCACCCCCATGGATTCCCTCTGCCTGACAGAGCATGCCCATAAAGAGCTGCAGTGCTCAATGAGCTAAGCGTTAGGTCAGCCTGCGCTTCAGTACTTCTAGTGGATACAGATTCCCACACAACTGAGCTTTTAAGAAAGTCCCCAGGAGAACAGCATTATTTGCAGTAGCCAAAAGGTGAAAGGAACTCAGAAGTGTATCAACAAGTGAATGGATAAGCAAAATGCAGTATCGACATACAATGGGATTTATTCAGCTTTAATAAGGTAGGGCATTTTGACACATGGTACAACACGGGTAAACTTAGAGGACATGATGCTCAATGAAATAAGCCAGTCACAAAAAAGACAAGTACTGCAGAATTCCGTTTATATGAGGTACTTAAGAGTAGTTAAATCCATAGAGACAGGAAGTAGAAGGGTGGTTGCCAGAGCCTGGGGGTGTGGGTGGGAGGAATGAGGAACTGTTATTTAACAGATACACAGTTTCAGTTGTGCAAAATAATTCTGGAGCTGGATTAGCGGTAATGGTTGTACAATGGTGGCTTCAACATGGTTAAAATGGTCAATTTTATTTTACAAAAAAAAATTTTTTTTTTTTTTAAGTTCTAAGCAGCAGAGTCAAGAAGCCTTGGGGTGTCATGAATCTATGGTTATCCCCCCTTTCACAGCAATACACTCAGCCTCTTTGGTGCAGACCAGTGGATCAAGCGCAGAGACTCTGAAAGCCAAACACCCCTGCCACACACATCCCCAACAGCTATCTAGAGCAATATGAGAAACAATTCTCTGTTCCGTCCATTTCCTCACCTGTCAGATGGGAATAACAATAAAACCTGTCTCCTAGAGTTGTGAGATTAGAGGGCAGTCCAACTAGAAACAGTCTCCACCCTGCCCGGCATCACGTAAGCAGGGAAGAACCGTTAGGGGTACTCTGTTTCTCATTATACTCTCTGAAGCAGAGGCGCAATGTGTGGCGTGCATATCTCAGAGGCCAGTCCCCCCTAACAGCTTGGAACTACTGGGACTGCCACATGTACTGTTTGTGAATGCACCATTAACACTTTGTGACCTCTGAAATGTACAAAATGCCCCCTCACTGCCCATCAGATTCAAAAGAATGTCCTTGAGACAGGGTGCTCAGGGCCGGTACACTGAGATGACCCTAGGGGATGGGATGGGGAGGGCAGGGGGAGGGGGGTTCAGAATGGGGAACACATGTACACCCATGGCTGATTCATGTCAATGTATGACAAAACCCACCACAATATTGTAAAGTAATTAGCCTCCAATTAAAATAAATAATTTTTTTTAAAAGAAAAAAAAAAGAATCCCTTAAAAATAAAAGAGCTACTCTGTTGACCAGAATTTCTTGGTTTGCAATCTTGGCTCCATTCAAATGCTTCTTAAAGACATGATAAGAAAATACCCCTTTGTTCTGAGATATACCTAAAGAAAATCCATTAGGACAAATAACTGAATTTTTCATTTTATATAGTGTTGGGGGCTGAGGGGAGCTTTTTTGTTTTTCAGTTTTTTTTAAGACACAGTAGACTTTTACTAGTTACTAAATTAAAACTCCCCACAGGAATAAAAATTAATTCTCAATTTGAAAACAGAAATTGTCTTTATGGTTTGCTTTGCAAGATTATAGCATTAAAGAGGGCGTCTAAGTACATTTTACATTAAGTGAAACTTGGTTACTTCACTGAAACACAGCAGCTTTGAAAAAAATCTAAATAAATTTCATTGTCTTGTTTGTTAAAATAGCACATTAAAAAATATTTTGAAGAGTCGGCAGGATGCTTTTGACAGCTGAGCAGGAGGAGGCTCCTGGCTACAGAGCATGATGCTGAGCTGTTAGTTCTCTACGTTAATCTGTTTGAAAAAAAGGAAAAAGAACTCAACTGAAGAGGGGAAAGCCACTCCAAAACAAAAACCTGTACAACATATATGAAAATATTTGATTTATCTTTCCTTTTATACCTGGCTGCTGGCGTGAAGCAAATAATCACTAAGAGAGAGAAATCTTCTTTAGAGAAAAAAAGAGAGAAGACCCTTTGATTCCACTGCTCCGTTCTTCCACCTCCTCAGTATTCCAGCACAGTCACAAAGCTTCAAATGGAAATGCCGTTTATAACTGAAATGGTATGCTAGTCTCACACTTTATTTCAGAATCTAGCTTTAAATTCTTACAAGAAAGATTTTTCCTTTTCCAGTTATAATTCCTTAGCTTCAAAAACTTTACAAAACAAACAAGAAATAACTGCCAAATTTCACTGAGGTAATTAATATATCAAAGTTCCTACCAGCCACTTGTTTTAACATCTGGTCACTTCTTGCTGAGCTATCATCATAATGTTCAAAGAGTGAAAATGCAGCAGGCATTTTCTCTAAAGAAGCAGTGTTCTCCATTGCAGAAAGCAACCTGTTGGGAAAATAATTCTGTATAAGTCAAGAAATTATTAACATATACATAATGAAAGCTAAGAACAATTATTCAAAATGAAGTTGTTGTTGGTATTGGTGGTGGTGGTTTTTGTGAGGCATTGTAGCCAAAAAGGATTTAAAATGTTTCAAAATCTGGAAAGATATGTCTAAAATCTATTCATAGGATTCTTTAATGCAACTGGTAATATTAGAAACTCCGTTCCTATATCCTTAAATTGAACAGATTCCATTGAATTATACATTCTTAATTTTGCCTCTACAAAGTTAGTCCTAAAAATGATTACACTTGAATGATTGTTTTTATTCTCTAAAGATAAAAAAGGTTCAGAGCCCATCTGGAAAGTCAAATACTTTGTGATGTCTTTGCTGTTTTCAACTCTCAATATTAAATATCTAGCCATTTAGTCTTTCAAGAAAATACACACATCTACTAAGTGCCAGGCACTGGGTCAGCAACAAAGGAGGATAAAGTCTATCTATTCTTGAAAGACTAAATAAGCCACAGTATATAAATTATTAACTTCTCTTTATATTCAAGACCCTATTAGGAGGGATGCACTCAGCATTGGCATCCAGGTGAAATATGGACTTTAAAAAAGGGTTGATTCTGAAGAGGGAAACAGAGAAAGGAAGGACTGCAAAAGCATTTATCTTTAGCATGAGGGCCTAAAATTTGGTGAGGAGCTCTCCTCTGTGTACCTTACTCAAGAGGACAGAAAATACCTTCCAGAAATTAAGTCAACCATTAGGAACTCCATGGACGTTGGGGTTTGGGCAGCAAACTCTAAGCCTTCCCTTGCTACTGGAACTTTCTTCTCCTAGCCACCTGTGTGTCTCCTGCCTCACTTAACTTAGATCGCTATTGTAATGTCAGCCCCTCAGAGAGGCCAGACCTCTGCTTCTTCTTACTTAACTCTGTTGTGCTGTTTCCTCAAACTCATTACAACCTATTTGTTTTTGTCTACTTCACCTGAGTATAATCTACATGCCAAAAAAGGGTTTTGCTGGTTTCTCTACAGTATCTGTTTCTTGGCACATAGTACGCTTTCCATAAATATATATGAATCAGTAAGAGGATAAGGTTCCCTTTGGGTAAGAATATCAGGATCTTAGGTCTGGAAAATTTATCAGTATGAGTGGGAAAAATGATAAAATATAACTGAAATATTTAACGAGTGCTCACTATGCTTACAAGTGTTAGGAATAATAAAATTCACTATCTTCTGATTTGAGGGAGATGCTCCATTAGGGGCTTCAAAGACGAGGTAACTTTTGCTGAGTCTTAAAGCATCTTTAGGCGTTTCCTAGGCAACAAACAGAGTATGAGGGTTGCTGAGAGAACAGCATAAATGAAGGCATGGGGCTATAAAAAAGTAAGACACACTCAAGGGCCGCAGGGGACCATGGACCTTGAGAACTGGGAAATGGAGACAATCAGAGATGAACTAGAAAGGTGATTTGTGACTCGACTGGGAAGTCTTTCACGTCCACCAAGAGTTTCCGTTTTGCCCTTTAAGGCAAAGAGAGTCACAGAAGGTTTTACACAAGGGAATTTTAGAAGAACACCCTGACGTGAGTCTGAAGGAAGATCTCCAGCACATGGAGAGGCAGTGAAGCCAGTTGGGAGGCCCCAGGATGCTCTAGATGAGGGAAGGCAACGTGAACCTTAATTAAGGCTTTAGGGATGCAGAGGGTAGAAACAATAGACTCAAAATGAACAAAGAGGGGCTACGAGTGCATATACTAAGCCCTCTCAGTACGTGTCACTGACTAAATGGAGGACTCTTCATAGCACAGAAGCTGTAGCTATAGATAAAACATACAATTTTCCCTGATCTGTTAAAATTTATCAGTGTGTGTAAGGGCAAGCTGATGTCTTTTTATGAGCAGGTCCTACAAATGGTTGAGACTCTCTTCCATTATTATAACACAAAAGAGCAAAACAGAAAAAAAATGCATCCTCTTAACAGAACAGCATTTTCTAAGCAAATGTGTTTTTCAGAATATGCAAATTTTGAGTCTAAATATGCTTGACAGCATTCTTTAATTTAAGCATTTTTGGTGTTGTGAAAAATGATTTAATATGCAAGCATTGCCTTTAGATATATAATACGATGAGAGGGAGAAAAAGCAGCAAGGGGAAGAAACTAGAAAATTAGCATTTCTCATAGGAACACCAATAACATTGAGACTTAAAGTACAAGTTATCATGAGAACCTGAAAGGTTTCATTTCAGTGAAAAAAATCAATCTTCATCACACGTGTGCACATTTAACAAGATTTTCTTTAATTGTTCATATTTCTTCATCAAATCCTGAATTTTGTTATCTTTTTTCTTTACAGAAAAATAATGGTTATCCCAAGTATACTTTCCTTTTGGCAACATGCAGCTTTAGCAAAGATTAATTCATTGCCAAGTGGACAATGAGATCAAAATTAATTAAAAAGACAGACAGATGAACAAGTTCAAGCACAAAACCAAAGAAACGGTATTTAGAATTAAACGCATGTCAACTCATATTAGCAAGTTAATATTCTAATGTTTAGAAAAGTAAAAAATGTGAAACTATAGCATTTTTAAAGGCAAATGCATTTGCAAATTTTCATTCACTAAATTTTCTTGCTGATTAGTTTCTTCCACAAGCAGATGAAATATAATAAATAAGCAAAAATGCCTGTATGCTGTCCAGCGCATACAGAATGGCATTCTAAATCCATATACTTTGGGGGGTAAAAATAAACATCAATAATACTTAGAAGTGTGTAATTAAAAAAAAAAATAATAAAGAAAACTGGGAGCAAGGCCTGGGTATCAGTTTTCAGACCTGCACAGTGTGCCTCTGGCTCCTGTGTCAGAACTGGTCTCAGTTCTGGTCCAGAACTGGTCCCACTACTGGATACTCCTGTAGTAGATCTGGGCTGGAGCTCCAGAATTACCACACAGGTAATTCAGGCACAGCCAGTCTGTGGCACCACTGGGCCAGAGGACAGGCTGTTATAAACCAGAGGTTCTCAATCCTGCCTGTGCATTGAAATCACCTAGCAAGCTTTAAAAATGCCCTGGCCACACCTCACAGCAGTTAAGCCAGACTCTCAGGAGGTAAGACTCAGTCATCAGCATTTTTTAAAGCTCCCTGAGTAATTCTATTTATAACAAAGTCACTGTAATAAAACCCTTATTGATTATTGCCAATATTAATATACAAATTGTTTTCTTAAAGCATTTTGGCAATATTCTTTTTTTTTCCAGAAGTTGTAAATATAGTTTAATGTAGATATGAAACATAAATTTTAAGGAGGAAGTTTTAGTTTCATTATACATTTGTTATCAATTTTTTCATTCTCTATTTCCTTGCCTATATCTTTTTATTCATACTAATTATGATTAAATTATGGAAGAAATGTTTACATATTGGCAATATTCTGTTGAATAGATTTCCTTAACAGGTAAATAGGATTCATGTGTGTGGTTCTCATCTAAAAAATCAGGTTTCTAACTGAAAACCATTTTTATATATTTTAATATTTTACAAATTCCTGATTCTTTACTTTATGCTATTTTACAACTTGAGACTGAAGCAAACTGAAGATGATATTCACAATTTTAGAAATTTACATTAAAAGGGTAAAATTGATTAAAAAACACAAAAAAACATTAGGCTCAGCCTGTAGGAAAGACCTCAAGCCTGTCTATGGGGCAGAAAAGAAAATGAGTCAGATCAGTATGAGCATCTCATTATCAGATGCTCAGAAGATAAACAAAGATTTGTTGTTATGTGTTTTTATAAACAGCACTTCCTGATTTCTTGTTGAGTGTTTTGCCTTTAAAGAACTTCTCTTAGATTGAGTGTTAAAAACAACAAACACAAAACAAAAATCAAAGGAAGATTCATTTAGGTCAGCTGAACAGAAAAAGAAGATAAATGCATGCCTGTCTTTTGAAGAGAAAATGAGAGAACATTCCATTAAAGATTACATAAGTCATCAAATTGCTCAAGGCAGATATGAATGATCCTTTCAAATACTCATATACAACCAATAAGTCGAAGCATATACAAAATGTTTTGTATGCAGTGACAGAAAAGATAGCCTAGTCTAGATTAGGTTGGAAATACAGACTACATCTCAAGGAAGTGGTTAAAAATCTACATTATGATAATTGTTATTTAACTAAAGCACATGCAGTTTTCTTCCAAAAGCTTTCATTTAGCTTTTAAAAGCACTGTAGCTAAAAGTGCAAATCCAGGAGCTCACTAAATGTATGTCTTTTTTAACTGGCAGCTCATTTTCTATAAAGCACCAAAATATTAAAAATAAAGCATACAGTCATGCTGTTCTCAGCCACCACTACATTGTGCCACGTTTTCTATACCTTTCATTGATTTCCTCAAATGACTTACGGAGGAATGAGACAGAGAGAGAGATTGAGATGGGGAAGGGGCGGGGGGAGAGAGAGAGAGAAACTAGTTAACAACCATAAAGAAAAACCGACCTAGAGAGTTAAGATTGTGTAAGTTCTAATAATCATTACACTTCTCACTACCTTTGAGGTTGTTTCCTTTGGGGGGCTTCATTCCACGCAGCAAAGGAATTAGTGCTCAGAAGGGGTGGGGAGTGGGGTCTCCGATGGAGGGGGCTTTAGGTCTACTCTCTACCCTCAGCAAAGTGGCAACACTTTGCCTCTGCTCTGCTTCTTTCTATTCATTAACAAATGAATTAGTTTCCAGAACTGAATTCTCTGAAGCAAGTACAATGACTGAAATGTGTTCAGTGTGTGAGAGAGAGAGAGCGCAAAATGTAATCAGTAGTTATCTCTAGATGATACTTTCTCTGTGCTTTTCTATATTTTCCAAATTTTCTAAACTGGATATATATCACTTTTATAAGTAGGAAAAACATGCTTTTCTTTTTCACAACTTGTTCTTCTAAAGAGAAGAAAATACTCTTATCAAACCCAGGTAAGGTTCTTAGGGAACACAAAGCACTTTATTAATGTTATATGTCACATGAGGTACTTAATTTTAAAATACTAAAGCTTTGCCTTAATTAAGCATAATGCAACTGAATGATTTCACCCTCCTCTGAGGATGCCACGTCCATCCCACCCAAATTTTCTGCCCAGTTTTGCCTTGCTCCATCTCCAGTCTTCACTAAAGGGCTGGGAGGACAGAAGAGCTTTGACAGCTCATCATAGAAAGGTGCTTTCCTCAGAGTTGACAACTGGGTCTGGAATTGCCCTCGAGGAAAACATCGCCATCACTCCTGGTTAATCCTGGCTCTGAGGAGAACCAGCATTCTACTGCTGGTTTAGGGAATTGGGAGAGCAAAGAGCTGCCTCTGGGCGAAACTGGAGGAGCACCCAAGGGATTCCCTGTGCACAGGTACTTGTCTGAATTAAGGAATCTGGGTCCCCAGGAAGACCCTTGTAAAAAGATTAACATGATACCTAAAAGAGGTATCATTCTATGTCATTCTTTTGCATGCTGAAAGCGTACCAAAATGTTACTCTCCGCTCGGTGATGCTCAGAGGGCATGGTCGAGAGGTCATTTCAGATCAGGGCGTGGAGTGGGGATGGGCACTGCAAGATCAGGCCTGCACCCACAAGCAGCATAGCACAAATAAAGTTTTCAGGCTACTTTCCCTCCCTCTTAGAAGGCGACCAGTCCATTGTGACAGAACAGACAGATGGTGCTGCAGGCTGGCTTCCATGCACCCTTTCTGGATCTCGGTGTTATGGCTTTAAGGACTGGATGGGCCTTTTCCAGGAGTATCTGGCATGCCCTAATAATTTTTAAATGAGAATTATAGAAACTCCCCAGAGAGATATATATGATCTCAGAAAAGAGCAAAAGTTGAATTTTTAAAAATAGACTTGGGCCAGACTGGGTTCAAGGTGTATGGATCTGTTTGAAATGGTGCTTACAGTCAAGAAAACGGTCTCGTCAAGCTCCTCAGCTTCTCTCACGATGGTCTCCAGGGTGTCCTTGGCAGTGTCCATGCTCTGCAGAAAATGGACCATCTGGTCGTGCAGGAACTCCATCTTCTTTCTCTTCACTTCCTCAAAGTTCTGAGCTTTCTCATCATATTGTGCTAAAACCTTCTTCATCATTTCCTCATTCTGTTCTTCTAGCCGTTTCTCATTTTTACTACAGTTTTCCTAAAAAAATAAAAACAAAAAACCAATTCTGAGTGAAAAAAGAAGTATATGTATTTTTCACAAGAAAAACTAGCCTTTTAAAGAATTAATCTTGGGCATTCTGGTAAGAGAATCACAGGTGATGCACACAATCTGAATTTTCAGCCTGTCAACCTCCTTTGCCATAGTCATCTCTGCAACAGAATTCACGGTAAGAAGACAATCGAGAAGGATTTAGTTAATGAAACACACACAAAAATATCTGTAGGGAAGTCTTGCCCACCTGCATTCCCACATGACAAAACCTGGCATCATGATGAATGAAGATCAGGTAGCCAAGAGGGTTCCGTGCCATCTTTCCCACTCTACTAAAATCAGAGTGTGGAGGAGGGAACAGCGAGGATACTGGACAGGGTGCCACAGCCACAGATGCTCTCCAGGGAAGAGGTACCTTCTACCAGAGTCGGAGAAACCACATGGTTCGTCTGGACAAACTCTGATGTTTAGCTGTTCTGACTAGTGTGTGTGTGACAGTCGCTCAGTCGTGTCCGACTCTTTGTGACCCCATGGACTTACCCCGCCAGGCTCCTCCATCCACAGGATTTTCCTGATTAGAGGGCTAGTGATAAGGTGATCATATTGTTTACTGTCTGAAAGGAACACTTTAGTGGCAGTGGAGGTTGGGCAGCAACAGCACTAGAAATAAGCAGCAGGGGCACCCCCTCGAGTACTCTTGCCTGGAAAATCCCATGGACTTAGGAGCCTGGTAGGCTACAGGGGTTGCAGAGAGTCGGACATGACTGAGCGACTTCACTTTCACTTAACTGATTTACAACAGGAGTTAAGCAGACCTTTCACAAGCAGGCTAGAATGAGGAGTGATGGGGAAACAGCACTCCAGCCTCCCACAGAAGCCTGTCAATCCTGACTGATAAGTAAGGATGTCTTGGCTTGCCAGGAGCCAGCATGGGCCATCCCACCCATAACAAGGTCATGTGGAAGAGACCTGATAAGCAAGGCTTCAGGACTCGAGGGGCTCCCTAGACCAGCTCAAGCATCTACCCTCAAACCAGAATCTGTCTGTTTTATTATTTTATGACTTTCACCAACCCTCCTGACATTAACAGGGGGCTATCCCTGACCACCTTTCTCTGGAGAAAATCAACTTAGGGCTCTAGCTAATAAGTCTCCTGGACACGAGAGGGATATTTCAAATCAAACCCCCTCTGTTAGCATTCTAGCTTGCTTGGCAGGTTTATCCAGACTCTTGCAGCTATGCTTGTGATTATTCACAGCCTCCCAACTGTGAGAGGTACAGGAAGCCTAAAACATAGACCCTTTCAAAGAGTTAAAAGATATTAGAGTAGTGTTGGTGTAGGATTTCATTATTGGGCCAATGCTTGTTGCTAAGTTCACATATCTCTTATCCACTGTGCACCTGGGAGTGCATTAGTTAACATAGTTGGAATGTAAGAAAAACAAGTGTAGCCTTGAAAGTAACCACATCAGGCCTTTGAGCTAATTGGTTCTTTCTTGTAACTCACTGCACCTTTGCTCCATGAGAAATGTAACTCTGTTTAGCATTTTCTGAGGCTGACATAGATTAGAAATATAAAGAAAAACACTTTGAGGGAAAATAAGTTTTCTGGTTGAGCAGCCTTTATCAAAAGAGGGTCATAAAATGTTCACAGGCCTCCAAGGCCAGAAGATAATGTACACAATATCATTTGTGGGAAAGGTATGAAGAAAAAATCCTGGCTTCGATAAGGGCAAAGCTGCTGGAGTGTTTGGGCTGATTCTGCATGACCTTGCATCTTTTATTTCCCTCTATGTACAAGTCAAGGTATAAAAGTCCCTTTTGAAAATAAAGTAATGGGCCTCGCTCACCGAAGCTTGGTCACCCCGTGTCTTTTTTTTCTTTCTTTCTCTCTCTACTCTCCTTTTCAGGCTGATCCCTTGGAGAATAGAGGCTCTCTGTGTTTACTTATCTGCCTGGGTTTCTAAGACCTGAACGGGAAGATGTTCTGCGTCTTCACTCCCTCAGGAGACCAGGAGGGCACCTACGGCCTCCGTGAACAGAGCAAGCTCCTTGTCTCAGGGCTTTATTGGCTTTCTGTGTAAACCAAGGAATATCAGCCTCTTTCTCTCCTCTATTTTCTTATCTACAACATCCTTTCTTTCAGTTCAGTTCAGTTCAGTCACTCAGTCGTGTCCGACTCTGCGACCCCATGAATCGCAGCACGCCAGGCCTCCCTGTCCATCACCATCTCCCGGAGTTCACTCAGACTCATGTCCATCAAGTCCATGATGCCATCCAGCCATCTCATCCTCTATTGTCCCCTTCTCCTCCTGCCTCAAATCCCTCCCAGCATCAGAGTCTTTTCCAATGAGTCAACTCTTCGCATGAGATGGCCAAAGGACTGGAGCTTCAGTTTTAGCATCATTCCTTCCAAAGAAATTCCAGGGTTGATCTCCTTCAGAATGGACTGAGTGGATCTCCTTGCAGTCCAAGGGACTCTCAAGAGTCTTCTCCAACACCACAGTTCAAAAGCATCAATTCTTTGGCACTCAGCCTTCTTCACAGTCCAACTCTCACATCCATACATGACCAAAGGAAAAATCATAGCCTTGACTAGACGGACCTTAGTTGGCAAAGTAATGTCTCTGCTTTTAAATATACTAATTAGGTTGGTCATAACTTTTCTTCCAAGGAGTAAGCATCTTTTAATTTCATGGCTGCAGTCACCATCTGCAGTGATTTTGGAGCCCAGAAAAAGTCTAACACTGTTTCTACTGTTTACCAGTCTATTTCCCATGAAGTGACGAGACCGGATGCCATGATCTTTGTTTTCTGAATGTTGAGCTTTAAGTCAACTTTTTCGCTTTCCTCTTTCACTTTCATCAAGAGGCTTTTTAGCTCCTCTTCACTTTCTGCCATAAGGGTGGTGTCATCTGCATATCTGAGGTTATTGATATTCTTTCTTTATCTCTCTCTAAATCATTCACCGACACCGTTTCTCCTGAGGGTTCCCCTGGATCCTGCAGGGGCTGGACCCCAGCATGGGCTGCATTCATATATCAAAGGAGCGTTCCTATCCCCTTCCTTCACTGCAGAGAGAGCAGGGTCAGCATGAACTCATCAAAGACAGTGGTACCATGAGAGACACTCATCTGTCCTTAGCATGGAACACTGGGCAACGCTTTAGAGCATCTCTGCAGAGCTAACCCAGTGAAAGGCAGGATGGTAGAGCAAGTAAGCTCCAATCTTGGCTATAAACTTACTATCACCTTGGGTAATATACTTAACTCTAAATCTCAGTTTCTTAGCTATAAAATGGGAGCAATAATAACTCCCATTTCATATGGTTACTGTAAGGATCAAATTGGACAAGCATGTAAAGTGTTTGCCCTATCATAGTTAGTACCCTATTTGTATACGTGTATGTGTTTTTAAGGGCACATCATTTATCCTTAGACAGGAAGTAATCTCACTGATAACACAGAGGGAAGATTTAAGGACTACTTTTAATGGAACAAAAACAACAATGGCAAACCACAAATGAACACACAAACCCAAATTCAGGTCATTTTAGCTTTATTTACTTGTGATGTTTTAAGCGAATTGGGATAAAGTAAAAAGGAAAAGGTAACTTACCTCAATGGTATTAAAAAAGGATTCTATCTCACTAACAAAGGCTTCAATCCTCAAGGATTTTTCTTGCAAATCTTCTAGAAAGTCCGCTAATTGAACCTGAAGAAAAGAATGGAGCTATCCTTAGTATACGACATTTGAGAAAAGAACTTCAAGCAGAGAGTTCCAATTTCCTTATAAATTTAGTATGTTTGGTAGAGATACACTATATCATGTTCACAAACAAATCAACTTTTAAATTTTATTTGCTGCTTCATCTAATTTGACTATATAGGTAAGGTCTGATAAACAATTAGGAGGCTTATGAGTGAGAGCAATAAACAGTTTATTTTCCTGTGCAAGAAGAAGGCCTTCTTAGTCAGCTGGTGAATTCAAAGTATACTTGTTTTAGTAAACTATGAATTGAATTCTTTCTCCTTAGTAAGGCCTCAATTTTTATACACTGTCTTTCTTCTTAGCAGACTTTTCTCTGCACTGGTCCAACATAGCTAAGAAACCTCCTCACATTTGCACCAGTGGTTCCAGGTGCGCTTGCCTCACATGACCCTGAGAAGTCACCAGGCCTGAAATCTAGCACACCAAACAATGAAAACTACTACTAAAGAGATCTTAAGATTCTAATGACCCTCAACAGTACGTATTAGTTATAAAGGTAGCTGTGATCTTTCCTGCAAAACTTAACAACACAGAATAAAAGAGCTTCCATCCGCCTGATTCACTATCCACAGAATGATGGAGAGATTACATTGTGGGAAGTCCCTCCAGGATCTGGTTCTCTGCTTCCTGCTCATGCCCCCGCCTCTTCTCCACAGGGCTCCAGGATTCTCTCACCTATGTGCCTTTTTAGAAGGCAATCCCTGTGTCTAGAATGTCCTCCCTGCCCTGGTTTGTTAGAAGAACTCTATCCTATTTAGGCTCGCCAAAGCTGCACCTTCTCAAGACACCTTCCCCCTCTCTCCAGTCCCCCTCCACCATTTCACTCACTCCCAGAGGGTTTCTCGCTCAGAACACTGCATTTCCAGGATGCTATGTGATTTGGGGGAGCTACACGTCCAGGTTCCTTTATTTTCATTTTTATTCCCTATGATGAGCACAGCTCTTAACATGGAATAGGAAGGGAGAGAGAAAGAGGGAAGGAAGAGAGTGCTGGAAGAAATTAATGACAGATAAAAGATAATCCACCACAACGGGGAGAGAGTGGAGGGAGAAGCCAGGACCTGGATAATCTACAAATGCAGCCGTCAGTTCCCAAAAAACCACAGATGGCCACTCACAAGATGCTAAAGAATTTTCAAGTGACAACTTCTTAAATTTATTTTTAATTTTTAAAAAGTGCCAACCAACTCAATCTTCACAGTCCATTTAATAAACGAAGCAAGTCTCTGGCTTAGTCAATTTATTTTACACTTTCTGTTCATACTCTTTGGAGAAGGTCCGGAGAAAAATAAAAAGAACTTTAAAATGGTTTTAAAGCAGGAGACATCATATCTCTCTCTGTTTCTGAAATTTGTTTTAAATTGACAGGATTTAGACAGAATTATTTTTTTAATTTCTAAAACTCACAGAGATAAACAGAACATAATTAAGAAGGCTGGAAAAAAGTCTTCTTTCTGCTGACAGTACCCAGTAGTTGTTAGTTAACAAAACCAGGTGTCATCAAAGAACGGGACATGTTTCATTGGTGCTGATGCATCTGAATGCCTGAGACCCCAAAAAGAAATTGAACCATGGCCTACCCCCAAACTTGACTAGGTAAAGTTTCAACAAAATTTCACACTGGAAAAATAGAACCAATATCATACAAGTTGAGAAGGATTATTTTTCCAGAAAAAAAAAACCAAGATTCAAATGTGTTATCCTACTGAATCAAAATGAATCTGACAATTATCAGTGATCTAACTGAATGATCATATTGAAAACCGCTACCGTTACAAAGGCCCTGAGCAGAGTAACGAAGATGCACATCAAAAGCATGAGCTCTGGCATCAGACAGATCTGGGTACCAATCCTAGTTCTATCTTCTATGATCTTGGACTTAATGGGTTCTCTGAGCCCATTTTGTTACCTCCAAATCAAAGACAGTGACAGGGTTTTTGTGAGAATTAAAAGATATCCTGTATATAAAGAACTTGATACATTGCCTGGCCCATAGTTAAGTGCTCAGTTCTTGCTATTACTTGCAATTTTAGATCATTCTGCTACTGCATGGAGAATAGATTGATGAAATAAGAGTGGAGATTCCAGTTAGAAGGCTATTGAAAGGTAGGTGAGAATCTTAAAGACTAAGTGTTTGAGTTCCAATAGTATTTCTAAGAAGTAAGATATTTATAAGGATAGGTGTTGTGACTAACTTTCTAACATTGGGAGTCTACAGACATAGCCAGAAGGAATGCAAAAACTTTCCATTTCTACCATCAATTTTATAAATAAAGAAGAAATGTGGAGAAAATCAAAATTTTAAATGTCTTACTGTCTTGAGCATTTTATAAAGCTTGTAGTAAAATTGTTTCATATGATATAATGTATATTTTTAAAGGATCATACTGTAGATAATAGAAAATAAATTTTGTTCTATACTCTAACATGTATTTTTGTATTTAAAATTATTTCTTTTTTGGATAATGTTAAGGGCTACTTTTATAAAATAAGAGACCTCAAAGACAGTTAACTGGGGATGCCAGTTATTTATCCTGGTATACAGAGAATTTAGAAGAAAAAAAAACTGGCACATATTATGTACCCAATAAATGCCTGTCAAAGTGATGTTAACTAAATAACTAGAGAAATATTCTTAGGTTTTTTTTTTCAGACTATTATGCCTAAAGATGGATGTATCAAATATTGGTCATTTTTTAAATTGAGAAAATGAGAAAACAGATTAATTGTCTACATATGATTACACACTATACTTTAAAATCTATTTACCTTTACAGCACTTATAGCTGTATCAAGTGTTGAAATCTCATGGTCCTTGTGAGTGCCAAGCATCTTGTCAACAGCAGAAATTGGGCTTTTGCATGTGTAGCAATATGTGTCAATCTGAGATGTTTTCATTTCCTTTTGTTCCTTCTCCATTACCAACTCTGATAGTAACTGGTCTTGTTCTGCCATCTCTATGTCCAACTCTTTCTGTTCAGCAGACTTTCTTTGTTCTGCTTCAGTCACAAGTTCATTTTCACTGACATGTTCAAAGGATTCTTTTCCTTGAGATAACACATCTTCAGGGGTGGACTCCGAATACAGGTCTTCGGAAAGAGTGTCTTGAGTAACCACTTCATAATTCAGGGATTCAGCGAATTCATACTCATCCTGAACAGGGCTACTGCGGACCCAGTCTCCACTCGGCTCGGGGGGAAGCATTATTTGAGGTTCTTCTTGCAGTGTTTCTTGCATGCAAGTTGCACCGGATGCAAATTCTTCCTCTGGGAAGGACACTTGCACTGGGACATTCAGACTGACCTCTGGGTTTGCATTTGCTGCTTCATTAGTCTGACTGCTTGTTTCATCTACTCTCTCCAGGACATGATGAGTGTCTTCAAACGGAACCGCATAGCTTATCCTCTGGGTAACCACTCTCACTTCCTCAGTGATGGGAGCTTTCCTCGGCATGGCTACATTGTCAAGGGTCTCCATGTGGCCTACTGATTCTCCTTCCCTGTAAGCTGCTTTCTGTTTCTCTTCCAGACTCTCCTCCCTGCCAATAGTTGCAAACTTGCCCCAAATCTCCCCTTCTGCGGTTATTGGTTGGTATGAATCATCCTTAGCAATTGGCTTTTCTTCGAGACCTTGGCCTTGGTCCTTTTCAGTTACAGATGTGTCATGGAGAATGTCATCTTTGAGTATGTACTTCTCAAAATATATTCCTGTTCCATCTTCGGTGTCAGAATTTCTGCTTGGAAATGAAGCTTCAGAATTCACACTGTCACCTTCAGAAGCTGTCTCCCCTTCTTTCTTTTTCTCTCCAACTGCTTCTTCATACAGATCTTTGTATAAAAATGCAAGTGCAGGTGGCTCCTCCAGAAGTTCAGGAGTGATGGCTTTTGCAGTGGTAGGAAATATCTGGGTTCGTGACAAAACTCCTTCCTCTTCATCAAATAAAGGCATCCCAGGTGACTTTGAGTCCACATCTCTGTCTGTGCTCTTTGGAGCATCTCTGTCTGTTACTTTTTGGATAACCAAAGGCTTTTGGGTCTCTGGGTCAGATAATTTGCTGTAGTCCTTTACAAGTCCATAGAAACTTTCATCTAATTTCACCAAGTCATATTCACGTTCTAGGGCACCTTCCTCTGAATGTTCTGGGAAAGAGACAGTTTCTTCTGGAACTCCCTTTGATAGTCCTGCCTCTAATTTCCATGGAGCTCTCTGTTTTTCTGGGTCAGGGGAGATGTTATAATCAATCAATGTATATTTTTCAAAGTAATCCTCTTCATCGGGACTTGTGGGCTGATTAAAGGCGAAATCACCAGTTTCAGAGTCTGTGGGGATCTCCTCTTTGGTTGTATGAATTGCCTTCTGTTGGTCTTCTTTCAATGATATAGCTTTTATTTCAGAATCTTCTAACTTACTCTGTAGTGTTTTATGGCAAGCAATTTCCTCACTCTCATCATGGAGGAGTATAGGCTTAAATGAGATCTTCTCTTCCAAATATTCTAACTTATCTTGCATTTGTTCACTTTCTTCCTGATCAACTGAAGAAATAAATGCAGGAGCATGAATATTCAGTATCTCACAACCCTCAGAAATGATACTGAAGGCACTCTTTTGCTCTTCAGAAAGTCCAGCTGGCTTACTAGTCACTGTAAATTCTTCATCTCTTACGCTTGTGTCTTCAGGCTCCTTAGAAACCACCTCATCAGCACTGATTGTTGCATTAGTTATAAATTGAGCATAGTTACTGCTTGCTGAAGGGCATGGTTCATTTATTTGGGAATCTTCTACAGCCTCCAAGTGGTGTTTTGAAACAAGAACAGGCTGTTCAAACATTTCAGATGTTAGATCTTTAGATGTTTGAGTAGTAAGGACTGTAGGCCTATCTGGAGTCACTTCTGACCATGGTAGTTCTTGCTTCTTCTCTGGACTAACTTCTGGAGATGCTCCTGAAGTGAGTGTGTGTGGTTTCACAGATGACAACAGATATGAAGGTGTTTCTAAGCTCTTTGTTTCGCCAAAAGGACGATCTAAAATCCTTTCAGATTCTTTAGATGGAGGGCCTTGTTTACTTTCTTTTGTGGTACCAATTGAGCCACCTTTTGGCAGCTCTGACACTATGACCTGTCCCTTTTCTTCACTGTGAGTCACCACATCCCTGCTTGACTTTTCCAGTACCAGGTTTCCTTCCTTAGGTAAAGAGGGCTCATTTATTTCATCATGATAAGGAAGATCCACTGGAAGGAAAGCCTTGGTTCCCTCCACCAAAACTTCACGTTCTTCTAATGGATGTGGTTGACTTCCTACTGCCTTTGTTTCCCTGATTTCAGAGTAAGCCTCTGAGATCGTGGTTTCTGATGTTTCAGCAGCTTCTGTAGTTTTAACTAATGAAAATGGTTGGGTTTCACCCAAAGTAAGACGGAAGGAGATATCTGACTCTTCGGGCTGATGCCCGGCTATACTTATGGAATATGGCTGTATTTCCTGCTCCCTCCCTTCTGAAAATGCATGTGACCGCTCTTCTTTTTCTTCTCCTTTCTCCTCCTCAATAATTTTGTATCTTTCTTTGTGGTCTTCATTTTGACAGACTTGCTGCAGCACAGTAGCAGCTTTTGGTTCTTCCAATTTAACAGGGCTAGGCCCATGTATAATTTTTGCCTTCTCTATTTCATTAATATCTCTATGTTCTAATGGGGCTGCTGTCTCTTGTTCTTCTGCCAGAACCTTCTTCTCTGCCAAGGAATATGATCTCATTCCCAAGTCACCTTTCTCCTCAGCTGGGCTAACAGATCTGAGTTTTATTTCCTCTTCAGAAGTTTTCAAGGAAACGGGTTTTGGCATCTCTTTCCCTAGTCTGTCTTCACCAAGATCAATTAAACTGCCTTTAGGTTCTTCTCCTGGCAAAATTACTGACTCCAGCTTCTCTGATTCCTCTGTGATAGTTTTACTTGCAAAGCTCGATGAAGCTGGTTCTGGCTGTTGTGGCACCTTATCTGTTGCATCAACAGATAAGAGTGGTTTTCCTTTTTGATCACTTCTTGGCTCTTCTTTAAGAATAGAAATATTCCATTTAGATCGAGGGGAGATTTCTGGCTTCTGGAGTCTTTTACCGTCAGTGACATGAAGAGGAACAGCATTTTTGGCTTCTTCCATAATGGATTTCTCACTCATGGGAGAATAAGATTGGATTCTTAGATGCCCTTCGCCATCAGCAGAAGTAACTACTGAGGTCAGGTCCATTTTTTCTGAATAGTCTAGGACTTCTTTCTTTCCATAATCGTCACTGGATGCCTCAACGTTGGATTTTGGCTGCCGCGAGACTTCTACATTTGATAACAATGCGGGTTTTTCTTTAAAATCTTGATGCTCACCAGACTTAACTAAAGAATCTGCAGATTCTGAAGCAGTTTTAGGTTCCACTGGCTTCTCAGGTCTATGAACATCAGCTGGAGCAGAACCTTCAGAATCTATCCCAGTCACTGTTTTTTCTTCAGATGGGCTGGGCTGAGCTTCTAAATCTTCTTTTTCAGCAACTTTATTATCTTGAGTGCTTGATCTAAAAAAGAAACTAGACACCCATGATGTGAACGATGAAATTCCTTTCTTTCCCTTTTCCTCAGAGATGCTTGGCTCCACTGCCTTCTGCTGCGTGGGTGGCTTTTGTATCACCTCAGGTGACTCTAGGGGTGGAGATTCATTTCCTTGGGTTGAGGAGAGTGGTTTTATTTGTGTGGGTGCTTTGACTTTGGATGGTGGTTTCCCTCTCTCATTAGCATCATCTGCAACCTTTGGCTGAACCACGTTGTATTCTTCTAATGGTTTCTCTCCAGGCAAAGGGGATATACGGCCATGTGCTTCTTTTTCAACGCCCAGTGCAAGTTCTGCCTCTTCAGCCAAGACACGAGCAGCTTTGACAAGAGAGGGAGGAGTTTCTAATTTGACTTGTTCCATTGATGGGCCAGACACTGGTTTCTGGAGGCCTCCTTCATAAGGTGTTTTGATTTCTTCCTGGCTGTCTTCTTTGCAAGGCCTGGAAATTTCTGTGTTTGCTTTCTCTACTACCAAACTTTCACCCCCAACAAAAGAAAGGGTCTGCTTCCCTTCTGCCTCACTTCTCTCCACATTTCGAGCTGGAACTAAAGATTTTGGTTTGGGGGCCAGCTTTATGTCTTCAGAAGAGTAAGTTTCAGTTGCTAAGGTCTCTATATTATCACGGGAGGTATCAAGAGTAGACACTGGTTCTTGGAATGCTAAGTGAGATTCTTCTGCAGAAGGTGGCAGAATTTGCTTTCTGATTTCAGGCGTGTGGTCTTTCTCTGGCAGAGCAGGCTTGAGCTGCCCTGTCATCAGATCACTGGTACCAGAAGAATCCAGCTGCACAGATCCCATGACTCTTTCTTCATGATGACTTACCAAGTCTCTTTCTGGCTTTGTCAGCATCCAGTTTTCATCCTTTGGAGAAATAAGGGCCTCTTCCATGTGTGTTTCTCTAACATCTGTAGGTTCAGTTGTCATAAGTAATTTTGATTCTTCCAAAGGCAAATTTTCTTTCATAAACAAAACTTGTTTAATACCCAGGTCTTGTTTATCTGCAAAAGACCTGCTTATGTCAGGCAATGCAGCAGCTTGATCTGAATCAAGGGCTTCTTCAGGCTTCTGTTGCACAAAGAGGTCAGAAGAAGCAGTCTTTGACGGCTCTGCTATACTCTGCAGTACATGAAATGAGTTTGGTTGGTCAGTTTCATTTAGCTCAGTTACAGTATCTTCTGTCACTTGTGCCTTCAAATTTCCTGCTGGCTGTAAGGGGCTTATTTCTTGTTTTTCTTCTTTTTTAAAGTCAGCTGAACGGTTCAGCTCTTCTGATAATCCTTCTGAGGATAAAGTGAATGACTGAAGTTCTTCTAGGCTGTCTCCTTCAAGCCGAGAGGTAAATGCTTCCCTTGATCCTAAGCTAACGACCTTAGCAGAGAGAGGTTTCATTTCTTGAATCTGAGGTTCCTCCCTAAGGTATGAAGACACCTCTGAAGTTTCAGGAACTGTAGTTGACACGTGAAGTTCCCTGTTTTCCTCTTTTCCTTCTCCTCGGCTCCTGAGCTCAGGTAGGCCCTTTGCTAAGACAGAATCCTCTGTTTCAGGTAGGGGAGATTTTATATGTTCTGTCTGTATGGATCCACTTTGCCTACTTACATCACCAGCAAATTCTGAGCCAGCATTTTCAGTATCAGGTAACTCTGATACTGGATGTGTCTTGTCTCTCTTCTCAGGTTCCATGGACAGCGGTGCCAGAGCGAGACCTGGTTTTTCTGACCGGAAATCTCCCTGAATTACAGAGGGTGTCTCTACTGCCTGTTCCTTCTTATCACCACCGAAGGTTAAGAATGTTGAAGCTAAATCATCTGATGTTAAATGTTCCAGCACAGGAGGAGAACTTGCTGTCACCTCATCTTTGCCTTTTGGGACTATATATTTGGGTGCAGGTGACACGTTCTGTGAGGAAGGAAGTTCAGTTTCTGTTTTCTTTATCTCACCACCTGGGCTGAGTGAAGGCACATGTTCAGGTCCCGACATCTCTGAGGCAGACACAGAATTTTTTTTCTGTGATAAATCCAAATATTCAGAGTCAAGAACTGTAGGAAATGAAAGATCTTGTTTGTCTTCCACCCTTGCTTCCTTTGATACATCTAGATGCTGAGAAGACAAAGTCTTGGTTATTGCCAACCCAGGTTTAATGTCTTCAGTCTCTACCTTTGACACAACAGAATGCTCTGATATAGAGGGTATGCTTGCAGGTAAATCAAATTTAACTTCTTTCTTGACTTCGGACCAAGCTGGATATTGTGAATCAGCAGTTTCAGTGGGAGAAGGGCTAGCTTTGATTGCTACCTTGCCTTCTTCTTTAAAAAGTGAGTGCTCATCTATAGGTGGTAAACCACTTCCTAATTCACTCTTTTCTACCTTTGTTAAGACTGGATGTTCCATAGGGGTGGTAAGAGGTAAGTCTGTTGGGATTTCTTCTTTTGCTAATTTGGTTAAGTTTGAATCATGCTTTGTCTCAGAGGCTGTGGTTATTGAAGAACTGGGTTCAATTTCTTTCTTTATTTCTTCTGACAAAGCTGAAAATTCTGCTACAGGTGGTCCATGCTCAACTTCCTGTTCCACTCCTGGTGAAGTTGAATGCAGCACTCTAGGTGTACCAGTCACTTTAGAATCAAGTTTCACTTCTGTTTTTACCACTGATGAAATCTCAGGTCTAGATAAAGATGTTTCCTTTAGAGGTGAATATGGCTTCATTACTTCAGGCTCATTCTCTGACAACCTTCTCTGTTCTGGTTCAGATGTCACAGTTGGAGCTAAGTTGGGTTTGACATCCTTCTTTGGCTCATCTGCCAAGTCAGGCAGAACTGAATCTTTCATCCCAGACTCTGGGACATTTGGAGGCTGAGGCTCCATTTCTTGATCCCGCAATACATGTGCTATAGCTTCTTGAGAATCAGGCACAATTTCTTCCTTACTTTCAACTTTCAACAAAGCCATCTGTTCATCTGCAGATTTTGGAGTGAGGGATGTTTTGGGTTCTTGTTCTTTCTTAATTGCATGTACTGAATCAGGTGAAACTGAACACTGAGAGGCCGGCAAAACAAGTTTGGTTTCTTCCTTTACTGTGGGCGATTGTGCAGGTGTTGCAGCTAGCGATGAACTAGACTTGGTTTCTCCCCTCTCTGAATCACTGGTTAAACTTGGTGGAACCAAGTCTTCAGGCTCAGGTTCTGAATACATTCGAGTTCTCTGCTTCTGTGCCAGAATGAGATATTCAGATACAGATGTTGATGTTGTTTGAGCATCTGGCTTAATTTCTGCTTTCTCTGCTTCATTTGTTGAAGGGAGCTGACTCAAGTCTTCAGGTGCAGACATCGAAGGTTCAGCTCTTTGCTTCTGTGATGAACTTAGATGCTCAGGTACAGGTGTAGTCGTTGTTGGTGCAATTTCTTCCTCATCTGCTTCTGAGAAGCGGGAATATCCTGATGCAGCCATTGCAGTTAACAGTGAATCGGGCTCAATTTCCTTTTTGTTCACTTCTGGGATCCTATATGGTGGGATGGAAGCTAGTGATGCTGAGTCTGGAGAAAAAAGTTCCGTTTCCTCAGTGTCTTCATCTGACAAAATAGTGTGTTCAGATGGTGATGTTAAACATATTGGAGAATCACACTCAAATTCTCTCTTCCCTGTTGTTGCGTAGGGTGGAAATGAGAATTCTGACACAAAAGCCGAGTCTGGAGAAAAAGGTCCAATGTCTTCTTGCTCTTCTTCTGAGAAAATCATGGGGGAGGAGGAACCTTTTAGATTTAAAGGGGATGTGTGGACAATTTCTTCCTCCTGTGATTCTGGTGTTGCATATGGTGGTACTGAAAGTTCAGAAGCAGAGGTGGAAGAGGGTGTGTACCGCTCCATTTCTACTCTCTCTTCTTCCGAGAGGACCACGTGATCAGGTGGGGCAGCTGAAAGTCGAGGGGCCTGGCATTCAGGAGTCCCCTCAGTTGCGGATGGTGGGAGGGAGCATTCAGGTAACGAGGCCACCTCTGGGGTAT
>NW_024070210.1:90079453-90264244 GCF_014754425.2 Oryx dammah
CAGGAGTCCCCTCAGTTGTGGATGGTGGGAGGGAGCGTTCAGGTAACAAGGCCACCTCTGGGGAACACAGCCCAGGGTCTTCATTCTCTTCTTCTGACAGAATCAGGGGCTCAGAAACACCTTGTGACTTTAATGGGGATTTAAGGTCTACTGTTTTCTTTGGTGACTCTTCCGTTGCCTGAGAGGGAACTAAATATTCAGAAGCAGATGTGGAATCTGGCGTGTAACGCCCACTTTCTGAGGCCTCTTCTCCAGACAGGATCATGGTTTCTGGTGTAACTGCTGAAAACAGTGGGGACTGGCATTCAAGAGTTTTCTCAGTTGTGGAGGGTGAGACAGATATAGAAGCTGAAGTTGGGGAGGAAGGCTCAAATTTATCATCCTCTTCTTCTGACAAAACTGCATGTTCAGATACAGCTTTCACATGAGGTAAAGAAACTGGCTCAGCTTCTTGCTTCTCTAGTTCATAGTTCCAATCCTGTGGGGCTGAATACTCTGACACAAAAGCAGAATCAGTAGAAACAGACTCATTTTCCTCTCTTTCTTCCTCAGACAAGGCTACCTGTTCAGGTATTGAAGTTGTCAGTAACGGCAGAAGGGTCTCCTCTTTTTCCTCCACTTCAGGGGCCAAGCGTGGTGGGAAGGGCTCCTCAGAAACTGATGGAATTTCTGGGTAATCAAGTTCTATGATCTCTTCTTCTTCCACTAAGTTAGAATCTTCAGGTTCAGGGGTAGCAGCCATTGGTAGGGGCATTTCTGTCTCTTCCTTCTCTGGTTCCTCTAACACTAGAGGTTCAGAAAGAGAAATGGATGGCTCGGGCACAGTTTCTTCCTTCTCTCCTTTGATGCTGAGATGAGGAGGGGTCAGTTGGTCAGCGACTAGTTCTGCCCTTTCCCGTGAAGTCAGATCCAGCTCCTCTCTCCCAGGGCTGAAATCTTCCTGGATAGAGGCTGTCAGACCCGGTGCACCTGATTCCAGAGAACCCTTCTCTGCCTCTAGTGAAACGGAATGGTCAATCGAAGACATGTCTTCCGTCTTCACTTCATCCAGTACAGGCGGTGAGACTGAAGAGTCGGGCTCTGCAATTACTGTTTCTTGTGAATCAGCCTCAGATTCTTCCTTTGTAGTTTCCAGGAACGTGGCTACAGATGTATCGGGTATAAGAGAGGAAGGCTTCATTTCACGGGGCTTTGCTTCATCAGTCAGCAGTTGCGGCACTACCCGAGGAGGGCTGAGCTGTGATTCCCGTTCTGCTATGGCATGACTTGTATGAGAGGAAGCTGTGTGCTGGGTGGCAGATGCAGCCCTTAAGGGAAAATCATCGTAAGTTTTCTTCTGATCTTCATGACCGAATAAGGAGGTCAGGGACTTTGATCCTTTGGAGAACACATCTCTCCAGGGTGGCGCAAGCTCTTTTCCTTTAACATCTTCTATGCTTTGGGCTACTGATTTGCCTGTTTTGGAAACTGCTTTAAGATCACGATCACCTGACTCTGGCTCTAGACTAATGGATACATCTTTCCCCTTCCTATAATGGATTTCTTTAATGACATAACCCTTTGGCAAGGTTCCATAAAATTGCAGAGGAATTAATTCTTCTTTAACAGAATTGAACATCTTGATTTTATACTGTACTGTTCCTATGTAGACTGGCCTTAACACTAAGGGCTTGTATTCTTTGTATATTGCCCCCGTAATGGGAGGTGTACTTGAGGTGCTCTTCTTTTTTCTCATCTTATCATAAGTGCCAGTAGATGACTTCTCTTTCTGGGTGGTTAGTTCCTGACTTTCTGAAATTAAAGGAGTACTTGTTTTGTTTGCAGGGGCATCTTGGGATTCAAAAGAATTTCTCTTTTTGTTGCCTTTCCGACGCAGAGATGGTGAGCCATGCTTTGACTTAGGCTTTCTCTTCCGAACTTTTTTAACTTCATCCACAATAAAAGAAACACTCCCTGGAGGAGAATTCAGAGTCGACCCTTCCAGACTACACACACCAGACGTCTGACTTTCTTCTGAGGCCCAAGGAGTGGAAGGCCTACTTGAACTGGTCTCCCAGGTAATACCGCTATCTTCCCGTTGAACTGTTACCATGGAAAAGGAGGGGTCAGATATGATACATTTCTTCTCGGTCTTGCCCTCTTCATCCTGGTCTGATAACCTACAGTAAATTAAAACATTATTAATAATTTACATATATTAATAATAACATCTTAATTACGTATTAAATAATAAGTAAAGATCCTATTTTTACTAGGTAAAGGATTAATGTGAAGTTAAAATATACAGATCTATAATGCCATCCATACCAAAAACTGGGACACACACAAAATCAAGTTTAAGAATTGAAGTCAGGATACCAAATACAAAAACACATCCCAAACTGGAATGAAATCAATATTCTGAAAAGTAAAAAAATAAAAAAGCTAATGCTAAATTCATCACCTTTGGGACTTACCCAGTGGTCCAGTGGTTAAGACTCCATGCTCCCAATGCAGGGGGCCTGGGGTTCGATCCCTGGTCAGAGACCCAGATCCCACATGCTGCAACTAAAGACCCTGAATGCCACAACTAAGACCCTGTGCAGCCAAATAAACAAACAAATACAAACATTTAAAAATAAAAAAATAGAAATAAATTCACCACCTTTGCCTATCACCCTATCAGAGAGTGAGCCTCCTGTGACTCCTCCAGCCCTTCAGACTTACTGTTATCTATATGACAACAGTCTCCAGGACCTTCATAATGGCTCTTTGATCTGTGGCTCCGTGTTACTGTTATCACTGCTGTGACCCAGCTTTTTATCACATCACTCTGCCATGGACTATTTCATTAGCTTCCTAACTGGTCAGCTGATATCACATTTACCTCCCACCCTCCTCACACCCTCAATTCATCCTGCCTATCTTTTCAGACCAATTCTACTAAAAATGGTCATCAGGCCACTTCCTACTCAAAAATGTCAGTAAATGCCTCATACCTGTAGAAAAATTAATTCAAGATACTTAATTCTCTGATCCCTAGCTGACCTTCTTTCCAAGTATCCACTTCCACCCTACGTTTATCTGATAAATTTCTGTTTTAACTAGATAACTCACTGTCCAGTATATCACAGGAACTGTGAGTCAGGGCCATGAGGAAAAATAGTGAATACAGATACATCACACACAAAAAAAGCAGCCTACTGTGCTGCACCCAATTGATCTGTAAACCACGGGTCACAACAGAATCTACCTTATGGGACTGCTATGAGGATTTAATTCACTAACACACATGAAATGTGCCTTGCATGTAGTTCAGTTAAGTTCAGTCGCTCAGTCATGTCCAACTCTTTGTGACCCCATGGACTGCAGCATGCCAGGCTTCCCTGCCCATCAACTCCCGGAACTTACTAAAACTCATGTTCATTGAGTCAGTGATGCCACCCAACCATCTCATCCTCTGTCGTCCCCTTCTCCTCCTGCCCTCAATATTTCCCAGCATCAGGGTCTTTTCCAATGAGTCAGTTCTTCACATCAGGTGGCCAAAGTAGCAGGTCTTCCATACAATCCTAGGGTCAAAGGAGCCTGCTAAGTCACTTCAGTCATGTCTGACTCTGAGACCCTATGGACTGCAGCCCTCCAGGCTCCTCTGTCCCCAGGATTTCCCAGGCAAGAATACTGGAATGGATTGCCATTTCTTTCTCCATCATAGAAGCCTAGGCATGGTCATATTCAATTGGCTTGGAGAGATGGTCTTCTTGGACTAACCCTTCTTGGACTAACCCTAATAGCTGGCTTTGGCTCTGCCTTTGAAATATGACTGGGCCTGTCTCAGACTTCACAGCACTCGTCTCTGGAATTTTCTTACACCACCCCCACCTCCCCATGCTCATGCCATTCCTCCATCTACAATTCTCCCCCATCTAAAACTAGCTTTCCTGTATATTTAAATTCTATCTACTCTTCAAGGCTTAGTTTTAAAACCTCCAGTGTTACCATCCCTGACCAAATCAGCATCCTGACCAATTCAGCAGTTATATTTCCTTTAAGTTAAAGATTGATATAAATAGAAAACTACTGACTGGCTTAAACCCATTTTTTCTACAACAACAAAAAAGTCTATGCTCAAAAGTCACTAAGCATAAGTATTAAATTAAACCACTTCAAAAAAACATACATGATTAAATTCAGGTTTCTCACCAATAATTCTAGGAATCAGTGAACTAGGATGGACTGGAATAGGTGAATTTAACTCAGATGACCATTATATCTACTACTGTGGGCATGAATCCCTGAGAAGAAATGGAGTAGCCATCATAGTCAACAAAAGAGTCCGAAATGCAGTACTTGGATGCAATCGCAAAACTGACAGAATGATCTCTGTTCATTTCCAAGGCAAACCATTCAATATCACAGTAATCCAAGTCTATGCCCCAAACAGTAACGCTGAAGAGGCTGAAGTTGAACAGTTCTTTGAAGACCTACAAGACCTTCTAGAACTAACACCCCAAAAGATGTCCTTTTCATTATAGGGGACTGGAATGCAAAAGTAGGAAGTCAAGAAACACCTGGAGTAACAGGCAAATTGGGCCTTGGAATACAGAATGAAGCAGGGCAAAGGCTAATAGAGTTTTGCCAAGAGAACACACTGGTCATAGCAAACACCCTCTTCCAAAAACACAAGAGAAGACTCTACACATGAACATCACCAGATGGTCAACACCAAAATCAGATTGATTATATTCTTTGCAGCCAAAGATGGAGAAGCTCTATACAGTCAGCAAAAACAAGACCAGGAGCTGACTGTGGCTCAGATCATGAACTCCTTATTGCCAAATTCAGACTGAAATTGAAGAAAGTGGAGAAAACCACTAGACCATTCAGGTATGACCTAAATCAAAACCCTTATGACCATACAGTGGAAGTGAGAAATAGATTTAAGGGCCTAGATCTGATAGACAGAGTGCCTGATGAACTATGGATGGAGGTTCATGACATTCTACAGGAGACAGGGATCAAAACCATCCCCCAAAAAAAGAAATGCAAAAAAGCAAAATGGCTATCTGAGGAGGCCTTACAAATAGCTGTGAAAAGAAGGGAAGCGAAAAGCAAAGGAGAAAAGGAAAGATATACCCATTTGGATGCAGAGTTCCAAAGAATAGCAAGGAGAGATAAGAAAGAAAGCCTTCCTCAGTGGTCAATGCAAAGAAATAGAGGAAAACAATAGAATGGGAAAGACTAGAGATCGCTTCAAGAAAATTAGAGATATCAAGGGAACATTTCATGCAAAGATGGGCTCAATAAAGGACAGAAATGGTAGGGACCTAACAGAAGCAGAAGATATTAAGAAGAGGTGGCAAGAATACACAGAAGAACTGTACAAAAAAGATCTTCATGACCCGGATAATCACGATGGTGTGATCACTCATCTAGAGCCAGACATCTTGGAATGTGAAGTCAAGTGGGCCTTAGAAAGCATCACTACAAACAAAGCTAGTGGAGGTGATGGCATTCCAGTTGAGCTATTTCAAATCCTGAAAGATGATGCTGTGAAAGTGCTGCACTCAATATGCCAGCAAATTTGGAAAACTCAGCAGTGGCCACAGGACTGGAAAAGGTCAGTTTTCATTCCAATCCCAAAGAAAGGCAATGCCAAAGAGTGCTCAAACTACCACACAATTGCACTCATCTCACGCTAGTAAAGTGATGCTTAGAATTCTCCAAGCCAGGCTTCAGCAATACGTGAACTGTGAACTTCCAGATGTTCAAGCTGGTTTTAGAAAAGGCAGAGGATCAAATTGCCAACATCTGGTGGATCATGGAAAAAGCAAGAGAGTTCCAGAAAAACATCTATTTCTGCTTTATTGACTATGCCAAAGCCTTTGACTGTGTGGATCACAATAAACTGTGGAAAATTCTGAAAGAGATGGGCATAGCAGACCACCATACCTATCTCTTGAGAAATCTGTATGCAGGTCAGAAAGCAACAGTTAGAACTGGACATGGAACAACAGACTGGTTCCAAATAGAAAAAGGAGTAAGTTAAGGCTGTATATTGTCACCCTGCTTATTTAACTTATATGCAGAGTACATCATGAGAAATGCTGGGCTGGATGAAGCTGGAATCTAGATTGCCGGGAGAAATATGCCCTTATGCCAGAAAGTGAAGAAGAACTAGAGCTTTTTGATGAAAGTGAAAGAAGAGCGTGAAAAAGTTGGCTTAAAACTCAACATTCAGAAAACTACGATCATGGCATCTGGTCCCATCACTTCATGGCAAATAGATGGAAAACCAGTGAAAACAGTGGCAAATCTTATTTTGGGGGGCTCCAAAATCACTGCAGATGGTGACTGCAGCCATGAAATTAAAAGACGCTTACTCCTTGGAAGGAAAGTTATAACTAACCTAGACAGCATAATGAAAAGCAGAGACATTACTTTGCCAACAAAGGTCTGTCTAGTCAAGGCTATGGTTTTTCCAGTATTCATGTATGGATGTGAGAGTTGGACTATAAAGAAAGCTGAGCGCCGAAGAATTGATGCTTTTGAACTGTGGTGTTGGAGAAGACTCTTGAAGAGTTTCTTGGACTGCAAGGAAATCCAGCCAGTCCATCCTAAAGGAGATCACTCCTGAGTGTTCATTGGAGGGATTGATGTTGAAGCTGACACTCCAATACTTTGGCCACCTGATGCAAAGAGCTGACTCATTTGAAAAGACCCTGATGCTGGGAAAGATTGAAGGTGGGAGGAGAAGGGAACGACAGAGGGTGAAATGCTTGGATGGCATTACCGACTCAATGGACATGAGTTTGAGTAAGCTCTGGGAATTGGTGATGGACAAGGAGGCCTGGCGTGCTGTAGTCCACGGGATTGTGAAGAGCCTGACAGGACTGAGCAACTGAACTGAACTGAGTGCAACACTTTAACAGCCTCATCTTTTAGGATTTGAAATCCTAATTGGAGGTGATGGGATTCTTGCTGAACTATTTCAAATTCTAAAAGATGAGGCTGTTCAAGAGCTTCACTTGATATGCCAGCAAATTTGGAAAATGCAGCAGTGGCCACAGGACTGGAAAAGGTCAGGTTTCATTCCAAACTCAAAGAAGGGCAAGGCCAAAGAATGTTCAAACTACTACATAATTACACTCATTTCACCTGCTAGCAAAGTAATAAAATTTTATTTTATTGAGTCTAAATACTAGAAATACATAAAAACACAGAACAATCTTTCAGGAAATTCAGAGTCTAACAGGGAGAAAGAACTAAACATTTTAATAGAGTGAGGTTAGTTCACCTACAGAAGATAGGCAAGATACAGCAAGAACATAAGGAAGGGAAGACCACAGAGGAAAGATCCTTGTACTGGAATTTTAAGAAGACATAGGAGTTTGCCAAACGGATGAGGAGTGTTGGTCGTACAAGGATGGGAAGGTCATTCCAGGAAAATGTCACAGAATATTAAAAAGCATACTTATGAATGAATCAGTTTGGCTCACCAAGAAACCCAAAGTTTTTGGGGATGTCTGGATTACTGGACAGGAACAAAGGAACAGAAGGATAATAGAGCCAACAGGATCAGAGAATAACTATATTAGTATGTGTAAAGTCATAGTCAAGTATTCAAATTACACTCAGCATGAAGAAACTGTTCTCTTAACAGGAGATCAATGGTTCCCGTAGAGTTCAGAAGTGTTTGTTACTCAAGAACACAAGTGCTCTCATCTATGCAAAGATGTTAATATATACATCAATGTTGTATAATTAACAGTATTGGCTATGAACATGATCGTATTCATTTTCCTCTGATTCTCACAAATCAACCTTCTGATTATTACTCAGCTTCCCATGCAGATTTATCCATGAGAGTAAGAAGAAATACATCTTAATGACCTGGGGAGCTCACATCCTTCCTTCTTTCAGAGTTGTGCAAGGAGAAGGTTCAACAGATCTGAGTTAGATCTAGGCAAGAACAGATTGATACCCAAGCTGAGTGCCAAAGACTCCTTCTTCCTTTTGAGGATAAAGTTTATCTGATTTCCTTCTGTTCTTATTTGTTAACAGAGATTTTTCATAATGAATGAATGTTATATTTTATTATACAACTTTAATACAACTATAAAGATGACCATATTTATTACTCTCTTAATGTAATGAATTACAATGATTGATTTCCAGATGCCAAAGCAACTCTGAACTCCTGAAATTACTTCAACACGGTTGTGATGTATCATATTTTTCATATTAAAAAGCTGAATTTTGTTAAGAATTTTGCTCCAGTGTTCATGAATAATTGGCCTGTAATCTCCTTCTTTACAATGTGCTTGTCAGGGTTTTTTTTTTTTTTTTTAATCAAGATAACTGCTGCCTCTTGTAATTATCAGAACAGGGTAAACATTTGCTATGTTAGGACCACACATGCGTCCCCAGATCTAGTTCTTTCCCGTGTCTGGTTTTACAAAGGCTGAGGATAACCGCCCCACCCCCAACCCCCCAAAAACATTGTGCTGCCTCAAAGAACAAATTGGGAAGTGTTCTCTCACTATTCTCTGGAAGAGTTCAAGGAAGATTATATTATTTATCCCTTGAGTGTTTGGCAGACTTTACTGAAGTCATCTGAATCTGTAGTCTTTTCTACAGTAAGGTTTTAATTAGCAATTTATTTAATAGTTATGTGACTACATGGAATTTCTTTTGTGTCAGTTTTGATATGCTGCATTTTTCTGAGAATTGACATATTTAACCTAAATTTTTAAAAAATCACTGGATTAAAAAAAAAATCACTGGATTAAATTTGTTCATAGTATCCTCTCAAGATCTTTTCCGTTTTTGTTAAGATCTAAAATTGTGTCCATTTTTTCAATTCTGATTTGTGTCTCCTCTTTGTTCTCTGTATCTATAACTTTTGTCTTTGTCTTGCTTGTTCACGTGTTTTGTTTTTAGATTCCACATACAAGTGAAACCATATAGTACTTGTCTTTCTCCATCTGACTTATTTCATTTAGCGTAATACCCTTTAGGTCAACCCATGTTGTTGCAAATGGCAAGATTTCATTCTTTTCATGGCTGGGTAATATTCCATGATGTATACCACATATATCACATCTTTACTAGCTCATCTATTAGTGGGCACACAGGTTGCTTTCATATCTCAGCTATTGTAAATAAAGCTGTACTGAACATAGGGGTACAGATATCTTTTTGAACTGGTGGGTTTTTTTTTTTTCAGATAAATACTGCTGGATTTGTGGGGCAGAACTGCTGGATTGTATGATAATTCTATTTTTAATTTTTTTGAGGAAACTCCACACTGTTTTCCATAGTGACCGCACCAATTTACATTCCCACCAACAGTGCACAGGGGTTCTCTTTCCTCCACAACCTCACCAGCACTTATTTATTGTCTTTTTGATACTAGCCATTCTGATAGGTGTGAAGTGACACTGCACTGTGTTTCTGATTTGCATTTCCCTGATGATGTGTAATGGTGAACATCTTTCATGAGCCTACTGACCATCCGAATGTCTTCTTTGGAAAAATGCCTATTCAGATTCTCTGCCCACATTTTTTTTTTTTTTTTTGTCCATGCTATGCAACATGCAGGATCTTAGCTCCCTAAGCAGGAATTGAACCCATGCCTTCCACAGTGGAAGCAGAGAGTCTTAACCACTGGACTGCCAGGGAAGTCCCCCTCTGCCTATTTTTTAAGCTAGTTGTATAGTGTGTTTGTTTTTTTGATGTTGAGTTGTATGCATTCTTTATATATTTGGGGAATTAACTTCTTATCAAATATATTCAGTAGGTGGTCTTTTCATTTTATTGACAGTCCCCTTGTGATTTTTAGTTTGATGTATTTTTGCTTTTGTTTATTTTTGTTTTCATATTTGCTTATTTTTGTTTGTGTTTCCTTTGCCTGAAGAGACATACCAAGAAGTATTGCTAAGGTCAATGTCAAAGAGCATGCTTGCATGCTAAGTCATTTCAGTCGTGTACAACTCTTTGTGACCCTATAGGCCACAGCCTGCCAGGCTTCTCTGTCCATGAGATTCTCCAGGCATGAATTCTGGAGTGGGTTGCTATGCCCTCCTCCAAGGGATCTTCCTGACCCAGGGTCCAAACCCACATCTCTTATGTCTTTGCATTGGCAGGCAGGTTCTTTACCACTATTGCCACCTGGGAAATCAAAGGAGCATACTGCCTATGTTTTCTTTCAGAAGACATATGGTTTCAGGTCTTACAGCTAATTCTTTAATCCACTTGAGTTATTTTTGTATATGGTGTGAGGAAATAGTCCAGTATGATTTTCTTGCATGTAGCTGTCATTTTCCCAACACTATTTATTAAAGAGGCTGTCTTTTGCTCATTATATATTCTTGCCTCTTGCATCATAGAGTAAATGACCATATGAGTTTATTTCTGGGCTCTCAGTTTTACTCCACTGATCTGTGTGTCTGTTTTTGTGCCAGTAACATATTGTTTTGATTTCTATAGCTTTGTAGTATAGTTTGAAACCAGGGCATGTGATAGGTCCAGCTTTGTTCTTCTTTCTCAAGATTGTTTTGGCTATTCAGGGTCTTTCATGGTTCCACACAAGTTTTAGAACTATTTTTTCTAGTTCTATGAAAAATGCCATTGGTATTTTGATAGGAATTACATTAACTGTTAATAGGAATTACATTGTAGGTTGCTTTTGGTAGTATGGTAGTATGCTTTTGGTAATATTAATTCTTTCAATTCATAAGCATGGTGTATCTTTCCCATCTGTGTTATCTTCAGTTTCTTTCATCAGTACATTATAGTTTTCTCAGTACAGGTATTTCACCTTCTTAGTTAGATTTAGTCCTAGGTATTTTATTTTTTGATTCAATTATAAATGGGATTGTTTCCTTTCTGATAGTTCATTGTTCGTGTATGGAAAAGCAATAGATTCCTGAATATCAGTTTTGTATCCTGCAATTTTATTCACTGATGAATTCTACTAGATTTTTGGTGGCATCTGGAGGATTTTCTATGTACAGCATCACATCATCTGCAAACAGTGGTGGTTGTACTTCTTTCTTTCCAATCTGAATTCCTTTTGTTCCTTTTTTCTAATTTGATTGCAGTAGCTAGGACTTCTAATACTATGTTGAATAAAAGTAGCGAGAATGGGTATCCTTGTATTCTTCCTGATATTAGAGAAAATACTTTCAGTTTTTCACTGTTGAGGATGATGTTAGTTGTGGGGTTGTCATATGTAGCCTTTATTATGTTGAGGTATGCTCTTGCTATATCCAATTTACTGAGAGGGTTTTTTAAAATTATAAATATATGTTGAATTTTGTCAAAAGCTTTTTTTGTATCTACATGATTTTTATTCTTCAATTTATGAATGTTGTGTATCACATTGATTGATTTTTGGATACTTGCATTCTTTTTGGATATACATTCTTGCATCTCTGGGATAAATCCCACTTGATCATGGTGTATGATCCTTTTAAAGTACGTCTGAATTTGTTTACTAAAATTTTATTGAGGATATATGATTTTTTTAAGATGTTGATCTCTTAAGTTCAATCACATTTTATCAATCTTACATTTTTACTCTTCTCCCCCAGCATACACATTTAATGCTTTTCATTTCATCATTTTTAATATATCATACCATTCCTTCTGGCCTGCAGAGTTTCTGCTCAAAGTGATCTGAGAGCTTTATGCAAGTTCCCTTGTACATAACATGTTGATTTTCCCTTGCTGTTTTTAGTATTCTCTCTTTATCTTTAATGTTTGCCTTTTAAAATATAATGTGTCTTGGTGTGGTCCTCTTTAGGTTGATCTTGACTGGGACTCTCTTTGTTTCTTGGACATGGATATGTTTCCTTTCCCTGGTTAGGGAAGTTTTCAGCTATTATGTTTTCAGTTATAGTTTTCAGCTATAAGGTCTCTGATCCTTTCTCTTCTTCTTCTGTGGCCCCTATAATGTGAATGTTAGTATGCTTGATATTGCCCTAGAGGTCTCTTAAATTGTCCCTATATTTTAAAATTCTTTTTACTCTTCAGGTTGAGTGATTTCCACTGCTCTGTCTTCCAGTTTGCCGATCTGTTCCTCTGTATCATCTAATCTACAGTTGATTAGCTCTGGTGTATTTTTATTTCAATTATTATATTCTTCAACTGTGTTTGTTTTTTCTTTATATTTTCTAACTCTTAGAGGCTTCTAACTGCTCACTGTGTTCATCCATTCTTCTCCCAAGTTCTTTCAACATCATTATGATAATTACTTTGAACTGTTTGTAAGACATAATGCTTATCTCCATTCCATTTAGTTATTCTTCTGGGGTTTTACCTTATTCCTTCATTCAGAACATATTCTCTGTCACTTCATTTTGCCTAATTCTCTGTTTTTATTTCTATGTATATGGTATGTTGTATTTTTAAGTTCTAGGATTTCCATTCTACTCTTTCCAGTTCTCTGAAAAGAGTTCTCAATCTTGCCTTTTATATCCATGTCCCTACAAATAACTTAAGCATTAAATAAGTACAATCCCCCTCCATGAGCCCTTTCTTTTCCATAAAAGTCCAGCTATGCACTAATAAGTATGACTCTGTAAGATAAGAACTTGAAGGGACTGTGTGCTATGCTACTTCTTCATTTCTAAAATTTCCCTTAATAAACCCTATATTTGCATTGTGTGGCATAGTAGTATGTATATGTTCATGCCCCTTTGTATAGTAAGGATGGAATGTGGTAATTCTTTAATAGTGTTTTGGTATGCTTGCCAATAATACTCTTTTATCCCACTGCTTAATTGACATTATGTTTTCTAAATTATTTTGAGTTGTATTAATATAAATTATTTCTCAAAAGATGAATTTCATTAAATGTGCTGGAAAAATCTAACTTCTAAAGTTTCAAAATGAAGGATAAGGTCCTGGAATATGACCATGTCTAAAAGTCCTTGTTTCCTGTTTAAGCGGTTTCACTTTAGCTGAAACTGCAACTAGTAACTTTTTGAAAATTAATAATCAATCATGAATGTAAAAAGCCTTGTAGTTTTATACTGTTTCTATTTTATAAGTGAGGGAACCAAAGAAAGGTAATATATCCAGACTGAAACTTTTAATGAGGAAAATGGTTATCAAAGAGGAGCTATCAAAATAATAATTTCCCTTATTTTATCATCATCTTTGTTTTGAATTGGCACTTTCATTTTTCATGAAAAGAAATAAAAACTACTCTTCTGAAGAAGAGAAACAGGTCCTCAAACTATTTTTATCTGAAGGCTGAGATTTATAACTTTTATATTTTATTTTTCTTAGAGATGCATGATACTGCATGCTTGGGGCTGGTGCACTGGGATGACCCAGAGGGATGGTATGGGGAGGGAGAAGGGTGGGGGGTTCAGGATGGGGAACATGTGTATACCTGTGGCGGATTCATGTTGATGTATGGCAAAACCAATACAATATAGTAAAGTAATTAACCTCCAATTAAAATAAATACATTTATATTTAAAAAAACATAAAGATTTGTATTTTAGGAACTGGTAGTCGCTTCCTCTGACCACCAGTTAAAGTGATATACACGTTCCTTATAGGAATATAACTATGAACAATACCTTGGATTTTTATGATGTCTTGTTCTACTCTGAGGTGCAGCATTCATAGTACACTCACAAGAAGTGTATCAAATAAAACAAAGTAATAGATAGGATTTTCTCCTACTAAACCTGCTAAAATGCATTTAGTATCAATTATTATAACACAGCAATGAAGTCATATATGATCTTGCTTATGTTGCAAATTTGGAAAACATGCTTTTAAAAGCCTAAAATGCTAAGCAAGTTTGTGATCTTATAATATGATTTGTTAGCATTTTATGTGGGTCCTGAAAAAAGAACCAAGAGGTCTTAAAAGCATAATCACTAATTCTACAATTAATATTTCACTAAGAATTAATTGAATAACCATTTCCTTAGCAGAAAATTAACCTATGCATTGCTGAACAAAAGTAATATAAAACAGCATAGGTTAAAAGTAGCTTATAAGCCATTAGAGAGTTAAAAAAATCACTAAACCATGCATGAAAAAATTATTATACAGCTTATCATGCCCTAATATCAAGTGCTTATTTTGTAACATAATAAAGACCACTCGAGTTCATTGTGGATGAGAAGAATAAGTATCTTATTGTCAGTGACCAGAAATTTTATGACTGTAATTTAGGGCCTCATACTATCTGAAGTACAGTCATCTTCCTAGCTTTACCTTCTACTCTTCCCCTTCATGAATCCTGTGCTCCAGCCAAACACTGGCCTTACCCCGCATGCTTTGCTTACATCCTTCTCTTCACTTCAAATGAATCATCTCTGCTTCTAATTTTACAGCCTTCAGACACCAGCTCATATATCAACCTCTCCATGTAGCTATCAATGGTTCTTCAGGACAAAAGTAATTTTCTTCCTCTGAAATTCTAGAATCCTCATGTAATCTTCTTCTATGGCATTTACCACCATACGTTAGAGTTATTTGTCATATATCTTAGCTACTCTACAAGGCTGTAAACTACCTGTGAGCAGGGATCATATCTTTTAGCGATTCTTTTAGGAGCTCTCCTGCTGTGAAGTCTTTCCAAAACATTTACCTTCATTTTCAGAGGAACAACTCTTTCATTTTGCACTCATTTCATCATCTTTGGTAATATTTAACTATATCAAACAGTAACAACTGCAATTCCAATCCCAAAGAAAGGTAATGCTAAAGAATGTTCAAACTACCATACAGCTGGACTCATTTCACTCGCTAAAAGTAATGCTCAAAATTCTCCAAGCCAGGCTTCAACAGTACATGAACCGTGAACTTCCAGATGTTCAAGCTGGTTTTAGAAAAGGCAGAGGAACGAGGGATCAAATTGCCAACATCCGCTGGATCATCAAAAAAGCAAGAGAGTTCCAGAAAAACATCTATTTCTGCTTTATTGACTATGCCAAAGCCTTTGACTGTGTGGATCACAACAAACTGTGCAAAATTCTGAAAGAGATTGGAATACCAGACCACTGACTTGTCTCTTGAGAAATCTGTATGCAGGTCAGGAAGCAACAGTTAGAATTGGACATGGAACAACAGACTGATTCCAGATCAAGAAAGGAGTACGTCAAGGCTGTATATTGTCACCCTACTTATTTAACTTATATGCAGAGTACATCATGAGAAACGCTGGACTGGAAGAAGCACAAGCTGCAATCAAGATTGCTGGGAGAAATATCAATAACCTCAGATATGCAGATGACACCACCCTTAAGGCAGAAAGTGAAGAGGAACTAAAGAGCATTTGATGAAAGTGAAAGAGGAGAGTGAAAAAGCTGGCTTAAAACTCAACATTCAGGAAACTAAGATCATGGCATCTGGTCCCATCACTTCATGGGAAATAGATGGGGAAACAGTGGAAACAGTGATAGACTTTATTTTGGGGAGGCTCCAAAATCACTGCAGATGGTGACTGCAGCCATGAAATTAAAAGATGCTTGCTCCTTAGAAGAAAAGTTATGACCAACCTAGACAGCATATTAAAAAGCAGAGATATAGCCAACAAAGGTCCGTCTAGTCAAGGCTATGGTTTTTCCAGTAGTCATGTATGGATGTGAGAGTTGGACTATAAAGAAAGCTGAGCGCCAAAGAATTGATGCTTTTTGAACTGTGGTGTTGGAGGAGAGTCCTGAGAGTCTCTTGGCTCAGAGGTTAAAGCGTCTGCCTCCAATGCGGAAGACCTGGGTTCGATCCCTGGGTCAGGAAGATCCCCTGGAGAAGGAAATGGCAATCCACTCCAGTATTGTTGCCTGGAGAATCCCATGGACGGAGAAGCCTAGTAGGTTACAGTCCACGAGGTCGCAAAGAGTCGGACACGACTGAGCAACTTCACCTTCACCTGGATTGCAAGGAGATCCACCCAGTCCATCCTAAAGGAAATCAGTCCTGAATATTCATTGGAAGGACTGATGCTGAAGCTGAAATTTCAATACTTTGGCCACCTGATGCAAAGAACTGACTCATTTGAAAAGACCCTGATGATGGGAAAGAAGGCAGGAGGAGAAGGGGACGACAGAGGATAAGCTGGTTGGATGGCATCACCGACTCAATGGACATGAGTTTGAGTAAACTCTGGGAGTGGAGATGGACAGGGAGGCCTGGTGTGCTACAGTCCATGGGGTCGCAAAGAGTCAGACATGACTGAGCAACTGATCTGAAAAACAACTGAAACCAGGATAAAAAGCTTTGGAATAATCACAGCTGATCCTTAGTAAATATGCAACTCAAAATGATGGGTATTAGGAGGCTCAAGAGGAAGGAGACATATATGTATATACTTATAGCTGATTTGCACTGTCATATAGCAGAAACCAACACTCTTGCCTGGAAAATCCAATGGACGGAGGAGCCTGGTGGGCTGCAGTCCCTGGGGTCGCGAAGAGTCAGACACGACTGAGCAACTTCACTTTCACTTTTCACTTCATGCACTGGAGAAGGAAATGGCAATCCATTCCAGTGTTCTTACCTGGAGAATCCCAGGGATGGGGGAGCCTGGTGGGCTGCCATCTATGGGCACAGAGTCGGACACAACTGAAGCGACTTAGCAGCAGCAGCAGCATAGCTGATTTGCATTGGGTATAGCAGAAACCAACAAAACATTGTAAAGCAATTATCCTCCAACTAAAAACAAAGAAAAAATTTTAAATAATTGGAATTATTAAATAGGAGTCTGCTATGAGGGATGGTTAACTTGCCTTAGGCATCAGTCTGTTTTACAGAGAAATCAGGGTGCTTTGGTCACACCAGCCAATTAGGTTTAGTGGAAAGTAACTTTACAAAGCTCATATGTCTTTCTCTTTCATTTCTAGTTTCCACTCATCTATACCCATGAAATTTCTGTCTCAGATAATTTCAAAACTATGAAACACTCACTTTCAACTGATTTCACATTGAAGCCCAAGGTCAAGATTCATTCATCTAACTATTTTTGAGCTACAATTATGTACTAATTTTTATGTTAAACACGTTTTTTTTTCTTTTTTTTTTTTTTTTTTACAGCAAGACAACAATTTGGTGCAAATTTTCTAAAAGATCTTTACAGTCACTTTGCATTAACCAATTTGGTCTGAGCTATAGATTTACAGCAGAACTATAAGTTAATATTTTCTTATTTTGCTCTCTTGAAATCTATGATGATTTCAATGTTGCCACTGGAGGAAGCTCAACAGTAAAGCAAGTTAGGTGCTTGCCTCTGCCCTCACCTGTATAGGAGCACCACTAGACACCATCAGCATTCCCCAGCCTAGACTGAGAATACTTAGTGTGTGAATATTTTCCTGCTTCATCTACACAAGTGTGTATGAGTAAACTCTACTCACATCTTTTTAGCTTCTTTAAAGGAGTCTTTCAATCTATAAAATATCTTAAAATACATGATAGCAACTTATTTCAACTTATTAGCTGGGACACTGATTTCTCATTCCAGGTGTTTCTTTCCATATGGAAGGACCTCTATTAGCGTAACACTCCTTCCTAGCTAGCTTCCCTCTATCTCTTCCTCCTTCTACTATGTTAATTCTACTATTAAATACACAAGGTAGGTTCTCATGTGCAGAAGCCTGTATGTTTTCAGAGGTGATGACTGGGTATATAAATCCATTCATTTCTGAGATTTGGTATTAGAAAGCACATTGTTGTCCTACACCTAAGCCACATTCTTTGATATTAGCTTTATCAGTAATAAAGCTGATGTTTTGATCTCTATCTGCTATTCCTTTGATTACTTATCACTTGTTTCAGATCTTAGGCAGGGAAAAGAGGTAATTATACTTGCCAAAGTCCAATATAAATAAACGAACACATGTACAGCAGTTGGTAAAGCCCAAAGGACATCACTGGATGGCAAGAACAGATATGACAGATAACCTACATGCTTGTCAGTATCCACCATAAACTGATATGGGGACCTATCAGACAGAGAAATTCGCCAGTCAGAACTCAGCCACACAACACCCTGATGGCACAGCCATCGCCTTCACAAGCACACAGGCATGTGTCTCTTTATAAGAACAAGCTTTAAGAACTTTGTATTTACACTTTGTAACTACTACTTTTGAACTTTGTAAGTACACGATGTTTTATAAGCAACACAGACAAATTTTTTAAATGTGCTATCCATGGTCAATGATAAATAATGGTACAACCACGGCAAAAAAAAAAAAAAAATGTCCATGAGATGGAAAGAATAAGGATTGACAATGTGACTCAGATTATACAAAAAAGAAAAAAAAAAAAAAAAAACAGAAGTCAAGTACGGATGTAAGAGTTGGACCATAAAGAAGGCTGAGCAATGAAGAATTGTTGCTTTCGAACTGTGGTGTTGGAGAAGACTCTTGAGAGCCCCTTGGACTGCAAGGAGATCAAACCAGCCAATCCTAAAGGAAATCAGTCCTGAATATTCATTGGAAGGACTGATGCTGAAGCTGAAGCTCTAGTATTTTGGCTACCTGATGTGAAGAGCTGACTTATTAGAAAAGACTCTAATGCTGGGAAAGATGGAGGGCAAAAGAAGAAGAGGGCAACAGAGGATGAGATGGTTGGCTGGCATCATTGACTTAATGAACATGAGTTTGAGCAAACTCTGGGAGCTAGTGAAGGACAGGGAAGCCTGGCATGCTGCAGTTCATGGGGTTGCAAAGAGTTGGACACAATTTAGCAACTGAGCAACAATAACAAAGCAAAAAGATAATAGGTGGTATTCTTAAATACCTCAGGTTACTCTGGCTTAGGGCCATGTTAGCTCTGAGGCTAATTCTGCTGCAACCAGTTAACAGGAAGAAGGAAACCTGGATTCTAGAGTTTGCTTGGATGCTCACCCACTGTCTTGATTTTCAGCATGTAAACAAAACAAAGTCTCTATCTCATGTTGCTTAAATTTTATCAGAGGGGAAGACAGAAAATGAACAAATGGTAGATGGTGATAAATGCTATGAAGAAAATAAAACAGGATAAATGGGATAGAGGGCAATGGTTATGATTTGGAATGATATATTATATACAGAAGGTGGTCAAGGATGACCTCCCAATGAAAGAGATATTTGAGCAGAGATTTGAAGGCAGTGAGCATGCAAACATTAATAGTAGGAGAAAGAGCAGAGCAAACAACAGCATTAAAGTTGCTAAGATGAGACCACTTGTCAAACATGAACAGTGAAAATGGGAATATATTGGAGTATAGCAAGCGGAAGGAGAGATGAGATCAGAAAAGTAGGCAGGAGCTAGTTCACTTGAGCTTATAGTCCACAGAAAGGGTTTCAGTTTCACTCCAAATGAGATGGTAAGCCACTGGACTGTCAGCCTTGCGATCTTCTAGCAACTCAGAGAAGGGCAGCTACTCAGGCTAGTTGAGATTCATTTATCCTCCTACCCTTCCTCAAGCAGGAGTTTGAATCTTAAGCAGAGTGACTAGAATGGCACCTGGGCCAGAAACTCAGTCTTTCTTGTTCCCTGGACTCCACCCAGCACTTCCTTGGCTCCTGCCGCGTTCTCCAGTCTACCTGTGAGCTCTTTAAAGTTCTTCTAGTAGACTCCATTTTCTGTTGGTACACAAAAAGTTGTTTCTTTGCTCATGTGAGCGATGGCTAACTTTCTACTGCTCTTGAGGGGCTTACAGGTAAGTCTCGATTTCCCAGCCTCCTTTGAGGTAGCTGTGGCCAGATGGCAGCCAAGTCGTGGAGTTCTAGTCAATGGAAAGTGAGCCCTAGTCATGTATGCCATTTCTAAGCTAAGATCTCCCAGGAGTGATCCTCTGTAGTTTTTCCCACGCACAGCTTGAAGCATGGCAACCTTAAATGCCACATACTGAAGAAACCAGAGCTATAAGAGCTAGGGTGCCTCAGTCCCTGAGTCACTACTTGGAGGAGAGCTGCCTAACCAGGAATACCTGCAGTGTACTTTTAACTGAGCTCAAGAGAAACTTTTATTACACTAAGTCACTGACATCTGGTTTGTTACAGTAGCCAGGGCTATCTTATCTAATACCGCTTATCTAAACCCTAACTACACCTCTCAGTCATCATTAAACATCTCACTCCAACATTAAACATCTGTACCGCTTGGCACAGAAAATATTTTTTGAGATATACAGAAATGTGAAGTTAATTTTTATTACATAAGTAAATGAAAATACTCTTGTCATTAAAAATTAATCTAACATTGATAGACAAAAAGTCTCCCATAACTACCACAAAACCCCTATTCCAGTCCTATAACCAGAGATAATGCAGTTAATCAGTAACATTTTGGAAAAACAAAAAAACTGAGCCTAGGAAAATAAATAGTGGAAATTTGCTTTTAAATTCTAACAAGTACTCATACTGTGCAAAGTAATGGGAATCTTAGAAGAGTAACAGAATGTCTACCTGCTATGGGAGGTATTACAGGACACATCAGAACAATGACATTACAGACATCACGCATCTGCCAGGCGTTAACAGAGTAATCTGAATTTTGGAGTAAGTAATCAATTTATAAAACCTGGAGGAGTATCTACCCAGTCAGAGTCTGGCCAAGAGTTGGGGGTTATGTCTCAACTGAACAAACTACAGGCAGACATCCATCTGGATCCCCCAAAGAGAAATACAAAAACTCACCCACTAAATTCCCCATTATTTTAGAAAAGAAAGGGCAAAAGATGCCAGGTCTAGAGAGCCAAAATCAATGACCTATGATGTGACAGGGCTAGTTCACAGCTCAGTGACTACTTCAGAGCAAAACGTGGGCAAGTCAACTATTTGTGGTCTTGGGAGCGCCTCAAGGGTGGGAGTTCCTGAGTGGCACCATTGACATTTTGCGGGTACATGTTGGGGTAGGGGGCTAGCCTGTATGCTGAGGATGTTTAGCAGTATCCCTGGCCTCTACCTACTAGATGCCAATAGTATCCCACCTCTGGTTTCGACAACCAAAAATGTCTTCAGAATTACACTAGCTGAGAATCACTGGTATAGGCAGACCTACGAGCGAAACAGAAAATAAATAATCAACTACAGGCAACATTAACCTTGGCTGAGGATATAAAGGAAAAACCATGGAGGTTAAGAACATTCCATATTCTGGGATTCCCAGCTGAGGAGTCACATATAGGCTTAGCTCTTTAGCACTAGAATTCTTCAACAGCTACTGAGTATTAGCACAGAACAGAAAGTGTGCCCCGCCAGCCACTGCTGTCAAATTCCTGCGAGGGTTGAGTGGTGGTTACTAAGAGACAGAGCACTTCATCTGAATAGAATATGTCAGGCTGAGATCTTTTCAAAATAAACCAGTGAGTCAGGACAGACTTCTCCCCTGCTGTTCGGCAGACATTTTTCTTTTTTAAAAACTACAATTATAACTCCATAAAAGCACAGAGGATGACGGCTAATTGGTCCAATAACTAGAAGAAAGCTGATCACATTTCCTCATTTCCTTAGTTATCCTTCTGAAATTTTTCTTAAGTTTGCAACAGAGAAAGAACCATTATATTGTGGCCTTGAAAATAAAAGTAATATATGTAAAAATAAAACTCAGCTCCTCTATTAGACGAAATGAGGGTTTGTCCACAGGTCTAGCATATAATGGCAATATTTTCCTTTTCTCTGTTGTTTTTTTAAAAGGAAATAACAGTAATAAAATACACAAAAGCCTCACTCCAGCAGATGCTAGTGAGAGACATTACTTTGCTGACAAAGGTCTGTCTAGTCAAAGCTATGGCTTTTCCAGTAGTCATGTATGGATGTGAGAGTTAGACCGTAAGTAGAGTGCCGAAGAACTGATGCTTTAGAATTGTGGTGTTGGAGAAGACTCTTGAGAGTCCCTTGGACTGCAACGAGATCAAACCAGTTCATCCTAAAGGAAATCAACCCTGAATATTCATCGGAAGGACTGATGCTGAAGCTGAAGCTCCAGTTCTTTGGATTGGATGCAAAGAACTGACTCATTGGAAAAGACTCTGACACTGGGAAAGACTGAAGGCAGGAGGAGAAGGCGATGACAGAGAATGAGATGGTTGGATGGCATCACCAACTCGATGGAGATGAGTTGAGCAAGCTCCACGAGTTGGTGATAGACAGGGAAGCCTGGCGTGATGCAGTCCATGGGGTACAAAGAGTCAGACACAACTGAACGACTGAACTGAACTGAAGTGAGATGAGCAGGGCTAGGTGAAAATCCTGCCAGCTCTGGAGATTCCAGGGGAGGAGACTTCTGCCCGTGTCAGCAGAGAGGCTTTGCGGCCAGTGGGCTGGCTGTCCTGGGGCTGTGTGGATGAATCTCACAGAGCTACACCCCCAGAGGCATATGGAGGGTGCCCTCCACCCATGGACAGACCATCACAGACAATATTGTGTGCTGCCTATAGTGAAAGTCACTCAATCGTGTCCAACTCTTTGCAACCCCGTGGACTATACAGTCCATGGAACTCTCCAGGCCACAATCCTGGAGTGGGTAGCCTATCTCTTCACCAGGGGATCTTCCCAACCCAGGGATCGAACCCACGTCTCCCACATTGCAGGCGGATTCTTTACCAGCTGAGCCACCAGGGAATCAGAGGGGTACAAGAGGGACGAGGGAGAGAAGCCAGACCAGAATACTCTGACCGAGCGACAACCAAACACCTCCTCTTTAATTCCCAAGGGCTCCTCCATGGACTTTTGACCTAGTCCCCAAACTAATGCTGCCAATAATTCCTCAAGGAAAATTAATTCATGACACTACAGTTAAGGACAAATCTTTAGACATTTTCTGCTAGTTTCTGCAAGTGTGATATTAGGGAACCTGTTCTTTTGTGCACAAAGAAAATGTTTAGAAAAATTTTCAATCTCCAATTTTCTTTATTCTCAAATCAATGATCTATAAAGACTGTGTGGGATGCTTTACCTGTTTTAAAAATGCATTTTTAATTTCCCTCTCCAATGCAGCCCTAACACTAGAGAATTGCAATCTGAAAGATTCATCTCTCAAGAACACAATTTATGAAGTCTGCTCATAAAATCTACATTGATAACTTTGTATCTCTCCTTTTCAAGCTTTCAAGCAATCATCTGGGCATTCTACATTCTTACACTCTTCTTTTAGTGGTTATTACACTTTAATAGGTTTCTCTTGAGAAACCTATATGCAGGTCAGGAAGCAACAGTTAGAACTGGACATGGAACAACAGACTGCTTCCAAATAGGAAAAGGAGTATGTCAAGGCTGTATATTGTCACCCTGCTTATTTAACTTATATGCAGAGTACATCATGAGAAATGCTGGGCTGGAAGAAGCACAAGCTGGAATCAAGATTGCCAGGAGAAATATTAATAACCTCAGATATGCAGATACCACCACTCTTATGACAGAAAGTGAAGAGGAACTAAAGAGACTCTTGATGAAAGTGAAAGAGGAGAGTGAAAAAGCTGGCTTAAAGCTCAATGTTCAGAAAACGAAGATCATGGCTTCTGGTCCCATCTCTTCATGGCAAATAGATGGGGAAACAGTGGAAACAGTGGCCGACTTTATTTTTTTGGGCTCCAAAACCTCTGCAGATGGTAATTGCAGCCATGAAATTAAAAGACGCTTACTCCTTGGAAGAAAAGTTATGACCAACCTAGATAGCATATTAAAAAACAGAGACATTACTTTGCCAACAAAGGTTGGTCTAGTCAAGGCTATGGTTTTTCCACTAGTCATGTATGGATGTGAGAGTTGGACTGTAAAGAAAGCTGAGCATGGAAGAATTGATGCTTTTGAACTGTGGTGTTGCAGAAGACTCTTGAGAGTCCCTTGGACTGCAAGGAGATCCAACCAGTCCATTCTAAAGAAGATCAGTCCTGGGTGTTCTTTGGAGGGAATGATGCTAAAGCTGAGACTCCAGTACTTTGGCCACCTGATGCGAAGAGTTGACTCACTGGAAAAGACTGATGCTGGGAGGGATTGCGGGCAGGAGGAGAAGGGGACGACAGAGGATGAGACGGCTGGATGGCATCACCGACTCGATGGACGTGAGTTTGAGTGAACTCCAGGAGTTGGTGATGGACAGGGAGGCCTGGCGTGCTGCAAAGAGTCGGACACGACTGAGCGACTCAACTGAACTGAACTGAACACTTTAATATACTCTGTCATGTTAGGTTGGTGGTAGGGTACCTGGTTCCTAGAAAGTGGAAAACATACCAGCAGCAGCCTGTTGAGAACTAGAAGGTGAAGACCTATCTGATAGTCTCATCATCAGGCTCAAACACCACCACTAGGAAGAAACAAGGAGTCTTTTATATACTGCAAAATGCAGATGGTAAGACCAACACCATATACACAGTGAAGTAAGTCAGAAAAACAAATATCCTATATTAATATATAAAAATATATATATGGAATCTAGAAAAATGGTACTGATTAATCTATTTGCAAGGCAGGAATAGAGATGAAGACACAGAGAATGAACTTGTAGACACCGGGGGGCGGAGAGGCTGGGAGGAAATGAGAGTAGCATTGGCATCCATACACTACCACATGTAATATAGATAGCTAGGGGTAAGTTGCTGGACATCAGAGGGAGTCCAGCCCGGCGCTCTGTGTTGACCCAGAGGAGTGGGGCAGGGTGCAAGGTGGGAGGGAGGTTCAGGAGGGAAGGGGCTATGTATACCTGTGGCTGACTCATGTTGATGTATGGCAGAAACCAACACAACACTGTAAAGCAATTATCCTCCAATTAAAAATTTAAAAAAAAAACAACAACAACCCCATAAAAGGAAGTCTCTCAAATTCTAGAGGGAAAAAGAAAGAAAGATACTGAATACAATTCCGACTGATACATAGTCTACATTCTCACAAGAGAATGAAAGTGGAAAATGCAAACATCTTAGAATTACATGGAAAACAATCTTGACCTCGAGGACCGCTCTGGAATGGACCACACTTTGAGAACCACTGTCATCAAGTCTCCTAGTTTTAAAGGTTAAGCTAGCATTCCACCACAGGATCTAACACTTTACTCAACACCATGTCATTGAACCTTTAGACTGTTTCTGAGTCTCTGTCATTACAAAAGAAGCCACAAGAAACATCCTTATAGACAGCCCCTTCTGCACGTTCGCTTCCTTCATATCAACACCTCAGGAAGTAGAATTTGAGGATGAAAACCAGTTATTTTTTCAGACTTTTTATACACATTGCCAGTGTTCCCTCCAGAAAGGTTTATTAATTTGCATCCCTATCAACACTGCAGACCATGTGAATCCCGTCCTGAGGGCTGTTTTTAGAAAATCAAAATGTGACTGAGCTGGCTGTTAGCGAGCTCCCTCTTAGATGCAATATAATACTTGAGATTTACTTGGAATTCTCTGCTCATAGACTACTTCTCTGATGATTCTACTCCGGTGTTATTTACTCCCACTTTGAACTAGTACGTTAGTATTCCCATGTAATACTTTCACTTGACAACAGGTTTCCTGAGACAGAAGCCATGCCTCATCATCACAGGATACACCACAGGGCCACACACACGGGGAAGAGACAGTAGTGGGCAATCGTGGAAGGAACGTTTTTCACCTCAGCAGACAGACCTGGGTTTAAATTGTGGCCTCCCCACTTACTAGCTGTGCCAACTGGGGCAAATGACTTTCCTGTCCTTCCCTGTCCTTCCCTGAGCTTGAAGGTCATCATGGTAACAGGGGGACCAATCTGTACTTCATAAGGCAGCTGTGTTGCAACGCTGTGTGTGAAATGCATTATACCACACTAGGCAAATAACAAATGTCCCATTCGTTTGTTCTCTCCCTTTCCCTTTCCAATGCTGAATTACCCTTATGAAATCCGAACTCCGAGGATCTGCAAATTCACTTTGATTTCTGAACAAGACTATAATTAAGACAGACAGACGGCATCTTGATAACAATGCTTACCTCTGGAAAGTGTAACTAGGCAAAACTGACGAGCTTTCTCATTATTCTCCCCTGCATCACTCAGTCGTTCCTCCGTCTCTCAGTCAGTCAGCACCTAGAAGTGTGTACTACGTGTTCCAAAGACAGATTACACCCAGTCCCTAAACAAAGCAGAAATGTAAAAGCAAATCCTTTTCAGTGCCAGAATGCTACTTCTCTGATCACACCGAAACCTGAATTTGGAGAAAAGCCATTCACAAAGTTACGCTGAAAGAGCTGGGCCAACTGTGCATCTCGGGGACTGAGGGGACGTCACCCCAAGACCTCTTCTGGTTCAAAGCTGACGCTTACTGCAGTGGGGCTTTAGGCTAGAATATTTTAATGTGACCTTGAAAAGTATCCAAATCTGAAAGAAAGAAAGCAAGCTTTGACATTTTCTGATAACCCGATCAAGGAAACTGAGAAAAGACCCTGGTGAGATAGGTGCAGCCCAGGTTGAAGTTCACTCCTGGTTGTACCTCAAAATTGAAACAAAGCACAAGTCAAGGAGAGTTATTTGTGCATCTCGGCATGCACCCTAACTAAGGTGTGGGGTGAGGAGTGTTCTCTGGGGAATAGCATTACTAGAGATAGCAGTACGAACCCGAGAAAATACTCAAGCCAAGAAGTCCTGACAAGTTATACTGAAGGAAGGGAAGGGGAGCTGACACTTGTTCACACTCTGCTCTGTTCCAGGCCCATGTGGTTTCCCTGTGCGTTTATATTCTCATTTACCCCATCCCCACACACAGATACATTGTGCAGAGTCTGAGGCTCAAAGAGGTCAAGTGGTTCTCTACAGTATATTCTGGAAAACTGTGCGTACTTGGGCATTAACAACTCCAGGGGAGACACAAAGAAACTCTGAGGCTCTGATGATTGAGGTCAAACTGAGATTGTTCTAGAACTTTTCATACCAGTACCTGAATGCTGCTGCTGCTGCTGCTGCTAAGTTGCTTCAGTCGTATCTGACTCTGTGTGACCCCACAGATGGCAGCCCACCAGGCTCCTCTGTCCCTGGGATTCTCCAGGCAAGAATACTAGAGTGGGCTGTCATTTCCTTCTCCAAAACATGCGACTCTGTGCGACCCTTTGGACAGCAGGCCTCCAGGCTCCTCCAGCCACAGGATTCTCCAGGCAAGAATACTGGAGTGGGTTGCCATTTCCTTCTCCCAGTACCTGAATGGTATATGCTAAAGTTGGTGTTAGTTCATCAGAAACCTCTCTTCAGGTCTATAACTTTATGTTCAGTAGACCTTAAAATATGGGCAAGGGGAAGACACGTGGATAGGAAGGATTATTGCCTTTAGATCTGAGATGAGTTTTAAACAAATATGCTGGTGGTCATGATACACCAATGGCAGCTTTGGGTTTCAGCAGTACGGCTATCAATATTCAAAGGAGTCCTGATGGTGAGAAAAAAGTATTTCTGGGACTGTGGGTCATGACTCCACCTTTACAGGTTTTTCTGACTAGCCCTGAGAAAAGAGCACATGTATAGCCAAGGTCTGTAGGGGGACAAGGCTGTTAGAAGCGTTAAGAAGAGGTGAGGGACTATTCATGTTAAGAAGCAAATGCCCTCCAGTTAGCTTAAATAGAAGGGGTTTATCTTTAGGAAACAGAGATGTCTCATGAAATTGCAGGGCAGGCAGGAGAGGTGTCCAGGCCTCACAGGGAAGAGGAAAAAGGGAAGCCCCCAGGAACCAAGGAAACGCCTTGCATTTCTGTCTTTCTGTGTGTGTCTCCCTCCCCATTAGCACAGCTGCTTCTGTTTCTCTTGCACGTGGCTCAACACAGCTGCCACCAAATGGCACCTGAAGTTCCAGAGTCTACAAAGTTATCTTGGAGTTCTTAATTCTTTGTGACAGACAATTCTTTCCCAAGGAGATTAAGAGATACACCAAAAACAAAAGCAGAGGCTCCTGGCTTTCTGAAAATGTGTTTTATTTCTTCTCCCTCTTTCCATCTCTAAATTCTGGAGAACAAAGAAACAGGGATGGGAAAAGTGACGCGATCTCCCCTCTGGCTGTTGGCCTAGCCTGCCTTGAAGAAGGATGGAGCCCTCATGGGTAACAAACAGGTTCAAACAGCTTTCACTCTGTTACAGATGAGTAGACAACAAGGTGTGACAGTCAAGTGCAAGTGTTAGTCACTCAGTTGTATCTGACTCTTTATGACCCCATGGACTGTAGCCCACCAGACTCCTGCGTCCATGGAATTCGCCAGGCAAGAATGTCGGAGTGGGTAGCCATTCCCTTCTCCATGGGATCTTCCCAATCCAGGGATTGAACCCAGGTCTCCTGCATTGCAGGCAGATTCTTTACCATCTGAGCCACCAGGGAAGCGCAGATTGGAGACAATAAGGTGTACTCACAGAATTCTGAGCCAGTCGTTCCTTGTGGGTGCTCTATTTGGGGTGGATTGTTTTCAGGTTTTGGAAACTCACTTGGGTGATCCTGTATGCAGAGACCTAGCCTTCCTCTCTGTAAAGGGTCTCAAAATCCGTCCTCCATACAGAAGTCCTTCTTCAGCCACAGTTTCCCTTTCTACGTTTCAGCTACCCACAGTCAGCAATGGTCCAAAAATATCAAAAGGAAAATTTCAGAACTGAGTTTCCAACTGCATACCATTCAGAGCAGCATGATCAAAGTTTGCAGCACCCCGTTCCATCCCACCCCACGTGGACATCGTTTGCCCCTGACACCCAACCACCAACATCACGCCACCTCCATGACCCAGGGCCACCCAAAGCTGACGATGCTCCTTTTGACATAGTGTCAGGCCTAGAGTAGTCTACATCACAGTGTCGGGCCATCTACATTCCTCTGTCTCACGGTACAGGCACTTTACCATCTCACAGGACCACAAGAAGAGTGAATGTAATGCAGTAAGAAGACACTTGGAGCTTGCCACCACCAGAGTCCATGAGTCCCAGCAAAAGATCCTGCCGGGCGCTGTGGAGACCCCGCAAGCTGCAACAAAGACCTGAAGAGCCAAATAAGGAAATACGCTTGTTTTTCAAAAAGGTATTTTGAGAAAGAGATCACATTCACACAACTCATTACAGTGTGTTGTTGTAACTGTTCTATTTGTGTTATTAGTTACTGTTGTTAATCTCTTACTGTGCCTAATTTGTAAATTAATAATCTTCAGAAACATAACAACTGATATTCTATGACAAAATATTATTTAAAAGATCAAAATAACATCGACTAGACCTCCAAAAAAGTTGAGACCTGTCTTCAAACCCTTCCCTTCAAAAACTAGCTAAACAGAATCCATGTCTCCATTTCTAAATTACCAGAAAAGAGAATCTGACATTACTTGAGTCTCATTTCTCCCCCTGACCAGGGTCAGAGTAACACAACTTGTGAGTCAGAACACAACTGTCCAGAGGAGGACTGACCTAGAAGTCAGTCCTTCTAAATTAATTAGAAGGCAATTAATTTTCTGATAATAGTAAACAGATAGTTAACAGATTTTAATAGGACTTTGAGACTCCAAAGAGATACCAAGGTATCAAGATAGGCCATGTTAAGGCCTAAATGAAAGAAGTGTTTGTTTTTATCATAAAATGGAAAGTTAAAGCTAGAATACACAGGGGTAGTCAGATGCAGCTGATATTTAATGGAAAAAGGTCAGGTCAGTTCAGTTCAGTTCAGTCTCTCAGTCGTGTCCGACTCTTTGCGAACCCATGGACTGCAGCACGCCAGGTCTCCCTGTCCATCATCAACTCCTGGAGTTTACTCAAACTCATGCCCATTGAGTCAGTGATGCCATCTAACCATCTCATTCTCTGTTGTCCCCTTCTCCTCCTGCCTTCAATCTTTCCCAGCATCAGGGTCTTTTCAAATGAGTCAGCTCTTCGCATCAGGTGGCCAAAGTATTTCAGCTTCAACATGAGTCCTTCCAATGAATATTCAGGACCAATTTCCCTTAGGATGGACTCTATACAGTTAGCAAAAACAAGCCCGGGAGCTGACCGTGGCTCATATAATGAACTCCTTATTACCAAATGCAGACTTAAATTGAAGAAAGTAGGGAAAACCATGAGACCGTTCAGGTATGACCTAAATCAAATCTCTAACAATTATACAGTGGAAGTGAGAAATAGATTTAAGGGACTCGGTCTGATAGACAGAGTAACTGATGAACTATGGACGGAGGTTCGTGACACTGTACAGGAGACAGGGATCAAGACCATCCCCAAGAAAAAAGAAATGCAAAGGTGAGAGCTGGGGCCATATAGAGCTGCTGGGATGGAAGCAGCAACAGTGCAATCCACGCGATCTAGTGCCCCAAAGTAATGACAACTGCTTCCTTTCCAGAAAACTGTTTTAAAACAAACAACAGCTTTATTGTGATACAACTCATGTACCATACAATCGCCCACTTACAGTGTGTAATTCATTGGTTTTTAGTATATTCACAGAGTTGTGCAACGATAACCACAATCAAGTTTAAACATTTACATTACCTTAAAATTAACCCCACATCCCTTAAGTATCATCCTGTAATTCCTCCCTGATCTCCCTCTATGGAACCTCTAACCTACTTTCTGTTTCCAAAGATTTGCCTATTCTGGACATTTCACATAAACGGAAATATACAATCTGTGATCCTTTGTGTCTGCCTCCTTTCACATAGCATACTGTTTTCAAAGTTCATTGTTTCATGTTTTATCAAAAATCAGTATTTTATTCCTTTTTATGGTTGAATAACATTCCATTGATGAATATACCACATTTTCTTTATTCATTCAATAGTTGATGAACATTTCAGGTATTTGCACTTTTTGACCATTATGAATACTGCTGCTAGGAGCACTTGTGTACAAGTTTTTATGCGGACATATGAGTTCTCTTCATATTTATCTAGAAGTGGAATTACTGGGTCATATGGTAACTCTATGTGTAACTGTTTGAGGAATTGCCAGATTGTTTTCCAAAGCAGTTGCACCAGGTTGCATTATGCATTTTGCAACAGTAGTATATGGGGATTATGATTTTTCCATATTCTCACCAACACTTGTTATTATTTGTGTTTTTGATTATAGTCACCCTAGTAAATTTGGAAAACTCAGCCAGTGGCCACAGGACTGGAAAAGGTCAGTTTTCATTCCAATCCCAAAGAAAGCCAATGCCAAAGAATGCTCAAACCACCACACAATTGCACTCATCTCACACGCTAGTAAAGTAATGCTCAAAATTCTCCAAGCCAGGCTTCAACAATACGTGAACCGTGAACTTCCAGATGCTCAAGCTAGTGTTAGAAAAGGCAGAGGAACCAGAGATCAAATTGCCAACATCCGCTGGATCATGGAAAAAGCAAGAGAGTTCCAGAAAAACATCTACTTCTGCTTTATTGACTATGCCAAAGCCTTTGACTGTGTGGATCACAATAAACTATGGAAAATTCTGAAAGAGATGGGAATACCAGACCACCTGACCTGCCTCTTGAGCAATCTGTATGCAGGTCAGGAAGCAACAGTTAGAACTGGACATGGAACAACAGACTGGTTCCAAATAGGAAAAGGAGTACATCAAGGCTGTATATTGTCACCCCACTTATTTAACTTATATGCAGAGTACATCATGAGAAACACTGAGCTGGAGGAAGTACAAGCTGGAATGGAGACTGCTGGGAGTAATATCAATAACCTCAGATATGCAGATGACACCACCCTTAAGGCAGAAAGTGAAGAGGAACTAAAGAGCCTCTTGATGAAAGTGAAAGAGGAGAGTGAAAAAGCTGGCTTAAAGCTCAATGTTCAGAAAACTAAGATCATGGCATCTGGTCCCATCACTTCATGGCAAATAGATGGGGAAACAGTGGCCAACTTTATTTTTCTGGGCTCCAAAAATCACTGCAGATGGTGACTGCAGCCATGAAATTAAAAGATGCTTACTCCTTGGAAGGAAAGTTATGACCAACCTAGACAGCATATTCAAAAGCAGAGACATTACTTTGCCAACAAAGGTCGGTCTAGTCAAGGCTATGGTTTTCCCAGTGGCCATGTATGGATGTGAGAGTTGGACTATAAAGAAAGCTGAGTGCTGAAGAATTGATGTTTTTGAACTGCGGTGTTGGAGAAGACTCTGAGAGTCCCTTGGACTGCAAGGAGATCCACCCAGTCCATCCTAAAGCAGATCAGTCCTGGGAGTTCACTGGAAGGACTGATGTTGAAGCTGAAACTTCAATACTTTGGCCACCTGATGCAAAGAGCTGACTCATTTGAAAAGTCCCTGATGCTGGGAAAGATTGAGGGCAGGAGGAGAAGGGGATAACAGAGGATGAGATGGTTGGATGGCATCACCAACTCAATGGACATGGGTTTGGGTGGACTCCGGGAGTTTGTGATGGACAGGGAGGCCTGGTGTTCTGCAGTTCATGGGGTCGCAAAGAGTCGGACAGGACGGAGCGACTGAACTGAACTGAAGCAGGTATGAAGTAGTACCTTATTGTGGTTCTGATTTATATTTCCCTGATAGTTAATGATGGTGAGCATCTGTCCATGTGCTTATTGGACATTTGTATATCTTCCTTGGAGAACTGTTGATTCAGATCCTTTGCCCATATTAAAGCTGGATTATTTGTCTTTTTTAGAATTATGTTGTATAGTTCACTGGATCAGTTTTAAGGCATGGTTTTATAGGTTGTTCCTGACTGCCTAAACCTACTTTTCCACAGTTCTCATGATTCTGTGAGCTACCAATATTCTTTGAATAAAACCATTTTCTCCTTAAATCTGTCACAGGTAGTTTCTATTGCAACTGAAAACCCTGACTGACAAATTCTAAATCCCAAAGCAGCACCTTCACCTAGAGAAAATCACTTACTTAAGGCTCTGCTTACGTAAGGCACTTGTTCAGTGGCAGTATTGTTACTAAAGCTTGGGTTTCTGAATTCATGATTTTAAATTCTTAAACTATGCAAACTCAGTTCCACAGCAATTTAGGGGATTGACAAGTGGAAACTTTAGCAGGCTGAGCAGCAAGTAGGAATTGGAGCAAAGAGAAACAGAATAACCTTAAGAAGTAGCTGCCATTTCTTGCCATTTTCCTCCAAGATAAAGTGAGGTGAGGTGAAGTCGCTCAGTCGTGTGCGACTCTTTGCGACCCCGTGGACTGTAACCTACTAGGCTTCTGTGTCCATGGGATTCTCCAGGCAAGAATACTGGAGTGGATTGCCATTTCCTTCAGTTGTTGAATATTGTAAGTTATTCAGATGATAAGGCCCTGACTGATGCTGGCAGTCCTCTGCCTTGGTCCTGCATCTCCCTGTCAACAATCTAGGTTGCTATGCAGGGATTCCATGAGGATTTTCCTTCAAAGCATCACTATGTAAATAAAATAAGAGTCCTGATTCTATCAGCCTGAAATAGGAGGGAAGAGGGCAGGGCACAATCTTTAAAAGAATGACATAGCCCTTGAAGATGCAACATAAACTGGTTATACCCAATTAGGTCCAAGATGGAGAAAGACTCGACTCCCAGTAGATCTTGAGTCTCATTATATGCTCATTGTAATACATTAACACGTTCAATGACACACTCATCAATGCCATGGCAGTTTCAAAGCTGACCATAAAAGGCCAAAGAGTGGATGGTGGCCCAAATCCTGGAAATCTCCACCCCTTCTCCAAGATAGCTAGAATAATCCTCCCACTCATTAGCCTATGAAATTATCCAACCCCCCAAAACCAACCACCCCATATTTCACCTTTGAGATGCACTGCATTCTGTCTATGGGCTGTGCATCTCTCTAAATGAATCTACTTCTTACCTATTACTTTGTGTCTTGATGAATTCCTTCTGTACTGAGACAAAGAACCTGAACTTCAGCAAGTCCTGAGACCAAGTGTGTGATGTCAACGAAAGACAGGGGTTCAAATCCCAATCTGAGTTTTGGCTGCATTTCAGTCCCGACCCACATGTGCAAGCCCAAATGTGAGTTGCACAGTTTCAGGCCAACTGAACTACACATTTGGTTATCAGGCAATTTTGGTTCAGATGTCAACACTGCTAACTTTGTGTATGCTTTCTCCTTATCCCCATGCCTCTATTGTATCCTGGAATCTCTAAGGAGTCAAGGAAATAAGAGTATCACTCCCTCTCAGGGCCACAAGTGCTTTGAGGCCGCGAGTTTGGAGAAAGCTGCGCTCTGTAGCTATCCCCTCAGCTCTCGCCTCTGAGCAGGACAGACAGGGGCACGGGCACAGTGCCAGCGTGGCTGCAGTGCCCTCTCACTCCTCTTCCAAGCGCTCTCCTTCCCCTTCCTGGTCCCCTCTTCTCTCAGGACAGTCTTTTAGATTTTACATTTGAAGTGATTTGTCCCGAAGGGAATTCAATTTAAAATAGATGCTTGTCGGGAGCCAGCATGAGGAATTCCACCCGTGACAAGGTCATGTGGCAAGAGCTCTGATGGCAAAGCTAATCAGACCTCAGGTTTTCCCCCTGGAATTTCCTGAGCATCCACCCTCCCCAAAATAAGAATCTGCCTGCTTTTCCACTTTTCTGATATTCTCTGGGAAAAAGTCAACTCAGGGCTTTAATCTTCTGCATTTGAAAGGGATGTTTCAGTTAACCCCCTCTGATTGCTCTCTAGCTTGCCTAACAGGTTCCCTGGACCTCTTACAGCTTGTGAATTGCTTGCAGCCCCCAACCGAGAGGCACAAAGCTTAAAAGCATCTTAAAGATACAGAACCTTTTCTAAAGAGTTAAAAATTATATTGGTGACGGAATTTCACTGTTGACTCAATGATTGCCACCAGGCCTCCATATTCTTTATCTGGGAGGATGTTAATCAATGTAAATGGGATATGGAAAAAGATATATAGTAGTTCTGATGTTAGCAACACTAGACTTTTGAGTTAATTACTTCTCTTTGCACTCCTCTTGTGTCCTTGCTATGTAAGAATGTAACTTTATTTAGTACTTTCTGAGAGTGGCACCAAACTTTGGGAAGATCACACAAATAAGTCTTCTGGTTGACAAACCCTTATCAGAAAAAAGGCTGTAAAATGTTAATTGGCCCCTTTTGGCCAGAAGATGATGTAAATCACCTAAGACTGGTGTATACAATTAGGTATGCAGAGAGAAAAGCCTGGTTTTGATAAGAGTCTGGGCTGCTAACACTGCATAATTTTGTATTACCCATTGATCTCTATGTACAATCTAAAAGGTATATAAGGCCTTCTAAACAATAGGAGCGGGAGCCAGTCGCTGGACTGGTTTCCTCTGTGTCTCTCTCTCTTTTTCCCTCCTCTTTACTTTAATTTCAGGCTGAATTTCCATCTGGGGCACGGAGGCTCGCCAAGTCTACTTACTTGCCCTGGCTGTTAAGACCCGCGAGAAAGAGAGCCTAAGGTGAGGCACCCTTAGATATTCAAGCGAGCGCCAGTGGCCCAACATAGATGGTGCAAATTCCTTGTCTGGAATTCTATTGGTCTTCCGCGTAATCCAAGCTATTCAGCCCTCTTCCTCCACTTAATCTTCCTACTACACTATTTCTTCCAAATCTAATCTTATATTAATAAGTAAATAAGTCTTTCCTCGCCGACTCCGTCCACCCTTCGAATTCCCTGGATCCGCCGGGGCTGGACCCCGGCAGATGCTGAACATGTATAATATCATATAAGAAACGCCAGCCCAGGTTCGATGCAAGATACAGGATGCTCGGGGCTGGTGCACTGGGATGACCCAGAGGGATGATATGGGGAGGGAGGTGGGGGGATCAGGAGGGGGAACACGTGTACACCTGTGGTGGATTCATGTTGATGTGTGGCAAAATCAACACAATATTGTAAAGTAATTAGCCTCCAATTAAAATAAATTAAAGTTAAAATTTTTTTAATATAAAAAATAAAATAGATGCTGATAGGTTTAAACTATCAACTTTCTCAAAGACATTTGCATTTCTACACCATTAACCTCTCCTATTGACTTTTATTTTCCAAATGCAAAGCCCACTCTCAGTTCTCATTCTCCATGCCCCTGTTTTGGCACCTAAGAACCTAAGTGGTATCCATCTGAGAAGAGGAAACCTGAGATTCTGGAGTATAACATTTTGTTGTGCAATCCCTCGCCTAACTACCATTTCTTAAGCACCTACTGTGTGCCTGACACTTCGCTCAAGCTGCTGGGGATGCAGCAGAGAAGAGAAGCAACACCCTGCCGTCATGCAGTTCCTACTCCAGCTGGAGCAAAATGAACAAATACACAAAAACGCACCATTCAGACAGAGATCGGTGCCATGAAGAGCAATGCTGAACAGTGAACGACGGGATAGCAAAGACAGGAAGACAGCCCGCTGGGCAGGCTGTCTAGCGTGCAAGCCTCTTGAAGAAAGTGGCATTTGTGCTGAAATGGATCTGGGGAAGGAAGGGTCCCAGGAAGAGAAAACAGCAAGTTCCAGGAGGCAGGAACAGGCTTAAGCACAGCACACAGGATGTTCAGAAAGAAGCCAGCGTGGCTGGAATGCAGTGAACACAGAGGAAGGGTACAGATGAGCCAAGAAGTGAGCAAGCCAGGTAGGGCCTTGGGAGCTATGGGGTTCCAAGAAAGGCTATCTTGCCCCAAGTCACATGGTTGATAAATGGCAGAGCCAGAATGTAAACCAGGTCTTTTCAATCATATCAAGTGTTTTTGCATTGTAATCTGGGTTATGCCCAAAACAGTGCTGGATGAAGAGAGAAGTTACTGAAGTCCTTCATGGAGATCCCAAAACTCTAAGAAGAGACAGACTGTTGTCTCACTCTCTCCTCATTCTCTCTTGAAAAAAACAAAAAATACTAAACATGAAAATTTCAGAGTGTATCATGCTAAATCAAATGCAGATTCTGTCTTTTAAACAGAGAATCTGAATTTTATAGATATTATAAGTAAACATCTATTGAACATTTATCATACGATCCCATAGAGCATGCAGCAAAGTTATTTTGGTGTTGCTATGTTTGACCTTACGAAAATTCAAGCACACAGTATTGCCTAACATCTATTTTTAAACATAAGTCCTACTCTCCCTATTACATATTAGGAAACTTAATATAGCCGAGGTGCTAGTTAGGATTAGCTAGTACATAGATTATCTGGGGCTTTCTTTCATGCTTTGCTTATAAAAGGAGAAATAAATTGAAATGAATATTTTTTAAAAGTAAATTTATACACTAATAAAAAAAGAAACTGGCTAGTACAAACAGATGTGTGTATATTCTTGAGATGAGCACTGAACTCATGAGAGCTCCAGCACTGACTCTGCCAATAGACTAGGGTCCTAATCCTAGGATACTTATTAGCCATCTGACGTTAGGTAAATTACTCAAGATTCCCTTTTCTGGTCCATCAAATGGGGGTGAAAACAATACCTCTATTGCAGAGCTACTGTGGAAATAACCCAAACTAATAAGTGACCGTGCGGGGAATAGACTATCTAGTCCTCGAGTTGATGTTGGTTTCCCTTCCTTCTCTGGGTCTCTTGTTCACTCATCAGAAGCATAAACAGGTCAGGGAAATGGTGCTAAAGTCCTGTCTAGCGTTTAAGTATCAGCAGCCAGGCTTTTCCTACAATATTTGGACCACAGGGCAATGACGCCTTCTGTAGGCAGATAAGAGAAGTTGCTAGCAAGATGACTTGGAGACTGATGTTAAGCTCCCAGGGAAATGAGCAAGGAGGCTTCAGAGATGAGGACTAGAAGGACCAGTATCCTATCAGAATCCTACCTCTGCTCTCCAGGCCCAATTCATTTTACCAACACATTCACTTCAACTAATTACTTGTGAAATTATTTGTTTAATGTCTGCCTTCTCCAGAGACTAAATTCTAAAGGTCAGGAACTCTGTTTTCTCCACTCTTTCAGTTGTTGTCCAGTCACTCAGTCATGTCTGACTCTCTGTACCCCATGGATTGCAGCTCGCCAGGCTTTCTGGTGCTTCACTACCTCCCTGAGTTTGCTCAGATCTGAGTTTTCTCAGATTCATGTCCACTGAGTCGGTGATGCCATCCAACCATCTCATCCTCTGTCGTCCCCTTCTCCTCCTGCCTTCAGTCTTCCCCAGCATCAAGGTCTTTTCCAATGAGCCAGTTCTTCACATCAGGTGGCCAAAGTATTAGAGTTTCACAGGTTCAGCATCAGTCCTTCCAATGAATATTCAGTGTTGATTTCCTTTATGATCAACTGCTTTGATCTCCTTGCCGTCCAAGGGACTCTCAAGAGTCTTCTCCAACACCATTCCAGGTCTAATTTACTTTGCTTTGCACACAATAGGCCCTCAAAAATTATTTGTTGAATGAATGAGCCTTTTCTTATAGTAGATACATTTCTGAAATTCAAGGTGCCTCAAATTTGGCAAAGCTACACTGTGGCATTGCTCCTCCTGCATCCATTTTGTTCCAAGTGGCCTGAAGGGGCCTTAAACTGATAACAACCTCCTCATGCAAGAACATACCCTGGAGACAATCCTCAGAGTAGATTTCTGATATGCCTTTCCCAACAGTTCTTGTGATCAATCATCACCTTCTCCTTCCAGGGCCTTCTCCTTTATGCACACCTTAAAAAAGACCCCTGTGAAGTTAACCAAAGTCCCACTCATTTTGGTTTAAATTGACAGCTCCAACCTTAGCCCAAGAACCCACACCATTCGATTCATAGACCTAATAAAGGCTTGTATCTCAGATTCTACCTCTCTACCTTGACCTCCCCATGTGGTCCCTTGAGGTATGCCGTGCACTTCCTCCATGACTTGATTTCTCTTGCAGTTTTTTGCTGAACTGCTGTTCACCATCCAGCACTCTATGTTTCTCTTAATAAATGTCAATTTACAAATTCATAATAGAAGGAAATTAATTTCATTTACAACTCAACAATTTTAAGTGTCCTAGTGAACTCAGCCAATAAGAAGAAATTTGTGATCAATGAAACTTTCGGTTTAGCTGTGTATTTTTTTTTTTTTTGTAAAGAGAAGTTTACCCAAACTAAGAAAACATAGTAGTGGCTCCATGAGAAGGCTTTGAGTGTTTAGAGTTTGGCAGCATCAATTAATCTTCCCATATATCTTAGACTTTATCAGACCAGGACATGGAATTTTGGAACTGAGTACATTCCAGTTGCCTTAATAGAGGACTTTACTCTGGGCAAAGAGTAAAGCCTATTCTTATCCATCCATCTATGATCTGGCTCAAAGGTTAGTCTAGGGGAGGTTTCCCAACAGGTCACAGAAGGGGGAAATGATAACCACAGACATCCTAATTGAACAATCCTTGGTACTTATCACTGTCCCCTCCAAGCTATTGTGTTTCCAGAGTCCCTGGCTATAGTCAATTGAAAAGTGAATGGTCAGCAAGTAAGGAAAGTCTATCTAATCTAACAGGTTCAACATCCCAACTAAATGTGCTTCTCGAGGGAGTCTGGATGACTTGCATTCACCTACTCATCCATTCACTCATTTATTCATAATGTTAACTTATTAATTCAGCAAATATTCCCAGTCCTGAAGATCCTAAGTGATTCTGGATGAAAAAAAGAAAGCTGAGACAGAGCAGGAATTAGCACAAGAGCAGAACCAGGAACTAAAGGATATGTAATCACATATTGTGTCTGGAATATCTTTCTGCCTAGCTTCAGGATCACCTGGGCAGAATCTTTCTACATTTCATTTTAAGAAGAATGTATGTCTTTTCTCTATTCATTTGTTAATGCCCTTAGTGTAGTGCTTATGACATTATGTTGGAATTAACTGCTTCTCCGCACCAGGCTGTGAGCTTCTTCGGAAGGAATTGTGCCATCCAATCACTTAGATCCCTCATGCGTATCATAGGGCCAAGCATATAGAATTTGTTATCAATGAACAGTTCTCTGGATTCCCAGTGATGTTAGTGGGTTTCTAGGTATTACCCAGTTCATTCTTGTCCAGTATGGTATCCATTAGCCATCTGTGGCTCCTGATCACTTGAAACGTCGCTCTGGGGGTGGGGGAGTTGGAGGGGCAAGAATTGAGATGTGCTATAAATGTAAAACACACATTTCAAGACTTTGCATACAAACAAAAAATCCCATTAAGAGTTTTTATATTGATTACATGTTGAAATGATAATACTTTGGATATTGAGTTAAATAAACATTAAAATTAATTTCACCTTTTTCTTTTTACTTTTTAATATAAATTTAAATTAAAAATTTTAAATTATACATGTGGTTCACATTACAGTGATTTTATTATCCAATAGAAATATTGGATTCTCTAAGTTTTGGAGTAGGAAGGAAGGGAGATTTGGTTACACTGTGTGATGACTCAAGGCTTTCATTGAGCCTATGTTCAGAATATGCCAGGAAGATAAGACACCTTTTATTTTTTGGGGGAAAGTTCTATCAGTTAATGTGCTACATTTTAGTAGATTTGCTGTTTCAAAGGAAAAGAAAAATCCAGCTCTTTCTGTAGTCCCCTATATTAAGTCAAAGTGTCACCAAGGGCATGTAATAGCCGTGCAGCCAACACTTAAATAGCTCTTCAATTCCTGGCTTCAAGAGCCTCTGTTTTATCTTCTCTCCTCCCTCAGTCTCTGGCATCCTAAGCAGTCACCCATCCCGTCTCAGCCCTTTCCACTGACCTCAAAAGAGGGCTGTCTCAAATAACACCCTTGTCAAAACACCTAGGTAAGCACAGCAGTGGGAGACATCATATAAATAGATACATGGCAACAGAGTGCTCCACACTGATAAAACCATTTACAAACTCGCCTCACCTTCCAATAGGGTTGTTTCTTATAATGATTAATTCAACATAAATGTCACTAATAATTTTAATTCTATCAGCTTTGCAGACCTTTTTAAACAGGCACTAAGCTTCCCTGGTAGCTCAGATGGTAAAGCGTCTGCCTGCAATGCAGGAGACCCAGGTTCGATCCCTGGGTTGGGAAGATCCCCTGGAGAAGGAAATGGCAACCCACTCCAGTATTCTTGCCTAGAGAATTCCATGGACCGAGGAGCCTGGTGGGCTACAGTCCATGGGGTTGCAAAGAGTTGGACACGACTGAGCAACTTCACTTCACTTCATTGCAAGCTACAAATTGAAGGTAATTTTTAAGTTTTGGGTACTGCTACAACAAAACTCCTCTGTGCTTAAATACAGAAATTAAAACTGACCAACAGAAAAGATCCAAAACAAAAATTCTGAAAAATGTCCAAGTGATCTGTGAAAGTGTTAGTCACTCGGTCGTGTCCAATTCTTTGCGACCCCATGGAATGTAGCGTGCTAGGCTCCTCTGTCCATGAGATTTCCCAGGCTAGAACACTGGAGTAGGTTGCCATCCCCTTCTCCAGGGGATCTTTCTGACCCAGGGATCACACCTGGGTCTCCTGCATTGCAGGCGGATTCTTTACCATCTGAGCCACAAGGGAAGCCCCACTGATCTGTGAGAAAGACCAAAAGCCAGGCTTCCTCAGACTACAGTCACAAAAATACAAAAATCATAAATGTCTATTTACATATCTCCCTCCACACTGGCACCCAGCAGGTGTTCAGTGAGTATATGAATATATAGAGATGCTTACTATTTAATGGGATAATGCCCTCCCTATGTTTTTCTTTTCTGCACCGAGTGGTATGGTAGGCAGAACCCGGCTCCCTATTTCACTCAGAACAAAATCTGAAGACCTTACCACGGCCTACAAAGTCCTACATGATTTGCGACCCCACCACCTTTTCGACTCATTTCCCATTACTCTCCCCATATATATCTGCCCCAGCAACCTGACCTCCCTGTGTTCCTCAAACAAGCCACAAACATCCCTCCCCCGTGCCCTTGCACCAGCTCTCCTCTTTGACTAGAATACTCATTCTTCAGTCTCTACTCAAACGTCACCTCCTCGCAGAGGCTTTCTTCACCACCTGATCCAAAATAGCACAACCCTTCTCTGCTGTATTTGTCCTCCTACCACTTAATGCCACCTGACATACTACATATTTGTTTATTTGTCTCCCCAACCTGGAAAGCCACTCCCAGGAGGGCAGGGACTTACTTGGTTCCTTTCGTTCACTACTGTATCCTCTGTGCCTGGTAAGTGCCTGGCACATAATAGGAGTTCAATATATAGCCGTTGAATGAATAAACAAATGAACACTGGAGTCTAAACACCTGGATCTAGTCCTAATTCTGTGGCTAAAAAGTTATGTGACTTCAAACAAATATTCCCTGACACTCAGTTTGTGAGTGTAAAAGGACTGGTTGGGAAAAGATGTTTCTATAGCCTCTCCTAGCTCTCAAATCCTGCAGGTTTTATAGAGATGCTTTTAACATACAAATTTTGTATGAAGTTTTAGCAATATGAAAATCTTTTTCTAACACTCACAATCAATGAGCCCTCTGGGCACTTCCTTATGATTTGAAGATGCTGCTAAAAGGCCTGGGATGAAGCCCTTCCTGATCCCTGTAGGCAAGACAGACCCCAGGACTTCCCACCTACTCTGAGGTATTTCATACAGACCTTTGTTCTTTAAATTTCATTCAACAGTTAATGACATAATTATGTTCATCTGTTTCTCCACCTTGAAGACAGTAATGTAATTTTAGCAATGATTGTATCCCCATCATGGTCCATGGCTATAACTAGGCATTCCATGAATGTTTAGTGAATGAATGAATACAGGAAAGCCAAGTGGAATAGGACCATTTCTCATATTGAAAATAGGGATACCTTTCTCCCCTCATTGATGAATGGTGGAGAGAAGGGCACCTTTACTGCCAATAATGATTCATCTGAAGGGATATAAGAAACTACAACTTACTGGGAACCTACTAAAGGCAAAGCACTCTTACACATGTCCATATAGCTTATTTAATTCTCTGACTTTATTAATTGTCACTAACTAGGAATTATCACTAATTACCCCTTTGCATACATCTGTAAAATTATCCTGTTTTACAGATGAGAAATATGGTGCTCAGAGAGGATAGAGAATTTGCCCATGATGGAATGGGAAAACAGAGTTTCCACTCAGGCTTCTCCCTGCCAACAATATTCGTATCACTAAATGATACATCAGAAAGATAACTCTCTGATCCAGTATAAGTACTGGTGTGTGTAATGGTTATCTTTTTTTACTTTAAAATTAAAGGTGATTTTCCCCTCCAGGATTCAAAGGTGGCTATAGACAATTCTATATATTATTCCTGGAAGGACAAAGAAAAGATACACAATCAGATGATGCTTTGTATCTTTCAAATTTTAAAAAGTGAAGTTTTTTTTCTAATAATAAAGTGCACTGTCTGTTCATTAGAGAAACAACAAAAAATATAGGTAAAAACAAAAGTTTAGTTGACATTATCTCATCACTCAGAGACAAGCACTACTAACTTCTTTTAACCTTAAGGTTAATAAGTTACTATAACCTTTATTATGCTATTATGTTAACCTTTACTAACCCTTTAAGCCTTTTCCCAATGCATAATTTACTTTACAGTGAGATTCTAAATTATACAAAATTTTTTTCAAATACAATATACACACTTGCCATGTTAGAACCCTTTATAAGTAACATTTTTTAAATGGCTTAATAATTCCACATCAAAGAGATGCCATAATCAATCACTTTGTTATTATTTAAGCTATTTCCATTCAGTTACTTTCATGTAACTCTCAATTTAAATAAATCCGTTTGCAATTCATCTTCTGCGAATAGTTCTGATAGCTTAAATGCAGACAATGTTTCCATTCGAGAAGAGAAAAACTTACCCCGTTATTCCAAAAGAAGAGCTCTTTCCTTTTCCTCTAATAATCTTTTCACATAAAAGCTAGTTGGAGCATTCAAGTTTCCTTATTGCAAGGAAGTGTCTCTCCTCCAAAAGAAGGAAGGTGGTGGAAGTCTAACAGTGGCTGACAGTGAACAGACCCAGCATTTTCCTGCCTTATACCTCAGTAAATATGTAAAGCCTCAGTTTTCTCACATGTAGCAGGGCAGTTACCTCTCAGTGTGGCTGGGAGGGTTTAAAATGAGAAAACAGGGACTTCTTGGTGGTCCAGTGGCTGGCAGTCTACAGTCCCAGAGCAAGGGGCTGGTGTTCAATCCCTGGTCAGGGAACTAGGTCCCACATGCCACAACTAAGACCTGGCACAGCCAAATAGGTGGATTAGTTAATTAAATAAAAGATAAAATGAGAAAGCATATGCAAACACCTAGCACCTAGCCTGATAGAGTAAGGGACCCCTCTCTTAATTGTAAAGCTTTAATGGAGGAGCTGAGAGGAAGACTGTCTCCTTATTCTTGCCATAAATTAGAGAATATTCCAAGCTCTCAGTTCTAGTCTCAGAAGAAAGAAGAACTTTAGGCCATATTTGTAAACTCATGCCCACCAAAATGGTTTGGGTTTTGATCACACTTCAAGGCAGAAGAAATTTAGGGATTCCCAATTCCCAGGAGTTCCTCCTGCCTGACATCTCTCTCCTGAAAGGAGCTACAGCTGCCACTTCCGTACCCCTCGCCTCCTCCGTGAAGCAACCCCTACACATCTCCTTTCTCTCTGCTTCTGCCTCTCTGATCTAAGCCCTCCCCTAACCCAACCTTTCAATCTGCCAGTCTCATTTCTCAAGAATACCACTCTGTTTTCCTAAATGCTGTTCAGAAGTTTACTGATTTCTTGTTACTTACGTCATCAAATCCAAAAATGTTTTAATGGGATGGTTTTCAAGACCTCCACCATCACCTACCTCTTCCCTCATGCTTCCCTCCACTCTACTCATTCTGTTTGGCTTGGTGTCCACCTTACCATATGTAGTCACAGCAGGCTGAAGCTTACTGTGGATAAATCAACTCTTCACCTGAAGATCCTGATCTCTGTCAAAAGGCAACGCACCACCAAAGTGGTACTCTGAACTGCTGTCAGCTGCTCACATTTTAAATTTTTTTTTTGGGGGGGGGGGCTATGTGTATCCCATGGCATGTGGGACCTTGTTCCCTGACCAGGGATTAAGCCTGCACCCCCTGCAGTGGAGTCTTAACCACTGGACCCCCAGGGAAGTCCCAGCTGCTCACTTTTTAGCGTAAACAAGTTTTCAGATTCTCTGTGGGCAAGTTTTGGTTGGGCAAGGATAGGGGGAGCCTGGACACCACTAAGGGAAAAGGGCTATCAAGCCTAGGATTGACAAACGTTCCTTCCCAGTACAGCCCAGGAACCACACGTCCCTCCTGCTCCATCTCCCAGATGCCTTCTCTTCTGCTGCCGCTTCCCGCACCTCTTGCCCATTCTCCAGGGCCCACGTCATGCCTACTACTTTGGAAGGCAGTCACAGACCTACACACTCTTCTGACCTTCCACAGCACCCTGGGCTGTCCTTCCTACCGCTCTCACGTATCTAGCATATCGTCTCACGGTCCCCATATTGTTTCCTAACTTCTTCCAGAAAGTCTTTGAGGGCAGGGACTGGGCCTGCTCCCCACTATGCAACCGACATTCCAGACTTATCTGAGGGACGCTTCACCCTCAGCAGCGCCATGCTGTAGGCGATTTCAGCTCCAGCGCTGCTGGTCTCCGTTGGGAGCACTTTTTACCTTTGGGGGACATGGGCTCTCTGCAGTAATGCATATCCATCTGTCACCTACCAAACCATTTACTGAAATAACAGATTTAGGAAGCGACACGACTAACTGATAAACCAAAAATCAAACAAATGAAAATCCTAAAACTAAAAACAAACAATAAAACCCCATACTCAAAGAGAACAAGGAAGAATAAAACCAAATTCAAATCAAGAAGAGATGATTCCTGCTATAGAGGCTACAAGAAAGAAGGCAGGGAGATGGAAATATATCTGTATATAGTATTTCCTAATTGTGTTCACGCGTGTTGAAATGTTTGCGACCAAAAAATCAAACAACAACAAGAAACAGTATTTTAATAGCAGGGGTGACAAAAATTCAAACTTCTTTTCTCCAGAGAATATATGGGCCTTTGTACCAAAACGAAGCCGTCTTCTAGCAACTTAGGCCAGCACTAGACATTCAGGAGAGCTCCAGTCGTTCAAAGTTTCCAGAAAAGCCTTCTCCGCCTCCCCCCGACCCCACACTCTCTTCTCCTCTAGCTCAGGCTTTAAAGATTGTTCCTAGGCTTTGGGACAAATACAAACGTTTCTGCACAACTGTGCAGTGAGGCAGGACCCAAGTAAATCCCCGGGAATAAACAAGAGCGGCACGTCACAAGGAGCTGGCTGGGCTGAGCGTTCGGTAATGAAGGAGGAGGGGTGGGGAGGCATGAACTCGGCGCTGCAGGCGAGCCTGTCACTCCAGCTGACAGCGAGCACCCTCAAGCTCTTCACAAGGCAGCGCCCCCAGAGAAGGAGCGCTTAGCTCGAGGGAGACGAACGCGGGCGCCCAAGAGGGAGGCGGGGTGCGGCGCCGGCCCGCGCAGCGCCTGCCCGCCCCCGGCGCCGCCCCCCGGGCCTGAGCGAGGGCCCGCGTACCTGGCGTCCGGCTCCGACTCCGACTCCGACTCCACGGCCGACTCGTCCTCCTCGCCCCCCGACTGCTCCTCGGCGTCCGACGCGCGGGTCTCCTCGTCGGCGCCGAGGGCGCTCTCCGCGGCCTGGCTGCCGTCGCTGCTCGCCATCGCGCCCGCCGGGCCGGAGCTGGAGCCGGAGCCGCCCGCGCCGCGCCTGCTGTTCTCGCTCTGACGGCGCCTCCGGCCCGGCGCGGCGGCTCGGGTTCCCTCCCGGGGGCGGGTGGGCCCCGCGACTTTAAATAGAAGGCGTCAAGAGGTTTCGCCACCGAGCTGGGCCCGGGCTCGGCTTCTGTCTTCCCCGGCGTCTGCCAGTTTCCCCGGCCCTCCCCGCCCCAGTCCAGGCAGCTTCCTGGCGGGCCTTTGGGCATCCGGCCCCTGCCTCTGCTCTAGAGTGGGTTCGGTAGGCTTTGGGTTTGAGGCCGAGTTGAGCTACTCAGTGGGCCCTTATCCCAACCTAACAACTATTCTCTTACAGAGCAGAGCACTTCCTACTAGTTCAGGCACTCGTTAATTATGCCCCGCCAGCTCTGCTGCGGTAGGTTTAACTGCTGCTGGTTTGGCTCCGAAGAGCTCCGATGCCTATCTAGCTTGTTCAAGGTCTCCTTGCTAGCAAAGCGACCGAATGGGAGACAGTCTGCCCATTTCAAAAGCCCAGTTTTGAACCCTTGTCTCCTTTTATATTTGCAAATCAATAAATTATGTGTTCTCTTTCTCAGTGACCCCTGGATTATTCAGATAGGAAACTTTTATCTCCACAAACCTTAAACTATGAAGAGGAATAATTTCCCCTACATTGGCCGAAGTCTGTTTTGTCTGAAATTCAACCCAAAGGCCCAGATCATCACAGACCCATGCTTGAGAGACTTCAATGGCTTTCCACTGCTCTAGGACTAAAGCCCAAGCTCCTTGGGAAGATAAACGCTAACAACTCACATCATAGCTGCCTCCTCTCTTCTTTACAAGTCAGGAGTTCTACCACATTATCAAGTCACACCGCCCTGTCTTTATTTACAAATTCCTCTCCCCTGAAACTTTCTTCCCGCCTTTATTTACCTGTATACTCATCATTCAAGACTATACCCTTCTCTGGAATCCCCCGCTTAAGTTCAATATTACTGCTTCAAGTTCCCACATTATCCTATATTCAAATTGTTTTGTGTCTCTTTCCTCCATTAGACCATAAGTTTGTTACTCATCTTTGTCCCACTTTCTCACATCCCCATTTCTCACAAGCATGGAAGCTTAGCAAAGTACTTAGCACATATTAGGTGCTTAATCATTGTCCCCTGCACTGAAGAGACCAGGACCAAGACCAGCTATGTACAAGTAGAGATATCTTTACATTTTTTTTTCATAAGGATGATTTTATGGCTAGAAGAGCTAACACTGATTTTTAATTACAGCAAATTCTATTCATAGAGTTGTTAAATATGATAAATACAAATTAGGCAGCATTCCCCAGTAACATGAGCTTGTGTGTGTGCATTAGGTCTGTGAGCAAAAGACCTACAGCTAGTTGAGATGCAGTTCAGAAGCATCAGCTAGGGGCCATGTGAGGGAAGACAGCAGAGTCCAGTCTTCCAGGGTTCACTAAATCAGGTTTAACATCAGAAATATGCCTTCTCTTACAGGAGCTAGGCTTTTGCATTAGTAATCCCAAATGTCTGCTCACTAGGACAAAAAGGAACCAATTACAGCTATGGGAATCTATTAAATACTAATCAAAACCACAGGTAGTCATTGTGTATTCCCTCCATTTAACTCAAAATTTGTTAGGAACACTATCTACAGTCAACAAGATTTGTGAAGATCCTAGCTCAAACCAATCCAAAATTTACAACTTCAGTACAACTGCATGTTTTAAACTTTCTAGCACTACTTTCTTAATAATGCAAATAAACAGAAATGGCCAGATCAACATAAACAGAAAATAAAAGCATGTATTATTCACAACACAAATATTGAAAACAATTTAAAAGCCTAAAAACTTCTCATATATTGACATAACACTTATCTGACATATTTAGCAGTCACAGTGCATAATCTTAGCTTTGATTTACAACTGGGTATTGATTTACAATACCCAGTTTGTACTGATTTACAATTGGGTATAAATTTATTAACATTTTGATCTATTTGTTATAGCAATACAGCTGAAAAGCAGGAGCCCTGAGATGGAGCCGCCAGTGGTCACTGAAAGCTGAGAAAACAGTGTCAGTAAAGACGTCCATGATAAGTTCTGGGGTTTTACTAGGAATGTAATACTGTAGAGGGAGAATGCCCTAGACACCTGAGGGCTACACAGGATTATGGAGGACTATGGCTATTATTTATTATTACCCGGAGTCATTACTAGAATATTAATTAAATCCAACACATTCTGATAAAGAAGAGTTGCACAGTGTAAGATACATTTAAGAGAAATTTCCAGAAAAAAAAATTAGCTTAATTACTTCAAAAGCATTAATCACTAGTAAACTGAAAAATTCATCTGTGTGTAAAGCTTCATTCCTAATAATGCCAGAGAAATAGGTGCTGATGTGGCTAGTTGGCTTAACTAAGAATGAACTTGATTTCAAGATTCTCTGCATAATCTAAATAATTACACACAATAACCGGATTCAGTTCAGTCCCAGATGAGAATGACACCCTCAACCTCATCTCAGAAGTAAACTTCCACAGAAAAAAACAAACCCTCCCCGAAAAAAAACATATCAACAATTTTCATATATAAACTTTATTCCATTTAATCATACAAAATTTTAAACTTAAAGAAAAAAATGAAAATATGCACCTTTTACAAGTCAAAAAGCAAGTCTTAGCATTTGAATTGGTCTGCAAAAAATCCAAATACATTAGAGGTAACAAACTGTGCCACAGCAGGTCTAAAAAAAGTTGTACACAGTCCTTTTGAAAAAGTTGGAACTGTTTTTTAAGATTATTTGTATTTAAATTTACAGGCACTGACCAATTTACAAATATTTACACCAAAAACAACCTTAATAAACACTGTAGCTTTTTTAGCAGCCACCACTATTTCTTCTTGTGGAAAAGAAATACTAAAAAAGAATGCTTTACAAATGCTATGCTTTTATTTATAATAATTTTATGTCTTATCTAGAACATTTTATAGTGGCTTACTACTAAAACTTCCAGTTTAGATTACAATCCTATAATTATACACAGATAAAACTCTGAATCTATCAATAGGATATAATCTCAATTTTGATCTTTCAGTTTCTGTTGCTTCGTATCAGAGGAAAAATAAAAGCAGGAAAATGGGAAGTAAAGCAAAAGGGCATATTGCACTAAGCTATCATAAAGCACAGAGAACTTAATCTTTTTGAAATGTCTACACTGAACCAATTCTCCAAAACAATTCCCTAACTGCTGTATAATACAGAGTTAGTGCTCATATTACTAGTGCAAAATGTACTGTTGCTCAACACAAAATTTAAAGCAATCTTGAGTCCACCAAAGGCATGTGAGGTACTAATGAAATACTATTATGTACACAACCAGAGCCTCAGTCTTTCCTGATCAGTCAAGTGAGGGCTTAGGGCAACTGTCCAGTATTTCCTGCCTCTGTAGTTCTTTCAATGAAATCAGAGATGTCATTTTGCTTCAAGTAACTGAATAATTGACTCAAACCTTCACTTCACTAGAACAGACTTAGGCAACAAACCATCTATTGAAGGTCCTACTTTAAGGATGTAGGAATCAGACCCTTTCCAAAAAAGTCCACATGTCTCTTCAGTGTTAGCATGTGGTACAATTAATTAAAGTTATAGCAAAAACCTTTTATTTGTTCAGATAATTTCCCAAAAAATATTTTATCTGATCTCCTGAAAATCCATGCCATAATATTACTAAGCATCAATGTAAACATTTTCAAAAATACATCTTTAAATCAAAGGGTTTCATTAGGAAACATCATAATAAAATATGTACTCTTTATATAAGTATGTCTTCTTAAGAATAAAACATGAAAACAAGAACAATTAAAAAGAAACCACGACGAAGGTAGACAAAACGTACTATGATGTTACTACTGTTCTTTATTAAGAAATAGAGGCCAGTTATCTTTTCAGTATAGCAGCTCTTAAAGGTAGTATACTGTTCAAATCTTTTCTGTTTTTCAATCTGTGCCATGACTGGAAGAGAAAGAAAAAATCATTCTTAAAACCTAAAATATATGTATGCTTTTATTTATTTATTTATTTTTTTAATTTATTTATTTTTTATTTTACTTTACAATTCTGTATTGGTTTTGCCATACATTGACATGAATCCACCACGGGTGTGTATGCTTTTAATCTCCCAAGTTTTTAACAAGAGTAAAAGTACTGCTTCTGTCATCTGAAACAAAATGTTATTTAAAAACTTTACATCTGTACAGTTCAAATTCATTTATAAAGAAGTGCACACACAGGTGGTACAAAAAACAAGCAACTGACAACATTAATATTTATTCACAGATTTAGATGTCATTTAAAATATGAAAGTAATTAATACAAAACCTTTGGGTTTGAGAGAGCAGGGAAAGACTACTTCAATTATTTGATTGGCTTATTTTCTATCTAGAAAGCTCTGTCAATTAAAATTGTATTTATAAAGGAGAGAGTAAATAAAGTATTTTATAAATGAATCTGGAAGAATGAATAGAATTTTTAAGAAGAAAAAAAAGGAAAACGAAATGCTTGTTTATAAGCTAAAAATTAGGCCCCTTCTTACTTCAATTGTTCAACTGACTAAAAATATTGGTTTTAAACCTAAACAATCACAAGTAAAGACATGTGGCGCTAGTGGTAAAGAATCCACCTGCCAAAACAAGAGACTTAAGAGATGCGGGCTCGACCTGGGTCAGGAAGATCCCCTGGAGGAGGGCATGGCAATCTACTATAGTATTCTTGCCCGGAGAATCCCACGGACAGAGCAGCCTGGCAGACTATGGTCTACAGGGTTGCAGAGTCAGACACAACTGAAGTGACTTAGCAGACATGCAGGCACACTCATTAATAGAAATGACAATGTAGAAATGCTATTTTTGAGTTCTCAATTTAATCTGATAGACAAAATATTCCCTATTTGATACTTGGTTTGCCCTGAAGAATTCCATTTCATTTAAAATTTTCTATTCTGGTTGACAAACTGAGAGGGCCTAATTTGAAGGACAGCTTGTAATATGATACACTTGCATTTTTAATTATCATCAAATCTACTTGGATGTCTTGATAACAAAAAAACTAAACCTCTAAAATTCCTTGATCTCTTTCTTCTGTGAAGTACTCTCTCTTATATGTCTCAAAATACATATTTCTATCAATGTGTTTTTACTCTGTACTGTTGAATTACTGGAAGCTAGGAGTCAATCTTAGCAAAATCATTGATGAATAAATTCATACTGTGGACTAGGGAGCGAAGGAATAAACTATAGTCTACATATATATGACTAAAGTTTATATACATCAAATGTGTGCACACACACATTTTGTTTAATTTCTTAAAATATAAATAAAGATAAAATGGAGCTCTAGTTCCTTGTTACAACTGGGTATACAGAAGAAAAACAGAGAACAGACATGGCTGTCTTCTAAAGCTACAGGTTCCCTGACATTTTAAGGAGAGAAAGAAGTCCTTTAAATTTTATTCATTCATTTTGAGAGCTTAATAAGCTCACTGTGAAAATGCTATATCCACAAAGTGAAAGCCATGTGAGTAAAAGCAGAGTCAGATCTCTGTGGAGGCAAAGTATTTCTAAATTCAAGTAATAAAGTCCCTACTGTGCCTCACTGATTGCTCCATATCACAGGAACCAGAGTTATTCTTTCCTATTACACACTTGTTTTTTTTTAATTTTCAAAGCAGACTAGTGCACTAATGTTTCTAGAGTTAATCTGATGCATTATTTACCTTTAAAAACTGATCCTTGATCATATCAAACTTCTGCTTTTCATGCACAGCTCTTGCTGTATTTGTTCCATCAAAAGGTTCTACAATGTTAAATGCACATATAAACAAGATATTATTAAAATGAGAACTTTTTTTTTGATTGAATTACATGAAACTGCCAATATTTTGACAGTTTCTGACCTACATAATAGCAACTGCATCTTCTTAGATTTATGCTTACAGAAAACAGTTTTATAATAGCTATGAATTATCAAAATAGATACAATTAAAGTGAGATGTCTAAAATGAAGTAACCAGCACAGGTATTAAGTCTAAACCACAAAAATATTAAGTCTAAATCACAAAAGTAGGTAAGATTTCTGAAGAATTAGTGAGTCAGGAACCTACTGTGAAAAGAATAAATATAAGTTAAAGAATAAAGAGTTACCAAAAAGAATAAAAGCACTATACCAAGAGATACAGTCAGTGTCAAATACCACAGAAAAGTAATTTTAAATTTAACTTAAAAGACCACTGATTTGTCTAGCAGGAAAAAGGTCAATGCCTTTGTAAGTAGAGGTTTAATATGAGGACGGCAGACAGTACAGAGAATTATGGTGTGACTAAATGGCTTTAAAAAGATGCAGTGAGAACGGTGACTTGTTGGCAATGAAACAGCAAGTGGTCAAGACAAGAGAACAGAAGAGGAAATGGCCTGCCGCCCCCCCCCCCAGCTCAGGGCACATATTTTATTTTTTAAGCTTGGTTCTATTTATTAATTCTTTTGAAATTTTGTGTGTGTTTCCAACATTACCTTCCATGTCTTCATCCTTACTCTACTCACCCTTCACCCACAAAATAAGAGTAGTTCTTATACAGATACAAACTGATTCTATTTAAGAGAACAAGGAAACTGAAGATAAAAGTGAGAAAGGGAGGATAACGAAAGGCATTACGAATGAAATGGGGGCTGAAATAATGCCGGCAGCAGGCATTATTTGAAAGATCCAGCAGGATCTACTTTGAATCAGTAGGATCAAGTCAAGAGTATTTTTCAAAGATAAGAAGATCTATATATGCTATAAAGTTGAAATGAGGGACTAAACAGAAAGAGAATAAAGTTGTTAGAATGAGGGGGAAGACCTCAACAAAGTATGAATCTGATGAAGAGGTTAACTTTAGGTATGTCATATAATCTAATCAGGTCCATAATTTTTAAAATTCCTTTTTTTAATTGCTTGGAAAGGCTATTTCAACAGAGTTTATTATCACTGTACTTCTTAGAACAGATAATGCCATATGTCAAACTATCAAATCACACAGTGTATAGCACTTTAAAACTGTATTTAATATTCACAAGAACCAAGTAACTAGAATAATATAAACACACTGTGCAATTTAGCAAACCAAACAGCAAAGCAGGAGATTCAATTTCACATTTATAAACTCTTAAAATGTTGGATTATAATTCAAGATTAAAATATTTTAAATTTGATGTTTGCCTACAAATGCCAAATTTCAACCCTTTAATGCCTTTTTATCTCAAGTACAAATGTCATCAACGTGGAATCTGTGAGAACAATATTGCCTCTTGAAGTCAGTTTCCACCAACCTAAAAAAGTATTCAACTACATGTAAATTAATTTTAGAGAATAGAATATCTCACAGCATTTAATTTTAAAAGGAAAATCAATTTATAGTCATAAAATCAAGCTCAAGCTTATATCAATTATCAGTATTTAAGCATAAAAAAACTGATTTCATTTCAAAGAATCATCACATGAAGAAAGTATTTTCTTCCACCTATAACTCATGAAACTAAATTTCAGCCAACTACAAGCATGAGGGATAGGGATGCATGTAGACTGCTCATGCATCTACATGAGCAGAACCATTTAACACCTAAATTTATTATTTCTTACAATGAAAGAAGTTTAAATCATGTTTTAAAATTAAAATCTTATGATTAAAAACTTATAAACCACTTTAGGATATAAATGTATTACTTTTACATGAAATATAAGCTGAAATTATTCAAGTGCTTCTGTCAGTACTAGGTAAGTTGGATGGTAAACAGAAAGTAGTTGTGGGAAAACTACCTTCTACACAGATGTATTTATTTCTCCATTCAATACCATCAGGCCTGGGAATGGCTTTGGCTTCACGAACTGAAATCATCTGACTATTCCAGCTGGAAAAAGAAAAACATTCATGTTGTTGTACAGCAGAAACTAATACAACATGGTAAAGCAATTATAGTCCAACTTTAAAGAAAAGAAAAACATTAATCATATTAACTATTTTCTTAACTTCCCTTTTACTATTTTTATTATATCAATAGTTAGGCATACTCTGATTTTCTCATAGAACTGAAATCTGCATTAGCTCTCTGCACCTCAAGTATCATTTCCCCTTCTCTACTTCTTTTGTCTCCATAACACTTAGATTTCTAATCATTTGCTTATGTATGTTATTTATTGTGTCTCCTCTAACTAGATGAAAGCTCCAAGATGCTAAGCTATTTATTTTTGTTTTTTTTTTACTGTTCATTTAGTTGCTTAGTATCAACTAGGTACTCAATAAATATTTTTTGAATAAATAAAAGTAATAAGAAAAATAATCTGTAAGTAAGCAAAAAACTGTTTCTTGTTAAACCCCAGTAAGAATTTTTTAAGAGAGGTAATCTTTTTGTGTTGTTTTTGTATCACTACGTAATTCTTGTTCAGGTGTACCTCTACTGATATGATTTATGGTAGAAATTTTAGAAAAAAGAATACTCTATGAAAACATACTGTTATTGCTGTGTATCAGATGTAGCTGTTTATAGTGAAGTTTTAGTCAAGCAAAACAATTTTATCAGCATGCCTGAAGGTCGACTGTCCAGTCTTTAGTAAGGCCTAGCCTTACACTGTTGTTTTTTTTAATTTATAATAATTTTATATAACTTTCCTTTTTTCAAAAAACATTTGGAAACATATAACTACTCAGCTTGTATTCAAGAGAAAAATGAGTCTGGGGGAAGCTGCTATCTTTTTTTCGCAGTTGCTTTCAGCTCTTTCCATCGTTCCTGTAGGAGGAAGGCGACAGTCTGGGACGTTCTGAACGCAACACTCATTCTACTCTGCCTCTATGTGTCAGAGAATCCATAAGGAAATAACCGTGGATCCAACATGGCACTTGGTTCTGAAAACTGACCAATCTCTATGTTAAACATGCAAGAAAACATTGCATCTTGTGAAGTTTCATAATTGAAAATGATCCTCAAAGTATGACTACTTTTTCTTATTAAGAGTAGAGTTTAGGAATAGCTTGCAAGGACAGCTTTAAATTTTTTAAAATATTTATGCTTTTTAAAAGTAAGTGGGCTGTCAAAAAGAAATACTTAGTATTGGTTACAGTAAGATGTTTTAGGTCCTTAAACATACAGCAGCTCCATTAGCATGGACTTCAAACAGAAAAGAAGTACTGCTCTACTGGTCCCAGTGTGTTTCCAAAATCTTCTTCAAGATAACACTGTAAAGGGGAGAGTTCTATAACACATTGCCAAACCAAACAAGATTACAGCAGAATTACACTTTGTGCTACTTAACTTTATTCCATGTAAGACAACTTTCACTACTAAAAATGAACTTTTTCCTGAGACTCCTTGTTTTAAATATCAACTTATAAGACAGGTGAATCTGCAGTAGAATTAATATTGGAAACATTATGTTAAAAAAAAAAGAGGTGGACTAATTTTTTCCTCTCAGACAAGTTTAAAATACAGAAACATCACATCCTGCTATTAAACTAAAACTTTTACTTCCTTAAATCAAAGAACTCTTATTTCTATTAAATTCAACCCCGAATTTCTAAACTGGATCACAGAAACATATGTGACACATTCATATTCACTTTTTTATCCCTAACCAGATATTATTTAATCTTCAACCTATAATCAGCCCAAATTATTATTTAAATGACTGTATCATCTGAAGTACTTCACAGAGGGGAAAAAAGAATATTTGAATCACTACTATTTAGACTGATTCAAACTGCTGCATTTTTAAAGAACTTTTAAATATATCTAAATTATTAAATACTTCAAATCAGAAAACATGATACATAACTTTTATACAATTTTTAATCTTATAGGTGAATTTCAATGTAGAATTCAAATGGTAATTTAGAAATATTTTTCCTAAACATTTCCTTCTTTAAAACAGGCTCTAAACTAAGACCTTTGTCATATCATATTTCTCTACTGTAACTTCCTTGCCATATGAAAACCTGTTATTGTCACTCAATAATTAAAGTATAAAATAAGACAATCTATAAAAGAGTAATGTTTCAGGGAAAAAAAACACCAGATATAGGACTTAATTTAATCTAAAATAGATTCAGTTCAGTTCAGTCGCTCAGTCGTGTCCGACTCTTTGCGACCCCATGAATCGCAGCACGCCAGGCCTCCCTGTCCATCACCAACTCCCGGAGTTCACTCAGACTCACGTCCATCGAGTCAGTGATGCCATCCAGCCATCTCATCCTCTGTCATCCCCTTCTCCTGCCCCCAATCCCTCACAGCCTCAGAGTCTTTTCCAATGAGTCAGTTCTTCGCATGAGATGGCCAAAGTACTGGAGCTTCAGCTTTAGCATCATTCCTTCCAAAGAAATCCCAGGGCTGATCTCCTTCAGAATGGACTGGTTGGATCTCCTTGCAGTCCAAGGGATTCTCAAGAGTCTTCTCCAACAGTTCAAAAGCATCAATTCTTCGGCGCTCAGCCTTCTTCACAGTCCAACTCTCACATCCATACATGACCACGGGGAAAACCATAGCCTTGATCAGACGGACCTTGGTCGGCAAAGTAATGTCTCTGCTTTTTAATATACTATCTAGGTTGGTCATAACTTTTCTTCCAAGGAGTAAGCGTCTTTTAATTTCATGGCTGCAATCACCATCTGCAGTGATTTTGGAGTCCAAAAAAAATAAAGTCTGACACTGTTTCCACTGTTTCCCCATCTATTTCCCAGGAAGTGATGGGACCAGATGCCATGATCTTCGTTTTCTGAATGTTGAGTTTTAAGCCAACTTTTTCACTCTCCTCTTTCACTTTCATCAAGAGGTTCTTTAGTTCCTCTTCACTTTCTGCCATAAGGGTGGTGTCACCTGCATATCTGAGGTTACCGATAGTTCTCCTGGCAATCTTGATTCCAGCTTGTGTTTCTTCCAGCCCAGCGTTTCTCATGATGTACTCTGCATATAAGTTAAATAAACAGGGTGACAATATACAGCCTTGACGTACTCCTTTTCTTATTTGGAACCACTCTGTTGTTCCATGTCCAGTTCTAACTGTTGCTTCCTGACCTGCATACAGATTTCTCAAGAGGCAGGTCAGGTGGTCTAGAATGCCCATCTCTTTCAGAATTCTCCAGTTTATTGTGATCCACACAGTCAAAGGCTTTGGCATAGTCAATAAAGCAGAAATAGATGTTTTTCTGGAACTCTCTTGCTTTTTCCATGATTCAGCAGATGTTGGCAATTTGATCTCTGGTTCCTCTGCCTTTTCTAAAACCAGCTTGAACATCTGGCAGTTCACAGTTCACGTATTGCTGAAGCCTGGCTTGGAGAATTTTGAGCATTACTTTACTAGCGTGTGAGATGAGTGCAATTGTGTGGTAGTTTGAGCATTCTTTGGCATTGCCTTTCTTTGGAATTGGAATGAAAACTGACCTTTTCCAGTCCTGTGGCCACTGGTGAGTTTTCCAAATTTGCTGGCATATTGAGTGCAGCACTTTCACAGCATCATCTTTCAGGATTTGAAACAGCCTCAACCGGAATTCCATTACCTCTACTAGCTTTGTAGTGATGCTTTCTAAGGCCCACTTGACTTCACATTCCAGGATGTCTGGCTCTAGATTAGTGATCACATCATCATGATTATCTGGGTCGTGATGATCTTTTTTGTACAGGTCTTCTGTGTATTCTTGCCACATCTCCTTAATATCTTCTGCTTCTATTAGGTCTGTACCATTTCTATCCTTTATTGAGCCCATCTTTGCATGAAATGTTCCCTTGGTATCTCTAATTTTCTTGAAGAGATCTCTAGTCTTTCCCATTCTGTTCTTTTTCTCTATTTCTTTGCATTGATCGCTGAAGAAGGCTTTCTTATCTCTTCTTGCTATTCTCTGGAACTCTGCATTAAGGTGCTTGTATCTTTCCTTTTCTCCTTTGCTTTTCGCTTCTCTTCTTTTCACAGCTATTTGTAAGGCCTCCCCAGACAGCCATTTTGCTTCTTTGTATTTCTTTTCCATGGGGATGGTCTTGATCCCTGTCTCCTGTACAATGTCACGAACCTCATTCCATAGTTCATCAGGCACTCTATCTATCAGATCTAGGCCCTTAAATCTATTTCTCACTTCCACTGTATAATCATAAGGGACTTTTATTGGTAAGATATTGGCTTTTTTCATCAGTAATGGTAATGGACTGGTACTCATTTTTTTGTGACAAAGTTATTTTGAGATAAGTGATTAAATTGGAAATGTAGTCTTCAACAACATTACAAAGAAAAACTCAAGTATAGCAAAGATGAAATGATGGATCTGATACCACATGGCTGCATATATGCTAAAACTAGTCAAATTAAGTGAAAAAATGGTATTTTTTTGGTCTTGGTAATTACTAAGGGCTGAGAAGCAAACACTTTGTTAGGGATTTCAAATTCTGTACACAGAAAAAACTTGAATTCTAGAGTTCTGTTTTGACTGGCTTTTCTTCTGCCTGACCCTTTAAATGCTGGTATCGAGACTTTGACTTTTTCAATCTTCTTCAAATGCTAGACCACCCATCCCAGGCTGGGCTTCAGTACTCTGATGTTTCTTTTCCTAAGTCTTTTTCTCTAGCTACTAAGTCCCAGACCAAAATTTACAACAAGATGTCCTGTAGACAACACTCTGCCCACATTTTCAGAACTGAATATACCCTGTCCATGGTCAACTATGAAAATCCGTCCCTTGCACATCCCTCAACTCTCCTACCTGCTCTTGCAGCACTGAACAACTATAATTAAATCTTTATTCCAATCCTTTCCCAAGGTGTGAAACAGGACTGGAGGGAAAAAAAATGCAACCACGTTGACCTTTGAATGTATGATCACTTTAAATTCATGATGACTTAGCTCAAAAGAATCCTAAATGCTACTACCCAGCAGTCATCCTGTATTTCCATGGTTCACTCACTCCTTCACTCTTCTACATAACAATTCATACCTTGTCCTCACTTCTCAAATCTCCTCCCTCACACTCATTCCCCGCTGACGTCCATGCTTCATTTCACTAAAAAAGTCAAGCAGTCAGAAGACAGTATCTACTAGTTCCCACCACATCAGTCCGCGCTTGTCTGTACACAGTTTTCCATCGCTAGAATGAACCGTCAGTGCTTCCACTCCATTTGTGGGATAGACTCCAATTCTTCTCTACTCAACAAGACGACTATTCAACAATTTACTTCAACTTGGACTTCCCTGGTGGCACAGAGGATAAGAATCCACCTGCCAATGCAGGCGACATGAGTTTGAGTCCTGGTCCAGGAAGATCTCACATACTGTGGAGCAACTAAGCCCTAGTACCACAACGACTGAGTCCATGTGCTGCAACTTCTGAAGCCTGTACCTGAAGTCTGAGCACCACAATGAAGAGTAGCCCCCACTCACAAGAGAAAGCCCACACAAAGCAACCAAGACCCAGTGCAGTCATAAATAAACAAATAAAACTATTTTTAAAAATTTACAACTTTTCTGGTATCACCAATTTTACCATCAACATGGGTTACTTCTCCTTTCTAAAAACAAATACTCAACTCCACTTAATCCTTCAATTTCTACCCCCTTTACAAGTACGTAAATTCCCCTAGAGAATTCGCTACACCAGCTGTATCTAAATCCTCCCCTCCCTTTCTCTCTTTAGCTCACACCAATAAGGCTTTTTGTCCATACTGTTACATTAAGACTGCTCCTGCCAAGGGGTCCAGTAGCGTCCACACTGACCAATGCTTCAGTGGTTTTAGTTCTCATTTTGTACTTGATCAATCAAAAATGCAACACAAATAATCACTCCTTCCTCCTCAAATGTTTTCCCCCCTTTGATTCCAAAACACAACATTCTATTGGCTTCCCTCCTTTCTCAATGAGTCTTCCTTTTTAGACTACCATATTACATATTAGTTCCTTCTCATACCTACATCTCATTTTTAGTTCATCTTTGTATTATGATACTTTTCAAATGGAAAAATGAAAAGCATATGGGGAAAAGAATTGGGGGAAGGGCTAGTTAGGGAGTCTGGGATGGACATGTACACACTGCTATATATAAAATGGATAACCAACAAGGACCTGCTGTATAGCAGATGGAACTCAGCTCAATGTTATGTGGCAGCCTGGATGGGAGGGGACTTTGGGGGAGAGTGGACACATGTATATGTATGGTTGAGACACTTCATTATCCACCTGAATCTATTACAGCACTGTTTGTTAATCGGCTATACCCCAATACAAAATAAAATGTTTTTTAAAAAAAATAAAAATAAATAAAATGTTTTTTAAAAATAAAAAACAGAAAACAGCAAAATTCTGTAAAGCAATTATCCTTCAATAAAAAATAAATTTTAAAAAAATGAAAAAACATGAAACTCAAAAGCAATTCAACAGTTGTTAATACTCTGCCACATTTGCTTGTGTGTATACCTATACATGTGTATTTTGAACTAAACCATTTATTAAGCTCTAGCAGAGAGAAACTTCATTTCTTAATCCTTGGGCATATACCTAAAGAATAAGGCCTCCTTTGTAACATTAGCAGCATTAAGACATTAATGTAACTCAAATGCCTTTTATAATTTCACCACCCCAATCAGAAAGCTTCATCCACTGTATTTGATTGTTCCATCTCTTTAATCTGGAAATGTTCCCTCCACTTTTTTAAAACTTGGACTTTTTGAGAAATTAGGCCAGTTGTTTCAGAGTATCTACCTTCTAAATTGTCTCTCTCTCTTCATTGCATTACTAAAACATTCATGTATCTTAACCTTATATACATACGTAAGACATTGGAGTATCTAAGGGTTTATTGATCTTTGGACCTTTTCTCTCTTCTATTTATAGTCCCTTGGTTTTCTCAAAAAGTTTTCTAGCTTTTAAATCCCATCTACCAGATGAAAAACCCCTAAAACTGTGACCTCTCTCCTGCACTCTAGACTTACACATCCAACTCTCTACTTAAAATCTCTACTTGAATATTTTGTGGGTATCTCAATCTTAAAACATTAAAAATCAGTAATGTTTCTCCCTTGCTTTTTGCATTGCACGTAGGGGCATCTCCATACTTTCAGTTGCTTATGTCTCAAACTTTTAAGTCATTCTTGGCTCTTCTCTTTCTCTTTTGTCACATTAATCTGGTACAAATTAAAACGTAAGCAAAATCTGACCACTTTTCATCCACTTCTGCTCCAACCACTTTTATCTAACTAAGTCACATGGTTTCTCTTCACAATACCTTCCTAAATAGTCTCCCTGCTTCTGCCTCTGGCTCCCTCTTCAGTTTACTTTCATCCAGCAACATGTTACAAACTAAATCAGATCAGATAATTTTTCCACTGAAACCCCTTCAGTGATTTCCTACTTTGAGAGAAAAACTCAAAGTTATCAAAATTCATTACAAGACCCTACATGACATGGACTTCCTTAACTCTCTGACATCCTTAACTTCTACACTCTGTTCCAGTCACACTGGTCTCTTTGCTGTTCCTTGAACACGGGCAAACCTCCGCCTCAGGATCTTTGCAGTTGCTCTTCTTTCTGTTTAGAAAGGTCTTCTCCCATGTAGACATGTAACTCACAACTTCCTCTCCACTGGGTCTTTTTTTCAAAGGTCACCTTTTTGGTGAAAATATTCTCTCTCTATGTTAGGTATTAAATGGCGATACAGGTATTAAAACTGCAACAACTACACACATCAGAATCTTTTTTAAAAATTTTTTTCTCCACTTACCACCATCTAACATGGTATACATTTCATTTGTTTATTGTCTGTCTCTCCATGACTCTCTCTACACAAACTCCATGAAGACAGTTTTAATTGCCATATCCCCAGTGAATAGAAAATAGCCTGGTGTAAAGTAGGCACTCAGTGATTTACTGATTAAATAAAATAAGGAATAAGTAAGAATAAGAAAGGAGATAGAAAAATTGGACCTTTGTGTTTCCTTTTTTTAAAAAAAAGTATGTATTTAAGTATGTAAGTATGTACTTTTAATTCAACAGACTGACTAGCAGTAATGACGTGTGACTAGGCATCAAGAAAATAAAGGCAATTATAAAATAGATATCTTTTAAGGTTCCTAGAATCTCTAGTATCTATGAGTCTACAAGATATTTAAACTTGAATTTCTCTTTTTCCTAAAATATGAAATGATTAAACTGACTGCATATTTTTCCAGATTCCCTGAGCCATCTGACCCCCTTTCTCCTATATTGTCAGTTCCCCACTTCTGGGTACATTTCTAGAAACTTGGCTTCATTTTTGTAATTTTCAGCAGCAAGGTTTAAGGAGCAAGCTGTGAGTAAAGTAGGTAAAAAAATCTTAGCAATTTTAAATGGCTGTATAAAAATCTCTGCAACATTTATACCATGTACTCTAGCATCCTTTCACAGGCACTTAATTCTTTGTCTTTCAGTAAAGGGAATTTTTTAACTGAGTATCTCAAACTTCAGAAGAAATCCTTACAAACCCTTCTAATGGCTGCCAGAATTCCTAGAACAGGCACCTAGTTCATTACCATGACTACACTCTTGGCTATGCTCCCTATTGTCAAATTCCTGAAAATATCTGGTATGAAACAACAATGCACTACCTGATCAAACAGGAGATGAACAGGTCACCTGAATCATGCATCGTAATAGCAAGTCTATCTAAAAGCTCAAAACCTCTCTCCAAGCACCAGCATGCTAGTGCCACGCCACACCACACAGCAAGCTCAAAGTGAACTAACACACAAATCTGAATGGCTATCATTCTGTTTCAGTCATTTCATTTGAAAAGCAGGTGATTTTCAAGCCATTTCCCTAGATGTTCTAATCCTAAACGCAACACGGCAGAAAAATACCTTTCCGTCTATAAATCTCTTCCCTCTCTACAAACTATCCCCAATATCTAATTGACATGACACCATAGATACGCTGATGCAGTCTAACAATTAAGCATGTGGCTTTGGAGTCACTGGAATCTGAGTCTTGGTTCTCTGGCTATCTAACCGTATCATCAAAGGACAAAGTTCACAAATTCCCAAAGCTTGAAAGGGAGTTACTGTGAGGATTAAATGAGATAATACATGGGAATCACTCAGCATACTGCAGGGCACTAGGTAAACATTCATGAAACATTAGCTATTATCATTGCAACATCTTAAAAAAGTCTTAACTCCAGAATGATCTTCTCTTATGTCCCATATAGACTTAAATCTTTCTCTATATAAACGAAGGCTCCTCTTTCCTTTATATTTTTGCTGCCTAGACTTATATTCAGGTCCTAATCATTTTTAACCTGGATTCTTAAAACTTCATTCTTATTGAACTACTTTCCTTTAGCACTTTTCTTACTCCTTTTGTTAACCGAATTCAGTAATTTTTAAGTCACCTTAAGGATCTTTGACTTACATCCATAATCTTTATCCTTCAAAATGATTCTATAACAAGTATTTTCCAAGTACCAATTATCTGGCATTGGGCAAGGTAATGGAGGCACAAAAAAACAAAACAGATGGAAGTTTATTTGAAGGAATTTAAAGAATACGTCTTCAGGCCCCATGTTTCATCTTATATGAGTCAGGTTTCTTCAAAACTACTGTATGACAGCAGACAGTATCAACATTTCAGTAAAGTATCATAGTTAAGAGAGTGAATTTCACATTCAAAATTATCTGAAATATTCCCCTTACTACCTATGAGATTTTTGACCAGTTTCCTTACCTCTCTGTATGTCCCACTGGTAAAACAGGCATAAAATAACACCAACTCATGTAAACTCAATGAGATAATGCGTATGATCTCCTTTGAACAGTTTTTCCCACCAAGTAATAGCAATTTATTACTCTTACTATTACTGTTCCCTTCTCCAAACCTTTCCAAAACAGTATCCTATGGTTATTGTACTCTCCTCCTCTAATGTTTTAACCACTCCTAAATTCTCTCATTCCCTCCTTCAAGCTTTCCCAAACTGATCAGAAGAGTTGCACACAATTCCTAATTCCACTCTATCTGGACTAAGAACTCCCGTAAGAACTTCCAGTTATGGCCAGCCCAATCATACACTTTACTATTTCATGTCTACATATCACTCTCACCAAAAGAGAAAAAATGAGAAGTATTCTTTGATGTATATACCATACAAACACAACTATTTATCCAGATTATCTAGTATTAACTACATCTTTTTCCAAGTTTGTTTTAGCGTGTTTTTTATTACAAATTTTAAGTTCCTATAAAATGTATATTCCAAATTATATAACATCTGCAAGGAGACCCAACCAGTCTACCCTAAAGGAGATCAGTCCTGGGTGTTCACTGGAGGGATTGATGTTGAAGCTGAAACTCCAATACTCTGGCTACCTGATGCAGAGAGCGGACTCATTTGAAAAGACCCTGATGCTGGGAAAGATTGAGGGCAGGAGGAGAAGGGGACGACAGAGGATGAGATGGTTGGATGGCATCACCGACTCAATGGACATGGGTTTGGGTGGACTCTGGGAGTTGGTGATGGACAGGGAGGCCTGGCGTGCTGCAGTTCATGGGGTCACAAAGAGCTGGACACGACTGAGCGACTGAACTGAACTGACACAGGACCAACACATTTATTCAGGTCTTACTATGTAAAGAGACAGCTAAATATAAAAGGGGATCACTACTGAAATCAATCGGTCATGTCTGACTCTTTGCGACCCCATGGACTGTAGCCTACCAGACTCCTCCATCCACGGGATTCTCCAGGCAAGAGTACTGGAGTGGGGTGCCATTTCCTTCTCCAGGGCATAGTAGGCTTACTAAACTCTAATTTTTTTCATTAGCTTGAAACAGGATTATCATTAGGTATTACATTTTATAAACGATGCATTTCTGAACTAGTTTATAACAATGAAATTGATAAATACAGTTTCTGACCCAATTTGTAACATTTACTTATAAAACAAATATACACAATTTGAAGTTTCACTTACTCAAATTCTGTAGCATAATACTTAAGAAAGCCCAGTAAGAGGTCCCCAAGGTTTGAGTCGTTCTTTGAGAGGTAAGGAGGAACATTACATGGTGCTTGATGTACAAGGTGCAACTGTATAGAAGGACTGAAAGATTCCTATCAAAAAGAAAAAGGGAAGATGTGTGAGGCCATTGAAAAACACACCCCCAAAAAACCTTATAAATCCTAACATAAGGCTGTCTGGAGAAGAGAGAATTTTCTTTATGTTGGCAATTTGGAAATTTGCAGATTTTCTCCCAGTAAAGATTTCAACAATGTATGGGCTAAGTCAGAAAGAACCTGAAAAACGAAGATATTCTAATCCTCAACTGAGGTATATCACTCAGTTAACCAAATGAATTCTCATGGTAGCGAAAGATTTTTTAATTCATAAATAAAACCTTACAGTACACACCAAGATTCCATCTAATAAATATAGGTTTCTTTATAAATATATCTCAAGGTAAGAGCTTTTTCTAACTGCCACTTAAAATTTCTCACAAAGGTCATAAAAGTTTAAGACATAAATAGTACTGACACTGTATTTTAAGATTTTTTACAATTTTATTTCATTTTTGTATGTTGCATTTTAGAGGGAATAGAAATAATGTTCAACATGAAATGAACTTGAAAAATAAATCAGCAAGCAATATTGAGCTACTCTCTTTTAGTACAATATTCATAAAGAAGAATATCATGTGCTTGCATTCCAGGCCCAAAGAAGTCACCTACTGGAAAGAACACCAATGAGTACTTATGGAATGCCATTCCTTTTCGTATCTGATCTTTCCCTTATTAGCAGCAAGTTATGGCTGTCAACTAAACTGAACTATAGAATTTCTCAAGTAATACATATCCATTATGTTAGAAAATACTTTTTCAGGTAATTTTCACAGTGCCCTCAGAAAAGGTTTTCTATATTCTCCTTTGCCACCCGAGTAGAAACAGATTTTAAAACAAAACAACTAAACAAAAAGATGAATTGGTTAACCAGACATCAGAATGACAACTACACTTAAGGTTCTCAACTACCCAACAGACCAAACTTGGGTTTACGGATATTAATTCAGTTAATAAAATCTGAATAACCCCAGTAACACGGAGAAATAGCGTAGTGCACCTACTTAATGGTAGTCTCAAAATACATCAGTAAAAACAAGGGGCAAGAAAATAAAAACATCTCCTCCTGCCCCATTACCGTAATTCTATCAATAATTTTAACTACCAAGAAGGGATTATCTTTCTGCCCAAAGAAAAATCTCCAATTCACAAAGATGGCATTCCTAAAGGTGGGACTTGCCTCACATGTCTAATAGATTTACTACTACAGTCTATGACCCAAGTAGAAAGACTAGGGGGAGTAGGCGACAAGCACTGACTTGTAGCAGCAGAAGGAAGAGCAGGCCTCTGACTTGTCTTACTCTTACTTCTTCTCTTACGTGTTAAGCATAAATTTGGGCTTAGGACCTTAAAAAGTGTAAAATTTAAATAATATTCTCCAGCAAATTAAACAAAAAGGTATAAGTTCAAATGACAGGAAATAGAAAAGTGGGTCACTGTTTAACAATTTCTGCTCTGAAAGCTTAATTTTGATTTCTAGCACTTAGCACAATAAACATTCAATTTACAAAATGATGCTGAAACAGAGAGCCATTTTCTTACCTGAAGTTTAAAACTCTGAACCTCTTTTAAAATTTCTATTTTTTTCAGTAACTTAAAGAAAGACATCAGTAATTGTGAGATTAAAACTATAGAGTTATAAGACCTATTGTATTAAAATGCTGAAAGACCCTGGTCAGTGTTCTCTTAGCGCCACTGTTCTTTTTCAAGATCATATATAAAAAGGGTCGTATCATACCTACTGAGGGAGAACTAAAGGAGAAATACAAACAAACAAACAAACAAAAGGCTCCAATTAAAAGAAGCTACAAGTAAAAAAGAATTCTATTTAACCTTAAGTAATCCCCATTTTTGGTAATCATTCATATTACAGAAAGATTTTCTGCTTTAAGAAAAATTTCATCCAAGTTATTTCTTTAAAAGGAGCTCCGCAATTGCATTTCTGTATTGAAATAGAGTATGTTACTTCAGCTAGGATGAAGGTGGGCAGAGTTTAAGCTAACACATTAGAAAGCACAGAAAGAGTAAGCCAAAAGCCAAAGAAATAAAAGCAGCGTTTAAAACTACAATCTAAATCCACAGAAAAACAATTTAACCAATACAATGTAACACCTGTTTCTTACAGCGCTTTTTCCCTTTGGATTATCGATATTTCCTGGTTTAATTTTTTTAACACAGAAAATATATTTATTATTTTTTAAGGTTCTGTCTTATTTTGGGCTTCTGATTTATGCAATGACTTAATTCCTAAAAACATTTTCCAAATGATATTTAAGTGCTGAAGATACATATCTTCCATTTCTCTTCACAATACCAAATTAAGAAAAATTTAAATAAGTAATCTCTTGAAAAACATCTGAAAAGTCTGTTTCTGTCCATACAACTGCCTAACAAAAACACCTTTTGCCAGACTCCATCACTTTTTGAGGCTGTGTCATAATCTTCAAAGTCCAAAATGTGGGCAATTAAGCACTTTCTGGACTACATTAAACCGGGTTAACTTGTTTACTTGGTAACTGTTCTTTAAAGAAAAGTATAGCTTAAATGAAAGATGACTGTTTTCCATCTCTAGGCAAAGAAATATAAGCTGTACAATTTTCTAAGAAAATGAATTACTAAAGCCTAGAAAGAAATGTTGAAGATCTCAAAGAAAAGGATAACTGATACAGAGCATTTAAGTGGAGTTATACGTGAAAGAAAAAGAACTAAATGATACACTGAAGTTCTACCAAGATTTAACTAGATGCAGATTATCACTAATCTAGTGATGTATATTAAAGATTGATAATTAAATTGCCTTTAAACTTTATCTGATATGAGATCTTCCAACTTTTGAAAGGTGTTAAAGTATTTAACACAAAATAGAAGTACTATTATGAAGTGGTGAAGAGCCTGAGTTCTGGAGTCAGGCCTAGGTATGAAACCTTGTTGTTCCATTAGCTACATGAACTTAACCACGATACCAAGCTTTCCAAAGGTTAAGCTCCTTCATCCATAATACAAGGAAAATAGCATTCACAGGGCTGTTTATGCAAATTATATGACATAATGTATATGGAAAGAAAGGTAACAATAGTATTACCTACTTATTAATTATTCAGTATACGCCAGGCACCATCATTATTTTAACTGCACCTTTACAATAACACACTATGGTTACCTCCAGCAACTTCCAATATATTACTTTGGAATTAACTTTGGTTTTTGAAAATAGGAAGATATCACTAGGGAAGGAAACAAATATAAGTTGTCTTGATAAATCTACTTAGCGTAAGTGAGGTAAATCTCATAAAATGCTTACATTAAAATAAAAATCCCTTCAGATACTTAATCTGAGTTTATATATTTAAACTTCTCAGCTTCATTTCTTTAACTCAATAGTAAACACTCTGTCCTCTATCACTGATGTTGCTTTTTTAAGTCAATAATTAAGAAGTAATAATCAATAATGCTATATATCGTGATATAGTTTTCAAAGATAAAGATGTGTTTTATCCTTTTCTTTCATAACTGAATATCACAACTGAATTGAATTACACTAACTTTCTAATTAATATTTTCTAAAAAAATTTTGAAAAAAAACATGAAAATGACAAAAAATAATATACTGAACAATATATTTTTAATCCTATTTTAATTATATCAGAGAAGCTCAAAATTTAAAATGTTCTTCCCTTGTAAAGTAATAGGAAAGTTTTTCTGTCACTGTAAAGTTTTTTTAATTATTCTCAAACTATAAGCTGAAATTTTGTCATATCAGCTTTTCTTAAAGGAAGGTATACAAATACATCTGTATAGGAACAATTAGACAATAAATAAATAAAATGTTGTAAGCAACACAAATTGACTACTACTATCATTCTGCCTTTCCCCAGGCAGCATAGTATAAAGGAAAAAAAAACAGTTCTTGCATTCATAATTTGTGACTAAACAGCTTGGATCAATCATGTAACCTTTCTAAGGAGAATACTTTATATTTGCCTAGGACTGAAGATATTGTATATAAAGGTTGTACGTTCTGACATAAATAAGTGGAAGTGAAAGTCGCTCAGTCGTGTCTGATTCTTTGTGACCCCATGGACTATAGTCCATGGAATTCTCCAGGCAAGAATACTGGAGTGGGTAGCCTTTCCCTTCTCCAGGGGATCTTCCCAACCCAAGGATCGAACCCAGGTCTCCCACATTACAGGCAGATTCTTTACCAGCTGAGCCACAAGGGAAGCCCTCTGATATAAAATAAACAATAAATAAATGATAGTGACTACTAGTAATAAGAAACAAGCTAATTTAATTCCTCCATCAGAGGGACCAATGAAAAAAATTCTCCACTCATTGGCTTACAGGTTTCATACAATACAAAAAAACCTGCGGAGCAGAAGAGTGGGTATTAAGTCCTTATCCATGTAAGTATCAATCTTATAGTAAAGGTAATATGATTTAAATATTTAGGACAATGTAACCACACATGAAAGCAAGTTAAGATATTCTTAAGCCTAGCAGGGCTTTGCTATTAATACTTTTCAAAGCCTTGGAGCTGGGCTAGTACGAAATCTATTTCCTGGTTACAGGTGTAGAAGTAAGATTATTAGCGAAACAGGGTGGAGAATATAGGTTTAGAGGTAGTGCACGTGAACAGAAATCAGGACCCAGTGATGGGAGAAAGCTAGGTGATTAGAAAAATGAAACACAGAAATAAAAATGAGGCTCTTTAAACTAGAATATACCAGTAAGAATTTTATCTTATCATAAAAGTAATGCTTCTGTTTCTCAGCATAATGCTATTAAACTGAAACTTAATCAGCATTTATATTAGTAAAAAGAGTTCCAGGTAATACAGCATTTTAAGTAAGATTTCCATAGAAGCATCTTTCAAAACACAATAATAGATTCTTCAAAGGATAAGTTAAAACTATTAAATCCTGTGTATATTGAATAATATATGCAGCTCTTGCCACACTGAAACCTAGGTGTTTAAAGAACAATAAAGTTGGGACAATAAATGAAATAGTAAACACCCAGTCATTATCTTTGACTTTTCAGTATGAACTAAAAAATTAATACTTTATAGAGGGAAGAAAACGTTCAAGAATAGGTCCAAAAGTTCACGTTACTTACATTTCTACACTTTCTGAAGTCTTCTTTGTCATACTACTTTAAAAAAAGCATAAATACTGATACCCAGCTATACTATACATTCATTATAATAGTTCTTCATAGCAGAAATTTATTTTTAAAAGGAGGAAGATGAGACAGATTCCAGAAGGTTCTTCCTGTTAAATGGTCTCTTCTCATAGACGACCCCCCATGAACTGAGAGGCCCCCACTGCAGCAAGACTCTATTTACAGTGATCCAGTATTATCCAGCGCCTCACATGTGAGCATTACAAGAATAACCGATGTTCAAAAATAAGAACACCACTTCTCAATCATCAAAGATTATGTTACATTTAATTTAGATTATATGTCAATATATTTATTATATTTTCTCATACATATAAAATATGTTCTTTGAAAAACTTTGATCACTCAACAGGGATGTTATGTTTCCTATACAACATTGACTAGTAAGTTTAGAAAACTATTCTTAGAAGTTTATGAATTAACAGGTAAAAATGTGGTTTTAAAAGGCTGGTTAAACATTCTACACAAGCAGCTTAAATATTATTTCCAAAAAAACCAGGAACAAGAATGACTATGGAGGAAAACAGAAATGGTAAGACTTATATAAATAAAACAAAGAAACAATGAAATCTGGAAAAAAAGAAAAGAACATTAAAACTAGAAAAGAAAAAAAATATTCATATAGATTATTAATATGTATGTTACCTAGGTTTCTCTAAACTCAAACTGAGTATATATTAAACTTTTTCTAGTAGGCACACTTCATTTCTTGAGGGTTTCTAATTAACTTCACCAGGATTCTTAATAATGTACACACAAGGACAGTGTACATGTTACCTCTTAGAATGTTACTTGATAAGAGCAGACGAAACATTAAAAGGTTATCCAATTGTTCAACTTCTTAGCGCACACGGAATTCTATCATCTCAACTTGCTTTGTTTGTAGCAATGGTTCCTAAGGCTCACCTGACTTCACATTCCAGGATGTCTGGCTCTAGGTGGAATTTTTTCCCCTGATTTCAGATTACACGTATGTTAGGCTGTAAAACTTCTGAGCTACTAAAGAAATGTTCTAAAATTATATTTTAAAGTAACATGAAAAAAACTGGTCTGAGTTCAAATGTGCTTTCACCAACTAAGTATATTTAATTCCCATTAATGATAATCATGAGTGTTATACAAAAAGTTCCATCATTAACATAAAGGACAAGACTGTCTGCTAATAATCAAATGAAATAGCAGAGACTTCCAAAAAATTATATGAAACATTTTTAACATTCTAGTGGTCAATGTTTACCTCAGCCTATGTAGAAAATATTATCATAACTTAGAAGGTAACTATTTCTACTTTTATATTCACAATAATATTGCACATAATAGTTCCACATATACTTGTCATAACAGGTATTATAATAATTTATAAGAAACACTTACTGGGTAAATTTTTTGGATGGATGGAAGGATGGGTTCAGGTAAGGCTATAAAAAGAAAAAGTTTAAAGCTGCCGTGATTCATGTAATTCATTTTACAAAGCAATAATTTGTCAGCTACCCCCAGGTATAAGACTATATGGGTTTATGTTAAAATTCAACAGTTTTCACATATTTTGTGAAATTAATTCTGATCCCTAAAAATTAAAATTCAAAATATATCAAAGTTGACATTTTAAGGTCTGTTAATAAGTTATGTATGCTTCTATGTAAAACAATGTTCCTTACATGGTTTTAGAAAAATAGATCATCAATAAATGGACACACATTTGGTCCAACATTAGACACACACACAAAATAAGCAAGACAAGGATTGTGCTACAGATATTAAACAGACATTGTTAAGATGGTTGTAACTATCAAAAAAAACTTTGAAAGTACAGTTCAACGGCACTACATCGTAAGAAGAACAGTTCTATCCTAATTGTTTCTTTATTATTTAATTTCTTCTAACAATAATATCAAAATTGAGATAGTTTTAGAAAATTGATCTATTGAGGAAAAAGCTGAAAAAAAATCTTCAACTTCATTTATATATTTTAAAAAAGAAAACCTCAGCAAAGCTTAGAAATCTAAATCAGGAGATCTGTACCAATCCACTATAAAATAAAATTTTATACAAAAAATCACTATCTTCATATGTCACTGTATTTTTTAACTGCCATTCTTCACCCTTCAATAGCTTTCCCCAAATCCAACTTCATTAAATGCATTAACTGTAATTTCACATCATTATAATGGAATAACACGAAAGGCAAAGTGCTTAATACTTACAATATAAGAAATAACTATAAAATACAGTGTCTTGAATATGGTAAGATACAAATAATACATTTATAAGATTTCTTTAAGATTAAAGACCAATATAATACTCCATAGTAAACTATGTGCTTAAGAATTATAAATACATTATATATACAGCTGACCCTTGAAGAATTCAGGGGTTAGGGGTGCCAACCCCTATACAGTTGAAAATCTGCATATAACTTTATATAGTTGGCTCTCTATATCCGAGGTTTTAAATCTACAGATTCAACCAACTATAAATCATGTAATAAATACTGTGCTCTCTCTCTCTCTCTCTCTCTCTCTATATATATATATATATATATATATATATATAAAAATCTGTAAGTAGATCCACACAATTCAAACCTATGCTGTTCAAGGGCCAACAGTAATTAAATAAATTCAGTAACAAAGAATCATTAATTCACTTTTAACCTGCTGTTTAGCAAACATCTTTAAGTATGGAATACATTAATGAACACAAAATCAACCATTATGATCAATTTACATGGTCCCCAACTATGATTATAAATGTATAAATTTTTACCACATAGTACAAAGTAGGATGCTTTATTTAAATATCTTTTCTGTATCATACTTCACACCCAAGTTGAAAATTAGAACAAAATAATAAATAAAATAAAATTAGAATAAATTTCCATGATAGTATAGAACGTTCACAATATATGACTAAGAATATTAGGGGAAAAAAACTCACTCATTACTTACCAGAATCACCCTCAGGAAGTAAGGCTATATATTTTCTTTCCCTAAAGGCATTCAAATGCTCAATTCTAGAAGACCCTACAAATAAACTCAAGCCCCAGTCACTTAATCTTAAAAGTCTCTGTATTTGTCTAACATTTTAATTGCATTTTAATAATTTTCATTATAACACAGACGTCAAATTGAAAACTCTTACTAGAAATTAAAGTCTAGAAATCTAAATTCTATATCCACTGAACACTCCCAGTAAAATAAGACTGCAGAAAATTTTTTAAAAATATTATCTCATTCTAGTGACAGAATCATAACTAGAATGCTAGAAGAGAAAAATAAACACAAACCACTGGAATAGGGCCTTTCAATAGATAAAGAGTCTTTAGAATTAACCAATGTGGAAGTTTTTGAGGGTAGGGTTATCATTCAATAAATCCTTGCCTTAAAAATATAAAAACACTAGTCATTAGAGAAGCAATTAATGTACTCTGGCAATTATTTATCAATGCTATCCTGATAGTAACCTCGAAACATTTAGTTTTTCCAAATATTTTATTCCAAAGCAATATAGATTCTGGAAGAATCTCTGTAACATCTATTATGACATCTATTTTGAAGTCACAATATTTTGCTCTCTCAAAAGCAAAATAAGACAAGTTTATTATTAAAAGATATGATCAATAGGTAATACCTTGAACAGATTTAATCTATACAATTTTATTTTGCCTGTATTTCGAATGAGAGCTTTCTTGTCAGGCCTTCACTAATTTATACACATTCACATTCCATGCTAATTCATCAAAGATTACACTTAAAGAAAAAAAGCAGATCCTCAACAACACTAAACAACCACTAATTTTGAAAATGCAAGAAAAATTTAAAAATGCCTAAAGATAGATCTATACCTGGTAACATGGTAAACAGTCCACTACTATTCATTCACTCATTGTTTCTAACCAATTGACACTTTTGCCTTTACCATTAACTCTTAATATTAGATTGCTAGTAAACTCTCTCCTCAATGAGTTTTCCCCTCATGCTTTTGTGAGTCACATTTTCAAGCATACGGAGTTTGTGACTGGGGCTTCCCAGGTGGCTCAGACAATAAAGAATCTGCCTGCAATGCAGGAGATCCAGATTCTATCCCTGGTTTGGGAAGATCCCCTAGAGTAGGGAATGGCTACCCACTCCAGTATTCTTGCCAAATTCCACGGACAGAGGAGCTTGGCATGCTACAGTCCTGATTGTTGAAATTTGTGCTAGGAAATGCATTAGTTAACCTTTTCAACCTTTCTACACAGAGAGGACCCATTTCCTTTCTCTGTTCATGGCAGAAAAGACATTAAAGCATTTAAAGTTAAATGAAACTTAAGGGTCATCTAATCTAACTATTAGTGTTACAGATGAATATTAAGGCCAGCGAGGTAGAATTACTTGGCCAAAATCACAAAAATTAGTTAACTGTGGCAGAGCTAGAACTGCTCAATACACCTAAAGACTCTTGCATGACAAGAAAAGCAATTACTTCAGTCTCTCTAATTTCTTCTAGGGAGGAAGGGGTTAAATCTGACAAAGTACAGAATTACACAGTATGTCTGGGTAGCTGATGTCTTTTAACAAATACCTAGAAATGGCTGATTAGAGTGTCATAAATTACTAATCACCTTAGTAAATAAGACCACTTTGTCAAGAAAAAAAATATATTTAACAAAATCTAAACCAAATTTTAACATGATTTTATTACACTGGTAAAATACTAATATTTGAATTTGTCTTTTTTTTTTGGCCAAGTTGCACAGCATGAAGGATCTTAGTTTCCCAATCAGTTATGGAACCCAGGTCCTCTGCAGGAGAAATGTGGAGTCTTAACCACTGGACCACCAGGGAAGTCCCACTAATATTTGAATTGCTTACAAAACCTCCATGGGGCCTCTGAGTCCTAAAAAAGCAATCAAATTAAAATTTCTAATGTAACCCAAAAGAATGGAGGGATAGGGCACATATTGTGAATGTTAGTGCATGTTATAAGCTTTAGTCAAATCTAGTGTTTAAACCACAACTAAAACTAAAAAATGAATAGACACTAGGTGGTAACACATAAGTGTTAACCATATTATTCTTCATGTATTTTATAAAATAATTATTTCTAAACAATTCCATTTTTCATGAAAGTAAACTGCAATCCACAAAAGAAACTTAAGGGTCATCAGAGTTCACTATAAAAGCATCAAAGGTACTATGTTTCACACTGAACTATAAAACTGAACAAAAATAACTAGTGATACGTATAGCAGCATCTAAAACAGCCAACATCATGTTTCAAATCGCTTTGGAGCAGCAAATCAATCATCAAACTAGTATATATCCAAGACTGTTCAGCAACAAAAATATTATAATTAGCTTGAAATAGTTAAAAGAATATCCAACCTTTCTGATCATCACTGAATCACAAAATTTTGGCCCATTTAAACTATTTTATGTCTCTCTCAGAATCTGAAACAAATTCATTTGATTTCATTGTTCAGCTAAAAATATACTTACTTAATATATATTATAAAATATCTATAAGTAAAATAACATATAAAGAAAATAAATACTACTGTCTATAAATAACCCTAGATAAATTTCTGGCATACACCTTTTTAATATTTGTATACATATGAATATATACACATTCATAGCAACTGTTTTTTGAATAAAATTGGTATTTTATTGTGCATGACAGCGTATCATGAGTTTCCTATTTCAATAACTTTAAAAGATGACTTTTAGTGTTCATATAAATTTAATATTAGGATATATCATAATTAATTTAACCATTAATGGTTTTTTTAATAATCTTAAATTATTTTTAATCTTTTATTATTTCAACAAATACCATGAAAATAGCCTTATATAAATTCATATAAACATCCCTCATTATTTATCTGAGGATAAATTTCTAGATATGAAATCATTGAGTGAAAGGGTATAAACACAAATATTATTACAACACCGCTTTCTAAACTGTGAAACATTAAGCCAGAACACATCACAGCCTAGACATACGACTGGTAAATGGTCTTACGTTAACATCAAGTATTTCATCCAATCTCCATGACAGCCCATAGAAATTAAAGCTCCTTTAAACCAACAAGAAAATCATTTTTAAAAAAAGGAAAATAATTTAATTCCTGGCTCAAGTGAAAAATAAAAAGAACATCATGAATGGTGCTTGAGTTTATTTTCACAGGCTTCTAAACATTCACCTGGCTTAAGACAATGGGTCCACCATACAGTGGTGAAAGTTCTTTGAATACTAAAGAAAATGTAGGAAACTGTCAAAATTTTAAAATACAGTGAAACTTCTTTATAATGTTTTCCAGGGGTAACATTACCTAAAACATTTGTTCAAAGCAGGAAAGTAGGAAGGTTTTTATGTGCCTTAGAAAAAACCTTTTAAAATGATATCTGAATATAAGATCAACAGGAAAGACACCATAATCAAGTTTAACTGCATTTCCATTTTAAACATTATTTTTAAAAAACCCATAATACTTACTTTGTAAATAGTGCAAAACCATCAGTACAAGACTATAGCTGCTTAAAGTACCGCGACTGGCATCATTTATATCATGGTGACTGGCCCACTTCTTAATCACCAGTACTAACGGACGAACTCGATTTTCAACTGAAAGTAAAATTAAAACTTAAAAATGGTAAAAAAGACATTTCTTCTTTCAAGTTTCTTTGAAAGTTTACATTATTTCCCAACTCCATGCCAATAGAAAGAGCAATCCCTACTGTGATTAAACATTTTGCTTACCATAAATGTCTTATTTCTATATAAAACATACTTTAGTTACTTTTTTAAAATTACCAACTATCAAAATTCATTTTACTGAGCTATATATAACACTGGTGGTATGTGATTCAGTGTAGTAACACATTGCATATATACGAAAGTGAGACATATTGTACACAAACATAATTAAAGAGGTGTCACACATCTTTATAAAGGAATAAAGGATAAACAGAGAAGGTAATAATTATCTGAAAATAAAGACAAGAAAACTTACGGTATGCATAAGTTCTAAGAAGGAATGTGTTTCTTATTCCAACAATATTGTTTACATTCAAGTCGAACTCCACACAACTATTTTCAAAAAAAAGATAAAAATTTTAGCTCAAGTACAAATTTAACTAACTCCCTAGTAACTGAATTTATATCCATCCATTCATCCAATGATACAAAATGTCATGGGCCCAAAGACAACTTTTAGTATGATCTGATGTTGAAAGATATGTATTATACCAGTAAGGCTCCTATTACTCTTAACAAAAAAAAGTTTTCATTTTGTAATACTTTTCAGATAAACAAAACTGTATGACCAAACACATTTCTGGGCAAGTTATCCCACTGTTATAAATTCTGAATCAATTTTGAATGACAGCAACATTTGCTTTAAAACAATAGGAATGAAAAGCCAAATAAAGTACAGGTGAAAAATAAAAGCTCCGTCTACACTTTATTTTCTCTCCAAAAGGGTTACTAAATTATAATATCATAACAAATTTGGCTACTGATGTCTAGTAAAAACCTTTAAGAGCCAAACACATAACAGAAGAGACACTTCTTTCAAATCAAAGGTATCATGCAATTCAGAATTTAGAAAACACATCAATAACAATGGTATATATAAAGAACGGCTAAACTCAAAATGACTACTTAATGCATAAGTAACAGGCTCATTAACTATCAGGTCAAACTTCTGTACAATGAGTCTTTTTGTGAAAAGTGCCTTAAATAAAAGCATAAAATTCCTTTCTATAGCTTTTAACTGTAAAATATGAAATATACTATTTCAGATTTTCTTTGTTATGGGAAAAGAAATCCTATAATCTTTCAATTATCCATGCATGTTAATAAACATGGATAGTGATATTAAAATGTCACATGTATTTGGCTTTGGGAAACTTACAGTGTAACAGTAGAGTTACATTCTTTACTTGTGCTTGTACAACTCTAACACTGAAACCAGTTTGCACTCCCTCTATGTAACTTAAAGAGGGAAAAAACCAGTTAGATGGAAACTGGTCTGCAACTAAAAACTTTCCAAAAATATGAATCCGGAGCTTAAAAAATATCCACAGTGCTTTTCTTCAATTCTACTTCTGGAAATATTGAAGTAATCCTTAACATGGAAAGAATTTTATGCTTATTTAAACAGGGAATGGTTAAGTTAATGACAGTAAATCCACTCAGTGAAATACTGTAAAGTGATTGAAAATGAAGCCAGAAGATATTCAATGATTCAAGCATTCATGCCATATTGCTAAGTAATAAAGTATGAGCTCAATTTTACTTTTAAAAGCTCTTATGCATTCATATGCATAAAGAAGAGACTGAAAGGTTTTTACACCAAAACATTAACATCAGTTATATTTGAATGATCAAAATGCAGTTGTTCCTTTTTCTTAATGATGCATATATAGAAGGATGATAAAATGGTCCTTATAAAGAACATTTAACAATGAAAAAACCATGTATGATAATCTTAAATTGAAAAAGAATAGAATTGTTTATATAATTATAGCTACAACCATTTTTAAAAACAATTATAATCAGTTAATAGTTTTATTTATATTTACTGTTTTATTGTTTATATTACAACTACAACCATTTTTTAAAATGATTATAATCAGCTAACAGTTTTGTTTACATATATGTTTTATCTCCCTATATCTTTGTGCTTTAAAAACACTCCACCATTGAAAAAAATAAAGTTCCACTGTTACTTGAGAGAATTTAGTAAATCTTCATAGACTGGATGGATGTTTGGATGAAGGAAGGGCAAACTTTGAGCCATCACTTATCTAAAGATTTGTTTAAAAAAAAATATATATATATATATATATATATATATATATTCAGTCAGTTTTGATTATTTACAGTAGTTATTTTCCACACAGTGATCACAAACACTGAATTAGTGGTTACTGAGCCACTGCTCCTAAGGGAAACAAAGGGTTAGGTTTCCAGGAGCCCCTAGTCACATCTTCATCAGCCTATTTCTCAATATGCCTACAGTCATATTTTCATCAACTGATCAATATGTAACCTTGTTTTATGTAAGTTTCTATTTAAAGACATTTAATACACTGTTCATTCAATAAAAGTGAAGTCACTGCAGAGCACTGCTGCTGCTGTTAAGTCGCTTCAGTCGTGTCCGACTCTGTGCAACCCCATAGACGGCCTCCTACCAGGCTCCTCTGTCCCTGGGATTCTCCAGGCAAGAACACTGGAGTGGGTTGCCATTTCCTTCTCCAATGCATGAAAGTGAAAAGTGAAAGTGAAGTTGCTCAGTTGTGTTTGACTCTTAGTGACCTCATGGACTGCAGCCTACCAGGCTCCTCTGTCCATGGAATTTTCCAGGCAAGAGTACTGGAGTGGGGTGCCATTGCCTTCTCCATTGCAGAGCACTGAAGAAGTAAAGTTGCTCAGTCATGATTGACTCTTTGCAACCCCATAGGCTGTAGCCTACCAGGCTCCTCTGTCCATGGGATTTTCCAGGCAAGAATACTGGAGTGGATTGCCACTGCCTTCTCCAGGGGATCTTCCCGACCCAGGGATCAAACCCGGGTCTCCCGCATTGTAGACAGACGCTTTACCGTCTGAGCCACCAGGGAAGTCCGAACTCATCCCTAAATAAAATACATCTAACACACCATTAAGGCACATCACAGCTTTGTGCACAAAATGTCTATACCACCTCAGCACAATGCTGGGAGGTCATTTTAAACAGCAAATTCATGCACAAAAGCACAAAACTGTGAAAGACACACTAACTAATCTGTGAAAAGGAATCTGTTCAGCATATGAGAGTTGAAACAAAAAGACAAGTGTATCATACTGTTAAATTCATTTGGGAAGATGTACATCAGGTGACTCAAAATTTTCCCACTCTGTGCAGGTTTATAAAATCATAAAAGTGTTACAAGTATTAATTTGGGGGGTTACAAAATAAATTTTATCAAGTAGGCAAAATCACAAATATAGGATCCATGAATAATGAGGATCAAGTGTATATACCTATATAAATTCCAATAATAATGCCTATACGAAATTCAGAACCCCAACTATTAATAGTAGAACATGTAGATATAATTATACTAGTAACAACCTCTTTTGATATAAACATGCATCACATTTCATGAATTAAGATATGTTCTCAAAGCATATTACATTTCCAAAAGGAAGAGATCATTTAAAAATCTAAAATACTATATTCTTTCAGCTATGAATAGTCTCAAATATTCAAAATGTCAACAAGAATAGCTAAGAGAGTTAAGCATGAACAACAGCTCAGACTATTTCAAAAAATCATCTAAGAGAACAAATTATTTTCAAAAACTAATGAAGCTATTATGGAACAGCACACCCTCCTTAATTATCTACCTCAGAAGAACACCTAAAAATTACCTAAAGCAACTGAAAAAATTCAGTAATTACTTACCTGACTTTATCCCTGAACTTCACAATTGGCACTTTTGCTCGAATCAACTGAGGTCTCTCAATGTAACTAGCTGAAAGATAAAAGATAAAATGGGTATCTGTAAATGTTTCTGAAATTCATAGTATTCCAATGAACATTTCTTAAAAGTAGTATTTTACTTAGCTAAAACAATTTAAGAAAATACAGTCTTTGAGAGAGAAAGCAAAGACAAAAGGACATTATCAAATTCTTCTAAGACTGGAACTTCCAATACCATGTAGAGGGTTTTACATATTAATACGTTATTTTTAGAAATGTGGTCTAATACCTAATAATACCTATAAAGAATTTCATCAGAGCATTATAGGAGAAATATCTAGGCCAGCAGCAGGGGGATAGCTAAATTCTGCTACAGCACATGGAAGATACCATGGCAGTCAAAAATCATATTTACAAAAAGTGTTAAATGTAGAAATGCTGGCAACATAATACATGGGACAGTGAAAAATTCAAATAAGTATGAAAAAAACATGTATCAAATTTTTGTACTCTACCAAACTTAAATACCAGGTGTTAAAACTAAAAATTTTGTTATAATGCTTTTACCACCAAAATTATAATAATATCTATCAAGCTTCAAATACAATTATGTGCAGGAATTCAATGAGGTATAATGAAAAATAAGATTAAGAGTTAGAAGTAGTAAAGGCTCAGACACCAAAAAGCTATACTCCTCAGGCAAGTCACCAAACACTGATTACCCCTTAATCTGATTATTCCATTATTAAAAACACTAATCAAAAAAAAAAAAAAAAAAGAAACCTTTCATTTGAAATTACATGACCTCTAAGGTCCTTTTCACTTTTTATATTTTATGACTTTAATAATAATTATTAAAAATCCACTTAAGGTACGAATTTCTCCTTTATTTTACAAATGCAAAATTCAAGTCCACTGAAATAAATTTCTTGATTTCTTTCCTACAACTGATAAAAATTGTTGTTCAAGGGCAATAACCTGTTATGTGACTTTGTATTTTCCACCTTAAAGTCTTAACACATAAGAAATATTTGTTAAATAAATGGACAAATAGTCTATCCAACATCACACAGTTAGTGTGACTTCAAATGTCCACAATATTCTGTGGAAGTTTAAATTATTTGAGATGGCTTAACTTTTGCATTAAAATCTGCTTTGTCAGCTTATTCAAAGAGTAAAATCTTATGATAAAATGGCCTAAGTCACTAATTTTGCTTTCAGTTGATATATTTGGGCTTTGGGTTCAGTGATCATATTTTTAAACCAAGTAAAGATGTCTACCATTGCAAACAGATGAGATGCTCTCTTCCTCACATATAATTAAGACTTGTATATTTCTTTTGGCTTTTGAGATACTCTGCCCTGCAGTTACTTACATTCATGCTTTAACTTTCCTAACAGCGTTCAGCTGTTTGAGGATAAACTAAAACTTACACATCTCTGAATTTCTGACTACCTTCAGTGGGACAGCTTGCAAGTAGAAAGAATTGTCAAATAAATGGTTACTTTAACTAAAAGTTAAATTTACTTGGGAAAAAGAATCCACATTATACCTAATCTCACCAGAAAATAAAACAATTCTTATCAGAAAATAAACACAGTGAGACATTATAAATAGTTATGTCAAATGACATATGAACGTGAGGCATGTCAGACTTACAAAGTCTAGTACAGAAGTGTTTGTGGACTAAGGTGAGTATATGCCGTGCTTCAGTCTTCTGATTTACCTGAAAAAAACACTGAAAAGTTAAAAATAAAGTTTTTTCATTATCTTTCTAAACTTAATGTTTTATTTTCTTAATGTATCTCAACAAAAAGAAAACATATAAAGTATACTTTTCATTGGAGTTATTTTCCAATATACAGTAAATTGCACTATTTAAAAGTCAACCTTTATGCTATCTTTAACATTAATATTTCTAAATCAATTTCTGATTTTAAACTTTAAAGCACAACTTTAAAAGAAATATTTTAACAGGTATATGTCATTTTTTCCTTTAGTATAAATGTACAAAAAATAATCTGCAAGGAAATATAAACAGAATTTTAACTTTCTGTAACATGTTTTATTTCCCTATCTAGATTGTGAGTTGCTTAAAAATAAGGTTCAAATCCATGGTGTTTTGTTGTAAGTTGTGACAAACATGATTCAGACATGTGAATAGAATGGAGGATTAAAGGTCTGTCTAATCAAAGCTATGGTTTTTCCAGTGGTCATGTATGGATCTGAGAGTTGGACTATAAAGAAACTGGGCGCAGAATTGATGCTTTTGAACTGTGGTGGAGAAGACTCTTGAGAGTCCCTTGGACTGCAAGGAGATCCAACCAGTCCATCCTAAAGCAGATCAGTCCTGGGTGTTCACTGGAAGGACTGATGTTGAAGCTGAAACTCCAATACTTTGGCCACCTCATGAGAAAAGCTGACTCATTGGAAAAGACCCTGATGCTGGGAAAGATTGAGGGCAGGAGGAGAAGGGGACGACAGAGGATGAGATGGTTGGATGGCATCACCAACTCAATGGACATGGGTTTGGGTGGACTCCAGGAGTTGGTGATGGACAGGGAGGCCTGGCATGCTGCAGTCCATGGGGTCGCAAAGAGTCAGACACAACTGAGCGACTGAACTGAAGTATAATCTAACTGTATGAGAGAAAGTTTTAATTAAAACTCTAGTATTCTTCATTATTTTTATTATTTCTGAGGCTTTTCTTTTTTCAGTTTTCCTTTATATGATTTCAAAGCCTAGAATGTATCAGGAGTTTCTTTCCTGGAATAAATCTCTTCCTGATTTGCAGTAACTAGAAGTCACTTTTGTTACTGGATTAACATGAACAATATTACCATTCAATAGAGGCTTTTTTATTTTTTAAGAGGTGAAATACAAGGCATATTAAAATTACACTGAAATTAATCTTCGGTAATTCAGAAGAGACTTCAGCATATTCAAGAGGCTGCTCAGGTGAGTTTAATAAACAGCAATTTTTGTGGAACTAAGGACATACAAGAGTATCAGTTAACAGGAAATTCAAATAAATGTAATAAAAAATAAAATCTGGTTGCTAAGTATGAAGAAACAAAGTCAAAATATCAGAGATAATTACTTTAAATCACAATAGTCTTATTTTACATTTCAGAGAAATCTCTTTTAATTCCCAAAATAAGAACTACAAATCCCATAGTACTTTCAAGGGAAAAATAATACAGATTAAATATAGAATCACTGAGAATTCAAATGGAAGGAAATAAATCAAGCAGATAAAAGACAAACTCTTCCTCTTTGCTGCATCCTGGTAACATACCCAACCCAATGGCATTTCAAAATAAAGATAGAACTCTTTAAAAACACACAGTGAAACTGCCTCACTTTAACAACTTAGAAATAAATTAATACTACAATTTGTTGTTTTTTGTACATGCCTTAAAAAAAATAGAAGCAGCAGCCTTTCCTGACTTTCCTTGAATTACTATAAACAAAGAATTTAAAGAAGCAATTAAAACAAAGTAGGGTTTTTTCCCTCAATGACTTTTATATGAAATTTCTTAAATGACTTAACATGAGAAACACACTTAGAATAAATGTTTCATTACTTACTGGTTCCTCTTTAACAACTAGACATAAGTCACCATCACTGCTCCGAGTACCAAATCCATTTAAAGAAGACCCAACTAGAAAAAGTCTGCTTTCTAGGGAAATAGAAGAAAATTGTAAGGTTTTACTTAAAATTAAAATAGGAATGCATATAATTAAAGAGCATGCAAAACAGGGAAACATACGTGGAAATAACAGTTGAATTTCTCTCTGCAGCTCCGTCCGACAGAGTTCTTTCTTCTTTAAATCACTTACTTGCTGCTGACATGCTTCAAATAACTCCAGTATCTGCTGACTCAACTTGAATGCACCACAAAAAAAGTAAAAATTTCATTCAGAAATGTAAAAGTTACCAGCATATTGAGAAGTATAAAATTACTGACAGTATTTTTAAAATAAATATATATTATCTCCTTAACACTTTCTAATACAAAATGACTACTATTCAAGTAATAATACTTAGAATCTGAAATAGTTAACAATTTTTACATAGTAAAGCATCATTGACAAGTCACAGATAAAATAAATACATATTATCTCCATAACACTTTCTAATACAAAACTACCACTATTCAAGTAATAATAATTACTTAGTATCTGAAATAGTTTACAATTTTTACAAAGTATCACTGACAAATCAGAGAATTCATAATGAGTATAATTCATAGGTCCTCATACTATAACCTTTAGTTGCTGTTTTTATATAGGACATGAACTAAGAATGGTTTTTATATTTTTAAAGGGTTATAAAAACAAAACAAAACAAAAATATGCAACAGAAACGAAGTCTACAATAATCTACTTTCTGGCCCTTTAAAGAGGGTTACCCATCCCCTGGTATTCATACCATGAATACCAAATAAAACAGACTTCAGAAGAGAAGTCCCTGGTGGTCTATGCTCATGCAAACCACCCTCTTTCCTGTTCTCATAGCACTGCCCTGAGCCCTGCTTTCTTGTGGCCATCTACCGACAGATCTCCCTCTTTATCCCCCTTTCCAGTTCATATTTCCCCCTCCAAATGACCTCTTGCCATCACCATAGGTGACTCCCTTACCTACAGTGGGCTAAGTATCATGACATACTCCCACCATTGCAACATCTTTTACTCCAATATTTTTCATCAATGTTACATAGATATAACATGATTATTACAATAAAACAGAACTTCTCTAGCTTTGAAATTTTAAATTCCAGTATACAAGATAGGTTTCAATCTCCTGACCAATTCTCACATCTTCTTAAGAACCACACAACCCTGGATTCTCTTGGATCCTCTCTTTCTCCCAACCCAACAGCACCTGAAATAGCATGATCTCCTTCCCTACCCAGTCTATACCCCACAATGCATCCCTTGAACCATTCTCTTTTATCATACCTTAATATTATACCCCCGTCATGCTCTAACAAAATCCTAATTTTAGGTTCACTATAAACAACCACCTTCTCTGCTCCTTTTTGTGAGTTCCTAACTGGAAAAAAATTTTAAAATCACAAAACTGGTATGCTGCAAATTTACAATTTAAAAAATAACCTTAACATTTAACCCACAGCATCTCTCAGCAATTACTTCAATGTCTCTGGTTAGATATTGCTTCCATTTTTCACTATCAGCATTCCAAAATGTTTATAGCTTTCCTCAAGTTTCCTACACTTACCTCACTTCCTTCAGCAGATAACGTCACATTAAAGTTTACTAAGAAAACTGAAGAAACCAAATGTGACATTCCTCAGCTCCCAACTACAAACCTGCAAACTGCTATCTGAATGAAACCTCACCTCCCTACCTCTCCTGTCAGATAAACTGTTCTGTTTCTTGGTCCAAAGCTAATCCCTCTATCAAAAATACTTCTGTATCCACCCCTTTTGGTCACCTCTGGGGCACAAATATTCCATCAGTTTTTTGACCTGTCTTTTGCAATTTCAACCTCTCCCTCTCCAGGACTTTCTCCAAGTCCATGACCAGGCACAAGTCTCACTCATCATTTAAAATACTTTATCACGTTTAGAACACTCATTTTAAAAAAGCAGAGGCAGTCAGGATAACTTGGCAATGAAAGAGACATAATTTTTTAATATCCTTAATAACCATCCTCCCAAAATGCTACAGACCCCAGTTTGATCCCTGGGTCATTAAGATCCTCTGCAGAAGGGAATGGCAAAGAGTCAGACACGACTGACAGACTGACAAAAATAGACTAAGTAACTAGGAGAAAACAAACATATCAAACCATCCAAAATAAAAATGGCCAAAAAATACAGCACAATTGACTACATATTACTCATGAATTCTAAAATAATGCAAGTTAGGACCAAACACCAACAGCAGCAAGACCCACATGGTATCAGAAACATGACAAGAAGAGGAGAGGGATTTGGGACAGCCCTGGAGCCAGAACAAACAGAAATCAAACTCCCTAGAAGTGCTACCTCCCACCCCCTCCCTTAAATGGACAGTTCCAGTTCAGTGTAATAAAACAGCAACTGAAACTCGCAAGGGGTTTCACAGGCGACAACTCACAAGGCAAGAAAGGCAAGAAAATCACACAAACATCAGGAATCTCAAAACTAACTGAAACTCCTTTCTAAGACACAGCAACATACCAAGCAGAAACTACCAGGAAGAGAAATCTAAACTAAGCAGTACAGAGTCACTGGGGTAAAGGAAAGAAAGTCTAGAATAAGAATGATTCTGCCCTCCAAAGGACATCTGACGATGCTGAGAAAGAGTGGTTATCAGTCATCATACTTGGGGGAGTGGGCACCACAGGCTGAGCCAGAAGGCCACTGTCTATCCTACAACGCCCAGGACAACTCCCTGCAGCAAAGATACCTGACCCACAGTGCTAATACTGCAAAAAGTGAAAAACCCTGATCTAGATAAAGCCAGAGAAGGAAAGGAGGAAAGGTCTCAGAAGATATATTTTTGAACACTAGATCACAGCAGAGGATTCCCCCCAGCCACAAACCTAGCAAAAAGCTAGCTTACCCAACCCTCATCTAAAAGTAGTATACTGTTGTTTACTCGCTAAGAGTTGTGTCCAACTCTTTGAGACCCCATGGACTAGAGCTCACCAGGCTCTTCTGTCCATGGGATTTCCCAGGCAAGCATACTGGAGTGAGTTGCTATTTCTTCACCTGGGGATCTTCCTGACACAGGGATAGAACACGCATGGCCTGTTTGGCAGGTGGATTCTTTACCACCAAGCCACCTGGGCTTCCCTAAAGCCATCTTCCTTAAACATAAGTAACAGAAAAGAATTGGAATCTCAAAAAGAGAGGTGAGAATGGGAGGACAGAAAAAATATTTGAAGAAATAATGCCTAAAAAGGATTCAAGTCAATTCTCATACAAAGTTTTTGTAAGAAAAATGCAAAGAGTAACATTCCTACAGATAATGAAGCTCACCAGAAAGACATGTTCACAAAATGAATGAATATTTTAATATAATATGCAGAACCAAGGTTTTCTCTCTCATTATTAATTTCCTAAAAGGATAACTGACTATAAAGCATACATAACTGAAAAAAATTGGAAATTTACATTTTTAAAAATTATCAAAAGCCGCAAAAACATGAAATACCTAAGACTATATTAAAGATATATAAAACCTATACTCTGAAAATTATAAATATTGAGAGAAATTAAAACATCTAAATAAACAGATAAAACGGTAAAGGATTTAACATACCCGACACTTGTAAACTTAGCCACAGAGCTACAGTAATCAGAAGAGTATGACCCTGGGAAAAGGACAGGTAAAAAGGTGACAAAAGAGGATACCGAAATATTTATGAAATGCTATGATACCTGGAATTTGCTTCCAACTACTAGAGGAGGGAGGTATAGACAAAATAAGATTGGTCAAATGTGGGTAACTGTCCAAGCTTGGTCATATGAGGATCTACAATACTACATTCTATTTTCTTATATATTTGATACTCTCCATAATAAAAAGCTTTTTAAGGCATTCATATTTACAAAAAGATTTTTAAAAGGTCTCCAGTTACACTGGTTAATCTAAAATTTTAAATGGCACTTGAATAATTAAGTTTTATTTACCTAGAGCAGAGTTGGCAAACCTTGACCTGTAGGCCAAAAACTGCCTCTGGTCTGTTCTGTAGGACTAACCAACCAAAACGGATTCTTACATTTTTAAAGGATTGCTTAAAAAAGAAAGAAAAGGAGACAGGGCCCACGTACTTCACATGTCTAGAATTTATTAATTGGCCCTTTATCAAAAAAGTTGTGTCAACTCCTTGATTTAGAGAAGCAAGCAGATCAAAACTGCTGTAAGTCAGAATATATACTCTACATCTGTTGAATAACAAAGAGAAAAATTTCTTGGGAATTCCCTGGAAATCAAATGGTTAAAACTTGGTGCTTTCACTGCATGGCTGTGCCCAGGGCTCGGCTCAATCCCTGGTCAGGGAACTAAGATTCCTCAAGCTGCACAGCACAGCCAAAAAATAAAATTTTTTCATTGGAATGACTATGTTCATGTGGAAACACTCACATATGAAAAAATTTATGATTAGGTAGAAATTGTGAAATTCCACATATTTGTTCCTCTCCCTTTTCTACGGTTCTGGGAAGATTTCGTCTCTCTCAAGTAGTATAATGGAGATCTAACAGATTTTTATACAAATAAATTTTCCTTCCTGTCACATTATGGATTCATATTGTCAAATTATGTTACTGTATCTTAGAATAGATATGTAGAGTTCAGATGAGAAAAAAACACAAAAAGAAATGTACATATATGCTGAAACAAGACTTAGAGATATTTCAAAAGATGGCTAAATGGCCTTATAACTGGGAAAAAAAGAAGAATGTCTGATATGAAATCCTGGCTAAAAATCAAGCAAAAAAAATACTTAGATCATATATGTAATAACAAGCTGACTATGCATAATGGCATTTCAAAAACTTTTTTCATTTCATTCAAAAGTAAAATGTTCCTTGTTTTCCTTAGTTTAAAAAAAAACCTACTGCAACAAAGTATCTGTAAAACAAATTATTCTTAAAGTTGCTTAAATCTCTGTAATACTACAGTTTAGGCTGCCTGCCAGATCTAATTACTTGAAAATTACTTGTAGAAGATATATTTCTCACTGTATGTAAAAATTATATCTTTGCAAAATTGCATAAGAAAGTAAGTTTCCTAATAAAAGCAAGAGAATTCCAGAAAAACATCTATTTCTGCTTTATTGACTATGCCGAAGCCTTTGACTTGTGTGGATCACAAGAAACTGTGGAAAATTCTGAGAGAGATGGGAATACCAGACCACCTGACCTGCCTCTTCAGAAATCTGTATGCAGGTCAGGAAGCAACAGTTAGAACTGGACGTGGAACAACAGACTGGTTCCAAATAGGAAAAGGAGTGTGTCAAGGCTGTATATTGTCACCCTGCTTATTTAACTTTTATGCAGAGTACATCATGAGAAACTCTGGACTGGAAGAAACACAAGCTGGAATCAAGATTGCCAGGAGAAATACCAATAACCTCAGATATGCAGATGACACCACCCTTATGGCAGAAAGTGAAGAGGAACTAAAAAGCCTCTTGATGAAAGTGAAAGAGAACAGTGAAAAAGTTGGCTTAAAGCTCAACATTCAGAAAACGAAGATCATGGCATCTGGTCCCATCACTTCATGGGAAATAGATGGGGAAACAGTGGAAACAGTATCAGACTTTATTTTGGGGGGCTCCAAAATCACTGCAGATGGTGACTGCAGCCATGAAATTAAAAGACGCCTACTCCTTGGTAGAAAAGTTATGACCAACCTAGATAGCATACTCAAAAGCAGAGATTACTTTGCTGACGAAGGTCCGTCTAGTCAAGGCTATGGTTTTTCCTGTGGTCATGTATGGATGTGAGAGTTGGACTGTGAAGAAGGCTGGGCGCCAAAGAATTGATGCTTTTGAACTGTGGTGTTGGAGAAGACTCTTGAGAGTCCCTTGGACTGCAAGGAGATACAACCAGTCCACTCTGAAGGAGATCAGCCCTGGGATTTCTTTGGAAGGAATGATGCTAAAGCTGAAGCTCCAATACCTTGGCCACCTCATGCGGAGAGTTGACTCATTGGAAAAGACTCTGATGCTGGGAAAGATTGGTGGCAGGAGGAGAAGGGGACGACAGAGGACGAGATGGCTGGATGGCATCACTGACTCAATGGACGTGAATCTGAGTGAACTCCAGGAGTTGGTGATAGACAGGGAGGCCTGGCGTGCTGTAATTCATGGGGTCGCAAAGAGTGGACACGACTGAGCGACTGAACTGAAATGAACTTAACACAGATTTAAAATATTAAAATACTTTTTCCAAATATCAATATTCAATTTTCCAAAAAAATATAACCTATCCTCAAAAGAAAGAAAGTGAAGTCACTCAGTCATCTCCGACTCTTTGTGACCCCATGGAGTGTAGCCTACCAGGCGCTTCCGTCCATGGAATTCTCCAGGCAAGAGTACTGGAGTGAGTTGCCATTTCCTTCTCCAGGGGATCGAACCCCGGTTTCCCACATTGCAGCAGACACTTTACCATCTGAGCCGCCAGGGAAGCTCCTCAAACTCAAACCAAATTACTAATAAGGCTATCACTGTCTGAGATCAACACAAGCCACTAAAGACAAGTTAGGTACGGATTTAGAGTCAGAAAAGTTTTTAAATGAGCCAGTAAAGCTTCAGGTATAACTTTTACATGGTATTCTCAGTAGATTCTCCATCTGTCCCTAGAAGCTGGGTCCCCATGTAAAAGAAAGTGAATAAACCTTTCAGCTGGGAGTATCAAAACTTGATCATTTACTACAATACATGAAAAAGAGCAACAGATTTTGGCTAAACGTAAGTGCCATCTACAAACAACAAACACAAAATAGTAATGAGCTATCAAGATAGAAGAAATAAAGCTAAATATGGTACAGAAAACAGGCCATTAGGTCACAAACACTTCAACAAAAACTGACAATTCCTCAGGTTTCTCATTGCCACATTCTTTGTTAACATGAAACTGTAGGAAAAGCTGGTACTAATTACTGAGTAAAATAAAGCTAGATTATGAATTAAAAGTTTAAATTCATTCTTGATGCTGAATTCCTTTTCTCTTCGAAGTAAATAGAATCAGGAAAACATCATGCTGAAAACAACCCACTCCTTACTAGTATGTTAAAGTACTGTTTTTTTGTATGGCCACAAATTAGAGCCTTCTTAATTCACCAGCTAATACAATGATTAGGCAGTCTGAATAACTGATTTTTTTCCCTGAAGCCTGATTGTTTTTAGGCACATACAATTACCTGACCTTAGTCAAGAGAAAATTGCCTAATAAAAGGAGGATGGAGAAAACAAAGCAAGCTTTCATTTGAGGATCTCTAGGGCTGAGACTTGGTCTAAATTTTCTACATGAATCTACATCTCAGTGGCTTTAAAAATCTGACTGACACATACATTATAAAGATAGAGCCCTAAGAATAAATTTAACCACTGAGGTAAAAGAGCTGTACAATGAAAACTATAAAACATTGATGAAAGAAATTAAAGACTATAAATAAAATGGACAGATACCCAATCATGGATCACAAGAATTAAAATTATTAAAATGTCCATAGTATCCATAACAATCTACAGATTCAATGCAATCTCTATCAAAATTCCAATAGCATTTCTCACAGAAATAGAAAAAGCAATCCTAAAATGCATATGGACCCACCAATGACAGAACAGCTACAGCAATCTTGAGCAAAAAGAACAAAGCTGGAGTAATGACACTTTCTGATTTCCAATTCTATTACAAAGCTGTAGTAATCATTAAATAGTATGGTACTGACATAAAAACGAACACACAGACCGGTGAACATAACAGAGAGTCCAAGAAAGAAACCCACACACATATGGTTAACTAAAGGGTGTCAAGACTACACAACAGGAAAAGGACAGTTTTTCAACAATGTTGAGAAAATTGGATATCCACCTGCAAAAAGATGAAATTGGAGCCTTATCTTACAACACACACAATAATCAATTAAAAATGAATAAAGACTTAAATTCAAAACCTGAAACAGTGCACTCCTGTAAGAAAAGATACGGGGAAAGCTCCATGATCTTGGTCTTGACAATGATTTTTTGGATTTTAATACCAAAAACACAGGCAACAAAAGCAAAAATCAGTAAGTAGAACTATGTAAAACAAAAATATTTCTGTAAAATAACAATTAAAAAAGAGCGAGAAAGAAAAGAGAAAGTGACATACAGAATGGGGGGAAATACAACTCTAACAAAAATACAAATGATCCAATTTAAAAATGGACAAAAGACTTAGAGACATTTTTCTAAAGAAGACATACAAATGGTCAACAGGTACATGAAAAGATGTGCAGCATTACCAAGCATCAGGAAAATACAAATCAAAACCACAATGAGATATCACTTCACACGTGTTAAGATGGCTATTACCAAAAGGCAAAAGGTAAGTGTTGGCAAGGATCCAGAGAAAAGAGAATCCTTATTCACCACTGGTAGGATGTACATCGGTACAACCATATCGGAAAACAGCATGATGCCTCCTCAAAGAACTAAGAACAGAACTACCATGTGTTCCAGCAACCCCGGGACTGGGTACACATCCAGAGGAAAAGGTGTCTATCTCAGCAAGGTATCTGCGCTCCCAGGTTCCCTGCAGTGTTACTCACAGTAGCCAAGATGTGGAAACTTAACTGCCCACTGACAAAGAAAATGTGAGGTGTCTGTATACATGTACACAATGAAATATTATTTGGCCTTAAAAAAAAAAGGAAATTCTGCCATTTGCAACATGGATGAATCTGGAAGACATTAAGATACATGAAATGGGCTAGACACAAAAAGACAAACAGTGTATGATTTCACATGTGGAATCTAAAAAAGTCAAATTCATGGTAGCAGAGAGTGCAATGGTAGTTATTACTGAAGGGAGCAGGATATGGAAAATGGGGAAATGCTGATCAAAGGGTATAAACTTTTAGTTATAAGATAAATTAGATATGGAGACATAAAGTACAATATGGTGAATACAGTTAATAACAATGTACAGAACACTTGAAATTTGCTTAGAGAATAAATTTCAACTGTTCTGACCACACAAAAAAATAAAATTATGTGAGGTGATGAATGTTATTTTGATTATGGTAATCACTTCACAGTGTATACATATATCAAAACATCATGTTGTATACCTTAAATATTTATGATTTTTATTTGCCACTCATATCTAATACTGGAAAAATAATTGATAGATGCAGGCAAATACATATTTCAACTACTTAAAATTCAGTGAACCAATAATTTACAAATATTTTATCCCCTTTTTCAATTTGTTGTTTGTAAATAAGGTCAAACACTGAAATTTTTAAAGATAAAGCCTCTGAGAAATCCGTAAGGTAACTGTTTCCCCAGGGTGCCAAGAGGCTCCATAAAACTTACTCCCTTCCAAAATTAAACATTACACAAGATAGCTTAAACAATTCACTCATAATTATGTTTTTACTTTACAGTCAGTACCAAGAAAACCTCAGCCCACCCTCATCTCAACTCAAAATTCAGAATCAATTACTTCAATTCACATAGTATCTTCAAGCTACCCAGAATTTCTGAAGAACATTTTTAATAGATGGAATTCAGGAGCTCAGGTAACTCTGATTCCTCTAAACCTCCATTTTTTTTTGTCCAGGCAACTACATCTTCATCTAAAGATACTATGAAACGAAAGTTAAAATTCAGAAAAGTATGAGATTTTTTACTTAAAAAGTTTTGTTTGCTAATATAGTGACTTCAAAAACAGAGAAGACTTTAAAATGGAGAAACAATTTAAAGTTAAAATGTATTCATTTTCATCATCTTTATTTTTTAGGTTTCAAAACAGAATTAATTTCCAAACTAATCAAAACTTTTAATACATTCCCCTGGAACTTACTAAAGCAGCTGATTCATTATTATTAATAATAAATTCATTATCACCAATGTTAAATGAGCCCTCTACACTACCTGGCAAATACTGTGTCAAACCTCCTCCACTCTGCTTCTCTGATCAACCTGAAGTAGTAAACACTACTTCAAACCATCTCCACTGTTCTTAAACTGCATATATCCCACTTCATCCTCTCTACTCTCAACAGATGACCTTGCACAGTAATTCAAAGAGAAAATATGAAGAAGCCATTCAACTATGGGAACTCTTCCATACCATATCTACAAACTTTCTTCTAACTACACCTATCCTCTCCTCCTATCCTGCAGTTTCAAAAAAATTCTCTTACCTAAAGCCAATGTCTCCACATATAAGTGGGACCCACGCCCTTTCCACCTTCTAAGGAATCTTATTCATAATTGTACTTTTTCTCCCACAGTAATCAATTTTTCTCTCTTGACTGAATTTTTCCAATAAACATTTACATCTTTCTTCCACCTCAAAAACAAAATTTTAAAAAACTCCATTGTTCCACCTTTCTATCTCTGGCTCTCCCCTTCACAGCCAAACTTCCCCAAACAGTTGTAAACATGCTTAGTTTCCGTTTGTTTTCCCACTCTTTCCTCAACCTATTTCAATGAGTATCAGATCCACATTCTACTCTCTCCCTAGACAATCATATCCATACTCTTGGCTTCAATTACCATCTATATGCCAATGATCACCAAATATACACTTCTGGTCAATACCTTTCCTTTGAGTTCCAGATCTATATACATTCAAACCATCAACTCCAAATATCTAATTTGATGTTCCAAATGTATGTTTAAAACAATACGCACACAGAACTCATCAGATACCTGCTCACCCTCCAATTCCTATGAAACACACATACTCCTGTATCTGGCTCCTCTTGCCTTTTGTTCTATCTCAGTGAACGGTACCGCCATGCATCCAGTTATAGAAGCCAGGAACTTGGGAGTAATCCTCAGGATCTTCTCTATACCAGTGGTTCTCAACCAGAGGCACTTCTGCCCCCCAGGAGACATCTGTTAATGTCTGAAGACATTTTTGGTTCTCATAACCAAGGATTAGTGGCATCTAGTGAGTGAAATCAGAAATGTGGCTAAAACATCCTAAGATGCAGGGGATAGTCCCTCCATACCAAAGAAAGTTGGTCTAAAACATCAATGGTACACAGGCTTAGATGACCTAATCTAATAATGCATCATCAAATCCCATCAATTTCACTTTCCCCAACACAGTTTAAACCCATCAATTTTTCTTCATCCTAACTATCAGCACTTCCTAATTCAAAGCACCATTACCTTTTACCTAGTATCCAATAATAACTTCCTACTTCCACATTTGTGCAACTGCTTAAAATGAAGTCAAAACGATTTTTAACTCATCTCTTTCTTGCTTAAAAAAAGACCCTGAATAGCTCACCAAAGTTCTTAGGTGAAAACTAAAATGATATACTAAAGTCCTTGCATGATCTGCCTGATTCCCCACTTCTCCTACCACACTTCAGCAATTTTCCCCCTAAATCGATCAAACTCTAGCCACCATATGGCCTCCTTTCAGTTCTCCGCAGACTGCATGCTCCTCTCTATCACACAGTAAACCTTCAGACACACTGTTCCTTCTCTCTGAAGCATTCTCTCCACCCCCAACACTCTTTCACTGATTAACTCCTACTCACCCTTCAGATCTCAGCTCAAATATTATCTCCTCCACACCATCATGGAGATAACTCCGCACTTGTCCTTTATAACACTTATATAAAGCTGCAATTCTCATGACTATTTCTAATGGCTCTCCCTCTCACTATGCTGTATGTACATGGTAAAGAGACCATGAACCATCATGGAGATAACTCCGCACTTGTCCTTTATAACACTTATATAAAGCTGCAATTCTCATGACTATTTCTAATGGCTCTCCCTCTCACTATGCTGTATGTACATGGTAAAGAGACCATGAATATTTAGAAAAATGCTGTAACACAACATTTTAGCATACAGCCAGAACTCACAAATTTTTGTTGATTACTTAAAAAAAAATACAGAATCTAATCTACTTCAGGAGTTCAACTGTCACTTTTATTGCAGGTATTCATATCTCAGGCCCCAACCATGCTTCTGAAATATGTATGGACAGCTCAGCTACAACATGTTTTTCTTCAATACCAATTAGCTTACAGATGATTGATAAATAAGGCAATGGTATCAATTTAATGTATTAATTGGACTGATTTGTATGTGGAGCAGAAATTGCGGAATTGTAACCTTTACCAAAAAATAAAAACAAAAAACAACAAAAACCCTTAGCTTGGCTGCTCCCAAGAAGGAGTCCTTACAGATCTAAATCAACTAAGTGCCTGCATCTAGGATTCCCACTCGGAAAGCATTAAACATACCCCACCCTCACGGAGCTCTCCACCTGTGTATTTCCTTCAGAGTCTTACTTAACAGCTGACTCACTCACTCACAGCTCCACTTTAACTGCCTTGTCTCATGGCCTCCACAAGGCAGCATGTCAACTTGTGTATTGTATATTTTTTAATATCCCTTGCAATAGCACCCAACCAGGCTAAGCCACATACCTGATCTATCCAGGTCATTTTTTAAGGGACTGATTATTGTACTTCTGAGCGTTCTGGTTCCAAAACTGTTTAGGTTTTGCATAGTGTACTCTCAAGCCCTATTTCCCATGGCCTTAGCATGTAATCTGCAGAACATGAGGCCATTCAAGAACACAAATGTTACAGCAGAGTTCCTCATAGTTCCAAGCACTGAGAAACATAACTCTTGACTACTTCCTCAATCAGCTTGAACATTCAAAATCTGGGTTCCTCATCTCTGTTAACAGTCCAGAACCAGATCATTAAAGTCGCTGATCTCTCTCTCTCCCTCTCCTCCCGCATTCAATCATTCCACACAGGTATCAGTTTTCCTTATGCATGGTCTCTCACATCTTTTTCACCACCATCCACCATAACTGAAATCTCCAGCATCTCTCATCTGAAAAAAATTTTAACAATTAATAGCCTTCACGGTAATTATACCTCTTTCCAGGCCCTCCTTATTCCAAACCAAACTCCACTAAACTGTAAGAATTATCTTCCCCAAAATGCAAATCTAATTGTGCTAGTCCTCTACTCAAAAACATTCAATGGCCTTCTACTGTGCATTCAAGGTCTCAAATTGCTGCTCCACTTTATTTCTCATCGAACCTCCCACTCATTTTAAAATCCAGCAGAGATAAACCATACAAACTGCTGACAAAGAAAGACACTCAGTAAATATTAGCTTTTACTCTCACAGATGACCTACTTTTATAGTCAATTCTAAGAATGTCATCTCCCTACCCTTCATTTTAAGCATCTTAAGTTCCTTCTCTTTATATTATTAGAGATGAAGGTCAAATCTTGGTTGTGTCACTTACTAGCTGTGACCTTGAGCAAGTTATTTAGCTTTCTGAGCCTCAGTAAAATTAGGATAATATCCATGTCATGGGGTTGTTGAAAAGACTAAATGGCATAGCATATGTAGAATGCCTGGAAGAGAAGAGACATTAATAAATGTTAGTTTTCTTAAAAAGTGTTCACTTAAAGAATGAACACAGAAATGAACTTGCCTACTTTCTCCCAGAACCAGCAAGTAAGAGCAGCACTCAAAGAAACTGGCTTATCAATAGAATACTATTAATAATCTTTATCTCTGAGGTAAGTGCTTAAGCCAAAAGCATAAGATTTAGGAGAATTTTTTTCCTATGCTACTAAGCAAAGAAAAGGTTATTGATATGGAACCATATTTTACTAGATGATTTATCCTAACTAATGTTATTAAATTTACTGAGATTCAATGTATCAATAAACCTTATCCATATGCAGAACTCAAAGTTAGTTCCAGTATTTAACTATTTACAAATGTGTGTGTGTGTTAGTTGCTTAGTCGTGTCCAAACTCTTTGTGACCCCATGGACTGTAGCCCGCGAGGCTCCTCTGTCCATGGGATTCTCCAAGCAAGAATACTGGAGTGGAAGTTGAGAGCTTCAATACTTATGCATAATATATTCCATAAGAAATGGGCCTATGGCTGATTCATGTTGATGTATGGCAGAAACCAACACAACATTGTAATTATCCTTCAATTAAAAATAAACAAAAAAATTTTATATGGGCCTATCTACATACATATATCAAAAACCCACATAGAGTAAAAGGTTGTTATGTGAAGTGAAGTGAAGTTGCTCAGTCGTGTCCGACTCTTTGAGACTCCATGGACTATATATAGCCTACCAGGCTCCTCCATCCATGGGGTTTTCCAGGCAAGAATACTGGAGTGGGTTGTCATTTCCTTCTCCAAGAGATCGTCCCAACCCAGGGACTGAAAAAGGTTGTTATATCTCCATTCAAAGTATTGTCCTGATTTGATTTCTACTGCAGGCTTTCACAATATTACGTAAGTTTCTTTAAAATGAGAAAGCAAATAAAGGAAAAAGAACTGAGAGGTGCAGAAAAGGGGTATTAAAACTTCGAAGTTAGTCAGTTTGCTTTCTCTTCCCTCCCACTGATATCACCTAAATGCTTTTCCTATTTCATAGTAAGAATAAAGAATGACAGCCATTTTTATAAATAGTCCTGAGACAACTGGACCAAGAGCAAAAAAGAAGTTAGACCTCCCTATCTTAATATCATATACAAAAATTAATTCAATGGATCAAAGACCTAAATCTAAGAGCTAACACTATAAAACTCTTAGAATAACAGAGGCGTTAATTTTCGTGACCCTGGATTAGGCAATGGTTTCTTAGATATAATACCAAAAGCTCAGGAAATCAAAGAAAAACAAATCAATTGGATTTCATTAACATGAAAAGCTTTTATGCTTCAAAGTGCATCATCAAAAAAGTAAAAAGACAAAGCACAGAATGCAAGAATATATTTGCAAATTATATACCTGATACATGTCCAGTATTCAGAACATACAAAGAACTACTACAACTCAACAATTAAAAAAAAATTAAAACAAAGGATCTGAATAGACAATTCTCCAAAGAAGACACACAAATGGCTCACACGCAAATGCAAAGATGATCAGCATCATTAGTCATCAGGGAAATGCGGGAAATGCAAACCAAAACCACAATGAGATACCATTTCATGCCCATTAGAAGGGCTATCATCAAGAAGACAAACAATAACAAGTTTTGGCAAGGAGGAAGAGAAACTGGATCATTCACACACTGCTGGTAGAAATGTAAAATGATGCAGACACTTTAGAAAACACTTTGGCACGTCCTCAAAAAGTTATACATAGCGTTACCACATAACTCAGCAATTTCACCCCTGAGTATAGACCCAAGAGAAATGAAAACATCATGTACAAAAACTTATACACAGATATTCACAGCAGCAATATTCAGAATAGTGAAAAAGTGGAAATAGCTCCCAAACCCATCAACTGAGGAATGCATAAGCAAGATATGGTATATCTATACAATGGAATAGTATTCCACGATGGTGGTGGTTTACTCGCTAAGTTGTGTTCGACTCTGGTGACCCCATGGGCTGTGTAGTCCACTAGGCTCCTCTGTCCACAGGATTTTCCAGACAAGAATACTGCAGTGGGTTGCCAATTTCTTCTCCAGGGGATCTTCCCTACCCAAGGATCAAACCCAGGTCTCCTGCACTGCAGGCAGATTCGTCATCAACTGAACTACCAGGGAAATGTCCTCTTATTCAGCTATAAAGAGGAATAAAGAACTGAGAACTGCTATGACAAGGATGAATCGTGAAAACATGCTAACTGAAAGAAGCAAGACCACATACTGTATGATTCCATTTATATGAAATGTTCAAAATAAGCAAATCCATAGAGATAAAAAATCAATACTGGTTGCCAGCGGCTGGGGGAGACAGGCAGAGATGAGAAAGTGACTGCTGCCGGGTACAAGGCATCTTTTATAGGTGATGAAAATGTGCTGGAAGTAGGTATTGGTAATGGTTGCACTGCCCTCTGAATATAATAAAAACCACTGAGTTATACCCTTTGATGGAGCAAATTTTATGATAAAACTGCATCTCAATAAAAGAAAAAAAAAGAATGATGGCAGAATCAAAAGTGGCACAAGCAAGGAATGAAGCAAGTATTCCCTTTTTGACCCATTTTCTGCACACTTACTATGTTTCAGACATATGCTGGTTGCTAGGAACCGAAAGATGAGTAAAACAAAATCACTACACTCTCCAGGCCCATTCTCCTTAGTCTACAAATGTGGTATTTCGCTATGGTAAAGCAACTTTGAAAATGCAAAAACAACAAATATAAGCTTCAGATGATTCAAAAGAATGCAGATATTTACATTATAAACTCTTCTAAGTTAGCCAGAATGCTTTTTTGAAGAGTTTCACTAAATATGGGGAGGCAGAAGAGACATGCTTCTAATATTGTATTAACTCATTATTCCCCAATGCTGATGTCATTTTCCAAGAAGTATTATTGAAATAGCTTCATTTGAAATTGTTTTCCAAATAATATTTTTGATAATCTTCCTTGATCATATCACATATCAGTAATATAAGAAAGTATTATTTTCTCACTGACTCCTGGGTTCTCTATTCTTGACATTAAAAACCTCATGATAAAAACAAATATAACAAAGAAAAACATGCTTTTTAATAATTTACTAGAGTATCCATATGAAAGCTTGTTTTACTATAAGAGAATAGGTAACAAGAGAATTGTCTAAACTAAGAAATCAACTCTTTTAGGCTCTTATCCCAGATTTTTATGAATCAGAGAAAATCTGATATCCTGATATGAAAGCTTCATTTCCAAAGAACAGCTCACAAAAATCAAAGAATCAAATTTAGATAGGAAACTATATTGAATAGTCTTTTAAATAGTACAGAAAAGGGGCATGTTCTACCTAATCCAAGACATTAGTTATTTCTGATACTTTTAATATACTATTTATACTAACTTCTCAAAAGATAAAACTAAAATCTATATTAAAATTACCTTATCTTTGGCCTCAGGCAGTGTGATTTCTCTAGGTTCTAAAATTGATATTTCTCGAAAAGGTGGAACACATCTGACTATATCTGGTACATAATGTGTATGAAACAATGGTGACATTGAGTATCTTCTTTCATCTGATAAAGGCACTATGTGGTTAACTATAGTTGGCTCTTGGTGGGGTGAATGAAAACGCTGCCGTTTACCATCAAGAGGAAGATTCTTTTCATCGCTTAATCTCCTGAAAACAAGCAACATACCTTAGTGATTAAAGATATAACTTTCTGATAACAAATAGAAAACAATTTAAAATATATAAATAATAGATGAAAATACTGACTTTTTCAGCAAGGCCATGTTATTAGCTCTAAATGAACCATAAAATATTGTCAGTATAAGAGACACCTTTAGAAAAAATGTACACTAATGCATATTTTTAAAAAAACAAACCAATATATACATCAAAGTTAGTCTCTTGCATTTGAACTACCACAATATTTAGTATCAGCAACAAAAACTTGGTAGGAAAATCTCTATTTATAGAATCACTAACAATAAAAGATCCAAACTCTAACATAAGGAAGATAAGATTAAGTGAACTGCGTGCTGTACATGAAAAAGGGATCTTGAGAGTCCACCTATGTTCTGGTTTATCAGCAGGAAAGACCAAATTAAGAGAGAGCTGTTTTTTTTTTTTAAACTATAAAAACACTAGATAACTAAAGTAGTCTGCAAATGAACTATACTTATATAGTTTAATATAACAGTATTATATACAATATAAGTCTTGTATTCATGTTAAATTCTTGGTCATGACTGATATATTTTTAGCTATACAAGAGAATATCCTTGTCCTTTGGAGAAATGCACTGATGTGCTTTGGGATAAAGTGAAACAATGTCACCAACTTTCTTTCACATGGTTCAGAAAAAAGTGGGGGTAGGGAAGGAAAGAGGAAGAATAAAACAAATTTAGCAAAACTGATGAATCCAACAAAAGCACATACAAGTGCTCACTGTAATATTTTTCAAATTTTTCTGGAAGCTTAAAAATATTCAAAATAAAAAAGAGAAAACAATTTTAAAGTAATTATTTGTTGGGAAAAATGGTATTTACTTAAATGATATATTACTAAGGTGTTTAAACCACAGGAAATTATCCAATCCTTTTGTTTAACTCTAAAATTTTACGGGTCATAGCCACCTGAAGGTTTTTATTTTAATATTCTTTTGGGATTATGTCAGTTACTCTCTCTTTGACAGACCCACAAAATAACTAGAATTCCTACTTACAGTAAAGGTATACAAGTGCTAAAAACATAAGTATAAATTTAATATTTTTAAACATAAAATTCAGAGCTTTACATAATATTTCTATTGAGAATGTCAAGGTTAGGTTTAAATATATATATGAGTATGAACTAATGGAATTTATTGTCATTCATGATTCACAAACGGGGCTATCAAGACAATTTCTAGAACACAAAAATTTAAATGAAGTCAATATTTTAAGCATCATGATACAGTTTTGCACCCAATTCATTACCTCTGTGTGCTTCAACTTTCTCAACAGAAGAGGGGCAACAGTACTTACCTCATAAATTGTTGTAAAACTCTGCCAAACCATTATTTGCAAAGTCCTTAGAACAATGCCTACTCTACACAGTGAAGGACTGATGCTGAAGCTGAAACTCCAATACTCTGGCCACCTGATGCGAAGAACCGACTCAATGGAAAAGACCCTGATGCTGGGAAAGATTGAAGGCAGGAGGAGAAGGGGACGACAGAGGATGAGATGGTTGGATGGCATCGCCAACGCGATGGACGTCAGTTTGAGTAGGCTCTGGGAGTTGGTGATGGACAGGGAAGCCTGGCATGTTGCAGTCCATGGGATCGCAAAGAGTTGGGCACAAATGAGCGACAACTAAACACAGTGAAAGTGTTAGTTGCTCAGTTGTGTTGCTCTAGGAGTTATTGTTCTGTCCATGGAATTCTCCAGCCAAGAATACTAGAGTGGGCTGCCATTCCCTTCTCCAGGACATCTTCCCAACCCAGAGATGGAACCCAAGTCTCCTGCATTGCAGGTAGCCTCTTTACCAACTGAGCCACCAGGGAAGCTGCAAAGTGGAAGTCACGCAGTTGTGTCTGACTCTTGGTGACTGTATAGTCCATGGAATTCTCTAGGCCAGAATATTGGAGTGCATAGCATTTCCCTTCTCTAGTGGATCTTCCCAACTCGGGGATCAAACCCAGGTCTCACATTGCAGGTAGATTCTTTACCAACTTAGCTATCAGGTAAAGAATAAAATAGATAACCAGTGGGAATTTGCTCTGTGATGCAGGGAGCTCACTCATATGTATGCCAATGGCCGATTCACGTTGAGGTATGGCAGAAACTAACACAATAGTGAAGTGAAAGTCACTTAATCATGTCCGACTCTTTGAGACTCCATGGAATGTACAGTCCATGGACTTCTCCAGGCCAGAATACTGGAGTGGGTAGCCTTTCCCTTCTCCAGGGGATCTTCCCAACCCTGGGATCAAACCCAGCTCTTCCGCATTGCAAGCAGATTCTTTACCCGCTGAATCACAAGGGAAGCCCAAGAACACTGGAGTGGGTAGGCTATCCCTTCTCCAGCAGATCCTCCCTACCCAGGAATGGAACTGGGGTCTCCTGCATTGCAGGCGGATTCTTGACCAACTGAGTTATGAGGGAAAGCCATAGTGGGTGAACAGTAATTCTTGTCTAGTGTTATTTCTCATTGTACATAAAAGTTATAGAATGTTTATACAGGCTTTAAAAAGCAGTATCTTGCAAATATTGCCAAGGCTTATTTTAATACTCACCCCTAAAGTTCTATCAAAATTACCCTGTGACACATCAACTTCTTTTAATCAAACTGGTTCAAATGAATTGATTCCTGACTTCTCTATAGAAAGCTTTATGTCATATAGACACTTTCACTGTAATAATATTTATTGTGGAACCTGACCTGTATAAGATAAATTAAACAGTAAACTTTAATAGAAAGAAAGAGTTATAAGGTGAATTATGTCCTCTCAAATTCACATTTAAGTCTTAACCCCTAGTACTTCAAAATGTGACTCCATTTGGACACAGGGCCTTTAAAGAAGTAATTAAATTAAAATGGGGTTATTAATCCAATATAACTAATATCCTCAGAAGAAGAATTAGGACTCAGAACACAGAGAAGGATGACCCTATTAGGAAAGGTGGCAGCCATCTATAATCCAAAGAGGGAGGCCTCAGAGGAAGTCAAACCTGCTAACACACTGATCTCAGACTTCTGGCCCCTAGAATTTTAGGAAAATTAATCTGTTATTTTAGTCACCCACTCTGTTGTACTGTTATGGCAGCCCTAGCAAATATACAGAAACCCATTTGCTTTAGTTAAAAAATCTCAATTAAAAGTAGTTATCTGAAGATAGTTACCCCTAAAATTTTTTAAATACTTAGAAGTTTGAAAATTCTATTACACAACTGACTGCACAGACCCCAGGAAACAAAATGTAGGTTAGTGTCCATTTAACTTAATACAAGATACATTGTTAAACAGTTCCCCAAACTGCAAATTTTTCTTTTAAAATAAGTAAGAAATACTTACTTCCTTCCTCGAAATAATGGGGAAGTTGAGGTCTGTATTGGGCTGACATTTCCATATGTCAACTGCTGTAATGACACAGCTCTAGACAAGCTACCAAAAACAAAGAAAGAGCATGATGACATTTCCTCTAACTCCAAATACTTCCTATAAAAAGGATCTGCGTCAAAGAAGAACTGAAACACTGCACTTACTCTGCACTGTGAAAGCTGAACTGTGCATCTAGAAGCTGCTGGTGTGAGTAAAGACTTGGTGACAGGGCAAAGAAGTTATTATGTTGTTGATGGTTTGGAGTGAAAGGCGGGCGACCCAAAATTGAGTTTGGGAACATGCTCTTGTTCACTAAAAGACCACATGTATTCTTCTACCTAGAATAGTTTTAAAGACAAATTATTATAGATTAAAGACAGTGAACTTTTTGATAACCAGTATCTACTATTTAATAAAGTTACCAAGTTACAAACTTCATTTACAAATTTATTTTCTCAAATAGATCTCTTAAGTCACAAAATACATAACAAGATACTTACTAATGATGAATTTTAAATCTAGGTTAACTATATTATTCAAATGACACTAAAATCTATGCAAATTTCTAATTTCATGATAAATAACTGTCATAATCAACAACTCTTATAAATTAACACCATTATACTTTGATAATAAAAAGAAACCACCCAAGAGATGTATTTAATAAAATCTACAATTTCTTACATTTATTCCCATTTTAATTTATTCAAAAGCATAATCCTTCATATGACAACCCAAGTCCCAGGATTTAGAGCTTACAGATCTGATCAAACAAGGGAGGGAATTTTATTACCTAAAAACTATTTATAAAATTCTGAGATTCCCCCCAAATTCTAAACAACTTATAAAAACAACAACCAATAAAAGAGAGTTTGTTCCACAGGAACAGGGAAAACGTATGTAAAACGCAATCAGAATCTTTCACTGCCCCAGCCAAGAGACTAGATATTTATTCTTTGCAATGACTGACCCCAAAAGGCTGTAAATTCACAGAGAAAGAGTGGGATAAAAAAACAAACTGAAAACAAATATTAAGTAAAGTCTACAAAGTAAAAATAGCATTCCCAGCTTATATTCCCAATTCAAGCAATTAAAAAATTCATCTATGAAATAATGGAAAGAGAAATCATATAATATAGTAACAAAGGAATCTGTAACATAGAAGCAGTCGTTCACCAATAAAATGTTAAGCTTGCTAGAAACCTACAATGAAGTCTACTACGGAACTGCCTACCTATGCACACAGAAACTTCCAATTTAGATTCCTAGAAAAACAACATTCATGGATCATCAGAAGCTAAAAATTTTTAAAAGGCTTAGAAATAAACTGAAACAACACTTGGAACAAATGAAAGATGAGAAGAAAAAAAACTCATTAATTTCATAATTAATGAAAAAAACACTGTATATATAGAACAAGAATGTGTTGTTTAAAAAGCAGGAAGGGCTCTTGGAAATTACAAAATTAAAAGCAGAAATATCCAGCAGAAAGCTAAGAGAAGACTGAGGAATGAACAAGAAAGAAAAACTGGTGAGAGCAGACAGGAGGCAGAACAGTAAGAGAAAAAATATAAGTGAACTGAACCAGGCGGCCCAACATCCAACACAACTTAGGTTCCAGAAAGAGCAGAAAAGGAAATTACCAAGAAAATAAAACAAGAACATGTTCAGAACTGAAGAGCACCAAGCCTTAGACTGAAACGATCCAATGAGTAAAAAGCACAAAATACACACACACACACACACGTCTATACACACACATATATAAACGCATATTACAGTGAAATTTCAGAAAACCAGGTAAAAAAGCTCATAAATATTACAGAGAAAGAAAATGTTATAAACAAAGGGATGGGGTGAATAACTAACAAGGTCCTACTTTAAAGCACAGGGAACTATATTCAATATTCTCAGATAAACCATAATGTAAAAGAATGTAAAAAAAAGAATGTATATACATATGTATAACTGAATCACTTTGCTGTATAGCAGAAATTAACACAACAGTGTAAGTCAACTATACAATTTAAAAAAAAGAAACACACAAAGGGATGTCAAAATAGCTTTGGACCACTCAATACCAACAGTGGAAACAAGACAAAGAAGTGAATGCCTTCAAGGCTTCTGTAGGAAATGCCTTCAAGCTATAATTCTATACCCAATTATATTATCAGTGCAAAAGGGGACTAAAAACCCTTTCAAGACATGTAAGGAACTGAAAAAAGTAAAAGAAAATCCCAGATCTAGGAACAGGGAGTTCTCACACAGGTCAGAGACAGTAAACTCCCCAGGATGGTGGTGAAGGGAAGCTAAACAGCTTAAAATAGAACACGTAAACAGAGGGCTACAAGAAGATATCCAAGGAGGAAAAAGAATGAACTGGTAGATTACCTTATATAATATTTGACCAGAGAGGAGTTTGGCCAACAGAGCAGAAAAAGTTAATTACAGGAACAGAAATGTAGCAAGTTGGGGCTTCCTGGGAATCAATGCAGGGGACGTCAGTTCAATCCCTGGTCCTGGAAAATCCCACATGTCTTGGAGCAACTAAGCTCTTGCGCCACAATTATGGAGCCCACCCACTGTAACTTCTGAAGCTGGTGCACTTAGAGCCTGTGCTCTGCAACAAGAGAAGCCACTGCAATGAGAAGTCTGCATACAACAATAAAGGGTAGCTCCCAGTCTCAGCAACCAGAAAAAGCCTGTATGCAGCACTGAAGACCCACCACGGTCAATAAATAAATAAAGTCTTAAAAAGAAATGCAAGAAGTTAAAAATAAATTACTAAAACTACAGACAAAACACACTCAAAAAAAAGGTCACATAAAAAAGAAAAATAGTCAGTTACCTACTTAGTTCTTACAATAACATGAACATTTAACATATTGATTTAAACAGATTGTAACATGTATACATGTGAAGTTGCTTCAGTCATGTCCAACTCTTTGAGACCCTACAGACCACAGCCTGCCAGGCTCCTCTGTCCAGGTGATTCTCCAGGCAAGAATACTGGAGTGGGTTGCCATGCCCTCCTCCAGGGGATCTTCCCCACCCAGGGATCAAACCCACATCTCTTAGGTCTCCTGCATTGGCAGGCAGGTTCTTTACCACTAGCACCACTTGGAAAACCCAAAATTGTATTTATATATTACTTACTACATTATAACTAATTTATTTATAATAACATATGTTATTATACTATATTTTACATATTATTTACATGTTTATATACATCATAATTTATGACGAGAGAAAGTACATAAAAGTGCTAAATCCTCATTTTCAATAGATGTCAATCTAAAAACCATGTTATAAAAGTTGTGGTTTTTTTTTTTTTTTTTTTTTTAGAACAACAGAGGAAAATAATATATATACTACTAAAAGAAATAGTAATTGCCTCTGGGGATTGAGACCAGATGGCTTGAAAAACTAGAATAGGAGACAACAGGAGAGGGAAAAAAAGAAAGCTCTGGGAAGAAACAAATAAACCACTCATAGAAACTTTATTCCTTTTCAATTCTGAAAGATTAAAATTTCCTAGGCTGGCCATAGACAGTGAGACTCACCAGTTTAAAGTTCATAAGAGATTGTGGAGAAAAGCCACCATCAGATCCCAACCCAGGTGCCTGACTACCATGGACCAGAGACAAGGTGCTACCTCCAGAAAACAAGAGTTTGTCAGCTTTCTTCAGAAGGCCTTTCTCTAGCTATAGAAGACTGATTTTCTTTTTTTAATTCCTATGAATTTGCTAAACTATACTCTCTGATGTTTGCTGCTGCTGCTAAGACACTTCGATCATGTCCAACTCTGTGCGACCCCATAGACGGCAGCCCACCAGGCTCCTCTGTCCCTGGGACTCTCCAGGAAAGAACACTGGAGTGGGCTGCCATTTCCTTCTCCAGCCTGATGTTTGCTGCTTAGAGACAATATCTTGAACTAAGCAGGATTTCACAGCATTCTTTATTAAAAGTACTCTCAATAACAGTAGAATGCCAAATCCAAGGCTGTCACTAATGCCACCTTCTCCCTTTACTTGGGTTCACACTCTTTCTTGGCCTCCCTGACCCTGCTTCTCTGACCCAACTTCCCAGAAAACAATTACTATTTCACAGGATTCAAGAGAAAATGACATTAAATACAATTCATTATAAAGAACTGTGCTTGATATTTAATTTTACTGTAATACAGACATACAATATGGATCTGCTCAAACAAGAGAAGGAATATGTATTCAAAAAACCAGAATTTAAATACTCTATATTCAGATTTATTTAAACCAGTTAATAGGTAAAACTCCAGACATTTTGTTTATGTGTCTAAATATGTTTGTATTTTCTTCATGCTTGAGACACAAAATGACATAACAGCCCAGATTATGGGCTTGAAAGTGAAAGTGAAGTCGCTTAGTCATGTCCGACTCTTTGCGACCCATGGACTGTAGCCCACCAAGCTCCTCCATCCATGGGATTCTCCAGGCAAGAATACTGGAGTGGGTTGCCACTTCCTTCTCCAGGGGATCTTCCCGACCCAGGGATCGAACCCAGGTCTCCCACATTGCAGGCAGACGCTTTTAACCTCTGCGCCATCAGGCTTACTTCTATTCTATTATCTGGTCAGAACAAGGACAGAATAAGTCAAAAGATGTCTTGTGGCCCAGAAGTACTCTTCAAAGCTAATGATCAAATTATCCACAGCTTAAAAGCTAAGAATGATTCCATACTTAAAAACTTACTTTAGAGCAGTTATCTAAATCAGTGTATCCTGAATTCCAGATAAGCATCAAAGGTTTTGGAGCACCCCCAAAGCAAAGAATCTGTCAGTTCTCCTCAGGATGAATTTTGGCCTTCAAGTCCAGCTCTTATGTAGGCCAACCTTGGAAGTGGGGATTAAATTAAATTAAGTTAAATTCCTAGGGAATTTAACCAATGATATTCAATGCTCTCCAATAGGTATCCTGCATAATCATCTAGAGATAAGGAAGTAAACCAAAAGCCCATGCATTTCTATTCCTTTCTAATATTTCTCTTAATATTAACAGACACACAAAGATAGTAATATTAAGGGACACACAGAGTCGACCCCGACTCTTTGCAACCCACCCCAAGGACTGTAGTGCACCAGGCTCCTCTGTCCAGGATTCTCCAGGCAAGAGCACTGGAGTGGGTTGCCATTCCCTTCTCTAGGGAATCTTCCCAATCCAGGGATCAAACCTGGGTCTCCTACATTGCAGGGAAACTCTTTCCCATCCGAGCCACAAGGAAACCTACTCCCTTAATACATTCCAACACTAATTCTGATGAAGATAAAAATGACACCAAAATAATAACCTTTTATAAACAATATAGGGCTTCCCTGGTGGCTTAGATGGTAAAGCATCCACTGGATCGCAAAGAGTCAAACACGACCGAGCAACTTCACAAAAAACCCCACAAACAATAAACAATATAAGGGATCATTTTTTAAACAAAACAGAGTTTCTGAAAATAAAATCCAGCAAAACTACTATCACACCGGATTTAAGAGGACTTCCACAAAATTTAAAATTTTTTTCTTATATTCTGAATAAAAGGCTTTTTCAGCAAGTAGAGGGAAAAAAAAATTACTCCACATTAACCACAGTACCAGGTATAAGAAATTTTATAATAAAATCCAGATGTTATTGGTATCCTATTTTTCTTAGTTTGAAAGTTACCAACTTCTCAATCTGTACTTGACTATAAAATGGAATAAATTTTGAACTGCTTTAAAACTGTTGCATTGGTTCTTCCCCTAAGGAGAGATTAAAGAGACAATCTTAAGGATTACTTCTTGACTAAGCAAGCCTACTGGGAAATTATACAGGTCTATTTGTAAACAATCATACATGGGACAAGGGTGTAATGGAGTACTTTACAAAGTAATTCCTAGTGACATAACCTTTAGTCCTGTAACTTACAAACTGGAATTTCTATCCTAAACTTCACCTCTCCTCCAAAGAATTAGAGAACACTCAAGATTACATAAACTCCTTCATCAAGATTTCCTAGAAAGTGCAATCTGCAGTTATCTGTCCACTTTGTCCAAATGCCTCTGATCCCCTAAACTTACTACTCTTCTTCATAATACAAAAAGTCTAACTCCTAAATTCTGCTCACCCTCTGTCAACTCATCCATAGCTTGTGAAAGAGACGTTCCATTTAAATTAGAATTAGATCGCATCCAAGTGCTGAAAAATAATCGAGCCACATGATTCCAAACGAACATTTCTTCAGTGCCTATTCCACACAGAGTCCATTACAGGACATTTCCTACTATTTAAAGTAATGTTACTATTATCGGCTATTAGTACAAGGCTGTCAATGAAGCATACAGTACGAGAGTATTTACAAAAGTAGCATGTTACCTGTAATACAAACACACAGGCTTAGCAGTCACTTATGATCTTTCCGTAGAAAACCACACACCACACACCTGTTAAGTTACCAATTTAGCTTAAGTTTCAGTTTCTTTTTTGTTCCCCTTATTGGTATCCCAATACAAATAAACAACTGTTATTTTAGACAAAGAGGTGAGAGAGACTCAAACAAGGCAGGGAACATGGGCGATTCAAAAGTTGGGAGACACATGAATCCCTTCGTGTTCTGGCCTAGAAAGAGAGTTGACGAGCCTATCCACAAAGGGTGAAGGCGGGGGGGTAAACAAAACACGGGGGGTAAACAACAATCGGACAGAATCCTAACCTGTGCATTTTCCTGTAACTCGAAGAACTGAGGCAATTTCACAACCACTCAGTGAAAAGTCTTAAGTTTCAAAGTATTTACCTTAGCTCTTCACTACCCTTTGAAACCCCATGCAGAGTCTCGAGACACTCTTCCTCGTTTGGTCCTAGACTTGAGGACGGGACGCGAGGAAGACAAATGAGTGAAGAACGTCACAGTTCTTAAGATTCTTCAGCAAGTACGGGGGCAGTCCAGACCTCTGGGATATTGAGGAGATACCGCCGGAACCTCCCACACAAAACACTAGTTTCCGAAAAAGTTTCCGGCGCGCCGCGGCGCCTCGCCCCGCGCCCCCCAAACGGGCCTACACGGAGGCTCCCCTCGCTTAAACCCGCTAACTCACAAGTGTCCTCGGAAGGACTGCGCAGGAGGGTCGACCAGCACCCCCAGCCCAGGAGCTCCAGGGCCGGAGGAGCGACGGCCTGGCGCGCTTGGTCCTAGCTTCCTCCCGAGCCAGAGGAGGTAGTGCCCACGCGGAACAGATAGGCCCGGCTCCGGGCTGAGCGCTAAGTCTCGGCCTCGGCAGCAGGGAGGAGCGACACAAGAAAAGGCAGGGCCGGCAAGGGTGTGGGAGCTCGGGGGCGGTGGCAAGAGACGGAAGACTAAAAAGTAACCGAAAAAAAGCGTAGAAAGCCCTATCGGAAATACCCGGAAGACCGACGTGACCCGGATGGAAACAGCGAACAGGCAGCGGGAGGTCATACTTCCGGCAACGGCCTCGCTCATTCCTGCGAGCTCTTGGCTCGAATGCGCAGGCGCGCGGCTGCGGGCGTCACGGTTGGGCTGGAGGAAGGTCGTAGCTGCGAGCGGGTTGAGGCTGGGACTTCCTTGAGAAAAGCAGAGGGTCTGCCTGAACCCCATCCCTAAGTTCACATTCTGATAAGCATTTTTTTTTTTAACCGGTCGTTCCTGTCTGCACGGAGTGACTCTTCCCCAGAGAAGCTTTTCTTGGCCTCCTGACCAAGTTTTCCCTCATCCTTCTTCACCGATCAGTATTAAGCTTTATTTCTTTTTTTTTCTTGTTAACCTGAGAGCTGCTTGGGGACCCTTATTTATCTATAAAGCCTAGACTACTCCCTGTCCGTAGTAGCTAGCATTCACTAATTCAAAAAGTATTTAGTATTTCTTCTTGAGTGAGCTTTAATAGTTGTGAAAATATAAGCTGTCGGATTTATTCGTATAAATCTGTTAACAGGATTTATTGTCCTTTTAAAATACATAGGACCTCACTCCCTGGTTCCTGAAATTAGTGATTTGTGTCTTTTTTGTTTTTTTCTGATTGATCTGTCAAGAGGCATATTAACCTCACTGATTTCAAATCTCAAAGTCAGCTTTTGATTGCATAGGTTTTCTCCGTTTTTCTTTTTCACTGATTTCTGTTGTTATGTTTATTTCCTTTCTTTTAAAAATTATTTGTCTGTTTCTTGGAAACTGAAGTCATTGATTTGAGATCTCTTCTTTTGTAGTACAGGAATTCACTAATGCAAGTTTCCTTCAAAATACTTTGTTAGCTGCATCCCACACATTTTAATATATTGTGTTTTCATTTGACTTCATTTCAGAATACTTTCTAATTTCCCTATGAGTTTTTTCTTTGATCCTTTGGTTATTTGTGTGTTCTTAGTCTCCAAGTATCAGATTTTTTTCTAGAATATCTGTTATTGATTTATAATTTAATCCCATCATCAAAGAATTTACTTCCTATAATTTAAATCATTTTAAATTTATTGAAATTTATCTTGTGGCCCACAGTATGGTTGGTTTGTCTTGGTAAGTGCTCTGTGTACGACTAAAAGTTTATTCTGTAGCTGTTGGATGAAATGTACAAATGTCAATCACACCAATTTGCCTGATACTAGGCTTCCCAGGTGGCTCTAGCTGTAAAGAACTTACCTGCTGATGCAGGAAACGTTAAAAGAGATCAGGGTTTGATTCCTGGGTCATGGAAACCTACTACATACTCTTGCTTGGAGAATCCCTTGGACAAAAGAGTCTGGCGGGCTACAGTCCATAGGGTCACACAGTCGGATACGGACTGAAGCACCTTAGTAAGTCCACATGTTTAAATCTAAATCCTGGAGTGGGGGTGGGGTGGAGCGGGGGATTTAGAATATACTGATTTTCTGTCTACTGATTTTATTATTTGTTAAGAGAGGAACACTGAAATCCTTGACTGTAATTACGAATTTTTCTAGTTATTGACAGTAGCCTGCACCAAGCTCCTTCGTCCACGGGATGTTCAAGGCAAGAGTAAAGAGTAAACACAATTAAATTCTACAAAAGTCTTCCAGGAAACTGAAGGAGGTAAATATTTCCCAGTTTACTCTATAAGGATAGCATTATTCTGGTACCCAAACTCAAAATGTTGCAAAAAAAGAAAACCACAGGCCAATAGCCTTATAAACATAGAAGCAACAATTCTTAACAGAATTCTACCTATTTTTGTTCCACAATATTTTAAAAGGATAGTACATTATGTCCAGATGAAGGCTTATCACAGGAATGCAAGGCTGAGTTAACATGGAAAATCAAACAATATAATGCAGCATTAGCAAAGACTAAGAAAGAAGAACTACATGATCATTTCAATAAATGCAACAATAGCATTGGAAAAACACAATACCCATTCTTAGGAATACAAGAGAATACATACAACTTGATGGAAAACATCTGTAAAAAGTAGTTCTTCATGGGGAAGAACTGTTTTCTTCCTAACATCAGAAAAAGGCAAGAATATCTGCACTCACCACCTCGTCACCGCCATACTGAGGAATTTCCAGCCTGTGCTGGTGAGAAGAGATAAAAAGATTAAAAAAAAAAAAGATAAAAAAGAGATAAAAAGCATCCAAATCTTTTTTTTTTTTTCATCCAAATCTTAAAGGAAGGAGTAAAACTGGTTTTATATACAGTCATTATATACTGACATTATATACACTTTTATATACTGATATACAGTCAAAATTCTGTAGAATCTATAAGAAACTACTGGAACACAAATGAGATCAGCAAGATTATATAAAAATTAATATACAAAAGTAAACTGATTTTATTATACTAGCAACAAACAGTCTGAAATTGAAATTAAAAATACCAATGCTTCTGGATGAGTTTGATAAATATAAATTTATTTATACAAATTGTACACTAAAAATTACAAAATACACAGAAATTTAAGAAGACAGATAAACAGAATAAGATACCACGTTCATGGGTTAGAAGACTCAAAACAGTAGAAGCGTCAGTTTCTCCTCAAGTTGATCTATAGTTTCAATGCAACCCAAATCAAAATCCCCAGAGGATCTCATAAGTAATTGACAAAATGATTCTAAAATGTATATGAAAATTCAAAAGAGCTAGAATAACTGAAACAACTTGAAAAGAAAAGAACGAAATTGGAAAATTTATACTACACTACCTGATTTCAATATTTATTATAAAGCTGCATTAACCCAGATAGTATAGAATTAGTGTAAAGGGAGAAAAACAGATCAATGAAATTAAATAGTAAGTTTTTTAAAAGTCATATATATCTGTATGGCCAAATGATTTTCAACAAAGTCCAAGGAAAATTCAGTGGTGAAAAGAAAGACTTTTTAGCTAATGATGCTGAAACATTTGGATATCCATATGTAAATATAGATAAGTAAATTTCCTATAACTGATTCAGGTTAATGTTTGGCAGAAACCAACACAATCCTGTGAAGCAATTATCTTTAAAAATATGTATAAAAAATAAGTAAATTTCATACTGTATGTGAAAACTTGAAATGGATTATATATATATACTTTAAACTTTTGAAATAAAGTAAGAAAAAGTATTTGAGATCTTAGGCTAGACAAAGATTTCTTCGGTATGATACATAAAGCACTATCCTTAAAAGAAAAAAATGATAAATGAACTTCATCAAAATTAAGTACTTAAGAAAATGAAAAGACTAGGCAAAAATGAAGATGCACTCAACCCCCCAGCTTTGGGGCAGAGTGAGGGAAGAAGGACAGCAGAAAGGGATTTAGGGTGTTTTGATGATGTGGGTTTTGTGATTGTTACAGCTTCCCAACTGCTTCAATAGTAAAAAATCCGCCTGCCAATGCAGGAGACAGGAGTTCAATCCTTAGTTTGGGAACATGCCCTGGAGGAGGAAATGCCAACCCACTCCAGTATTCTTGTCTGGAAAATCCCATGGACAGAGGAGCCTGGAGGGCTACAATCCATAGGGTCACAAAGAATCAGACACGACTGAACGCAACAACACAACACAATTTTATATTTGGCATGCGGTTGGCATCATGAGTTGTTCTGTCACGTGGAGTCATCTACAACTTCTACCGTTGTACCAGCCCCAAAACGAACCGACCTGAGGGAGCCATGCTGCAGAAGAGTAAAGAAGAATGAGACTCAGAAATAAAGTGGGGATCAGGGGGCTGATGCCATTTGCAGGCAAAAGCCCAGATCCTAATCCTTCAGTTCAGTTCAGTCACACAGTTGTGTCTGACCCTTTGCAACCCCATGAATCACAGCACGCCAGGCCTCCCTGTCCATTGCCAGCTCCTGGAGTTCACTCAAACTCATGACCATCGAATCAGTGATGCCATCTAGCCATCTCATCCTCTATCATCCTCTTTTCCTCCTGCCCCCAATCCCTCCCAGCATCAGAGTCTTTTCCAATGAGTCAACTCTTCGCATGAGGTGCCCAAAGTACTGGAGCTTCAGCTTTAGTATCATTCCCTCCAAAGAACACTCAGGGCTGATCTTCAGAATGGACTGGTTGGATCTCCTTGAAGTCCAAGGGACCCTCAAGAGTCTTCTCCAACACCACAGTTCAAAAGCATCCATTCTTTGGCACTCAGCCTTCTTCAGTCCAACTCTCACATCCATACATGACCACAGGAAAAACCATAGCCTTGACTAGACGGACCTTTGTTGGCAAAGTAATGTCTCTGCTTTTCAATATGCTATCTAGGTTGGTCATAACTCTCCTTCCAGGGAGTAAGCGTCTTTTAATTTCATGGCTGCAGTCACCATCTGCAGTGATTTTGGAGCCCCCAAAAATAAAGTCTGACACTGTTTCCACTGTTTCCCCATCTATTTCCCAGGAAGTGATGAGACCAGATGCCGTGATCTTAGTTTCCAGAATGTTGAGCTTTAAGCCAACTTTTTCACTCTCCTCTTTCACTTTCACCAAGAGGCTTTTTAGTTCCTCTTCACTTTCTGCCATAAGGGTGGTGTCATCCGCATATCTGAGGTTATTGATATTTCTCCCGGCAATCTAGATTCCAGTTTGTGCTTCTTCCAGCCCAGCATTTCTCATGATGTACTCTGCATATAAGATAAATAAGCAGGGTGACAATATATAGACTTGACGTACTCCTTTTCCTATTTGGAACCAGTCTGTTGTTCCATGTCCAGTTCTAACTGTTGCTTCCTGACCTGCATATAAGTTTCTGAAGAGGCAGGTCAGGTGGTCTGGTATTCCCATCTCTTTCAGAATTTTCCACAGTTTCTTGTGATCCACACAGTCAAAGGCTTTGGCATAGTCAATAGAGCAGAAATAGATGCTTTTCTGGAATTCTCTTGCTTTTTCAATGATCCAGCGGATGTTGGAAATTTGATCTCTGGTTCCTCTGCCTTTTCTAAAACCAGCTTGAGCATCTGGAAGTTCACGGTTCACGTACTGCTGAAGCCTGGCTTGGAGAATTTTGAGCATTACTTTACTAGCATGTGAGATGAGTGCAATTGTGCGGTAGTTTGAGCATTCTTTGGCATTGCCTTTCTTTGAGATTGGAATGAAAACTGACCTTTTCCAGTCCCGTGGCCACTGCTGAGTTCTCCAAATTTGCTGGCATATTGAGTGCAGCACTTTCATAGCATCATTTTTCAGGATTTGAAATAGCTCAACTGGAATTCCATCACCTCCACTAGCTTTGTTCATAGTGATGCTTCCTAAGGCCCACTTGACTTCACATTCCAGGATGTCTGGCTCTAGATGAGTGATCACACCATCGTGATTATCTGGGTCATGAAGATCTTTTTTGTGTAGTTCTTCTGTGTATTCTTGCCACCTCTTCCTAATATCTTCTGCTTCTGTTAGGTCCATACCATTTCTGTCCTTTATCGAGCCCATGTTTGCATGAAATGTTCCCTTGGTATTTCTAATTTTCTTGAACAGATCTTTAGTCTTTCCTATTCTGTTGTTTTGCTGTATTTCTTTGCGTTGATCTCTGAGGAAGGCTTTCTTATCTCTTCTTGGTATTCTTTGGAACTCTGCATTCAGATGCTTATATCTTTCCTTTTCTCCTTTGCTTTTCACCTCTCTTCTTTTCACAGCTATTTGTAAGGCCTTCCCAGACAGCCATTTTGCTTTTTTGCATTTCTTTTCCATAGGAATGGTCTTGATCCCTGTCTCCTGTACAATGTCACGAACCTCCGTCCATAGTTCATCAGACACTATATCAGATCTAGTCCCTTAAATCTATTTCTTACTTTCACTGTATAATCATAAGGGATTTCTTTAGGTCATATCTGAATGGTCTAGTGGTTTTCCCTACTTTCTTCAATTTAAGTCTGAATATTGTTAACTTCAACTTCCTTATTTGTGCTCTCCTGGTAGCTCAGATGGTAAAGCGTCTGCTTACAATGCGGGAGACCTGGGTTCAAGCCTTGGGTCGGTAAGATCCCCTGGAGAAGGGAATGGCAACCCACTCCAGTATTCATACCTGGAAAATCCCTTGACCAAGGAGCCTGATGGGGTACAGTCCATGGTGTCGCAAAGAGTTGGACAGGACTGAGTCACTTCACTTCACTTCAGAGATATCTGTTCTTTACAATCTCAGATCGGGGATAAAGATATACAGTGCACAGTCCTCAATGTCAAACCTTCAGGCCTTTCATGACTTTGTTTAGCCCTTCGGCTAGTAGCGCCCTTTCTCAGCAACTCCCTCAAGGCTCTGGTTACCGGAACAGTCTCTAATGGTTTTCCATCAGTCACATCAGTACTTCAACATCTTGTTTTCAAGATGTCTTTCCAGGATGTACTTTTTACTGCTCCCAGCCCTTCGCCTGGGGGTGATAAGAAAGTCATTTTTTTTTTCAAAGAGACCCTGTTATAGTACAGGCCTGTGCGTAGCATATTCCCTACATTCTACATGTGGATATGGTAACGTGGAATAGGATAGAGAGAATGGATACAAGACTGTTGTATTTTGTACCTATTACATGCCATCTCCTCTGGGGCATCTTGGGGATGGAGTAGCAAACAACACAGTCCATCAGTCCATACTCTCCTGTAGCATATATTTCAGAGAAAAAAAAAAGCCTTTTCAAATTAAAAAAACAAAAGTGTAATTTTAATAATACTAACCAAGAAAAAGAAAAGACATGTTTCTATAGGAGCAAATAACCAGAGGACATGATGATTAAGGATGTGTGCTACTCAGATCTCCTGTAGGGAGAGTGTAGTTGACTGACAACCCCAGCTGCTGCCTCTATGGATCTACCATCACATTTGGTAAAAATACCAGGGCAAGGAACTTTACAGTTCTGCTCAGTTTTGTCATTTGTAATGACAGGGATAGTATAGAACTCCCAGGCAAGAATACTGGAGTGGGTTGCCATTTCCTCCTCCAAGGTATCTTCCTGACCCACGGATGGAAACTGTGTCTCCTGTGTCTCTTGCATTGGCAGGCAGATTCTTTACCACTGAGCTGCTTGGGAAGCATTAACAATCACAAAAACCACGTCATCAAAATGCCCTGAGTCCCTTTCTGCTTTCCTTCTTCCCTGACTCTGCCCCAAAGCTGGGGGTTGAGTGCATCTTCTGCTTTTGCCCCTCCTGAACTGCAGCCAGCCAATGACTGAACACTGCAGACGTGTTAGACCCAGCCTTCCTGCAGGACAAAGGACCCTTGTAAAGGGCAATTCTGAGTTGAAAACTCCCCCTTTGCCTAGCCAGAACTCTCTTAGAAGAGTGCTGCAGTCTTTTTCTACCCAGTTCTCCTTCCTTCTTCTCCTTCAATAGATGTCAAATGTGCGTTGGAACCTGAGGCTCTCCCTGCTTACTCTTGCTTCCTCCCTTTTACCTTCCACAGGGATCCTCTAGTAAATCTCTTGCATGTCTAATCCTGTGTTGACATTCACTTCTTGGAAGACCTGAACTAACATAGAAGCTTTCCCTAGAAAGTGCCATTTAAGCTCAGATCTAAAGGAGTAGACCCTGGAGGAAGAAATGCCAACCCACTCCAGTAATTCTTGCCTGGAAAATCCCATGGGCAGAGGAGTGTGGTGATACAGTCCATGGGATTACAAAAAGTCGGAGGCAACTGAGCTTGCACACAAAGAAGTAGAAGTTAGATGAAAATTTGAAGGAAGAAAGAGAAGAGCCCTGAATTAGAGAGAAACTTGGCACAATGCCTGGCACATGGTTAGTGCTCAATAAACATTGCTTAACTAAATGGAGCGCAAATGCTTTGTGTAGAACAAGAAATTGTTCCTCATAAACAAGTTTACAAAGGGAGTTCTATTATTATCACTGCTATTACAAATGACAAAACTGAGGCAAAACTGTAAAGTACCTTGCCCAAGGTCAGGCAGCAGTTGAAAAGTACACCTAGGAGACAAACAGGTTTGTCTCCAAGTTATTTTTAACTGCTTAGCTACCCAGTTATGTTGACTCTCCTCAGAGGAGTTGAAAAGGGCTTTGAAAAGAATATGCATAAACTTTTTTTAAATTCATAATCCATCTAAAGGCCACTGCCTCTTCTAGAAACAGGGCCAGGGACATCCTGAATTGCCCTGGTGATGTGTATGAAAGTCCTGAAGTAACTGGATAGGGTGTCATTAGTGGAGTCCATGTTGTAAACTGAGTTCCATAGTTGGAGAAGCAGAGGTTGAAAGAAACCCTAGGAAGTTCCTCTTAAAGTAATGCTACATGGAGATACACAGATGTCTTTCTGATTAAGAAGAAGTGACTGAAACCAGAGATACAGGATAGAGTTAGATGATTGTTATAGTATTAAAACTCTTCAAACTTATCAACTTCTTACTATCCAGTGTGATCCTCTACGTGTCATGGGGACACTTTCAAAGTGCATTCTTTTGGGTGCAACTTGAGAACATGTACTGACTAAACAGTATTCTTGGGAACTCAAAATACACTACTCCATCGTTCTATCTCTAATAAATTCATTGTAGAACAACCTTTGCGGATGATTGTAGAGAACTAGAACTAAAATGAAGTTTAGCAATTATCCATGCTTCTCATTTTACATGAAAGAAAACAATGGAGAAAAAGGAAATAAATTAATTTGTACTAAATCATCTAGAATATATAAGCATGTAATTTCAACTTTGATATTGCCTGAGAATAGACAGAACAATCAAAGAAGGCAATTGCAAACTCTACATGAATACACTGTGAATGTAGTTTGCTATTCATTCACCTGGATCAAGCTCTTGGAAATTTCAAGTTGAAATTACTGCTATTCATTCTTATGCCTTCAGAAATTACTCTAGTAAAATATAAATTTGAGTAGTAATTTGCTCAGAGTAATAAACTTAGTAGGGAGAGGTTAACTTAGTGGGGAGAAGAGTTAACAGAATTTGCTGCTTTCAATGATTACACAAGTAATTAAGGCTTATTGGAGAAATTTTAGAAAATACAGAAATGTATTAAGAAGGAAATAAAAATATAAAATTGATGGGATACAGTATAACTAGTGTGTATGACCTGAAAGCTGGCTTTTAAAAGGCTAATTTTATGAAGACAAATATAAGAATGAAATGCCAATCAAAATCTCAATTTTCATTATCATGAATGTTTAACAGATATGATTCAATATGGCCCAGACTAATATTTCACTCTTTAATTTTTACTACCTTGAAAACAAAAGAACTGAACAACCTAAAATAATATTCTAAGAGATTCAAAGTAAAAGAATTTTTGTGAATGGAAGAATAATTTACTAGACAATGAGGATCTAAAAAATCTCAGTGATAGTTTCCAAATAATTCAATAGCATAACAGTTAAATGAGTCAATTAGAACCCCCAAACTCCTATTTTTTTATTGACTCAAGAGTAATTTTAAAAATAACATCTGATTTTTCTAACCTGAGTCCTGAAATTATGTAGATATGTAGACTTTTCAAGGATATGTAAAGGTTAACAAATTCTAGGGACATGTAAAAGAATAAAATCAATATTGCAAACACTTCTTTACATAGTTTATCACTGAGGATTTGTTTCACATTTACTCTGTTAATCTTGTTTCTTTCCCTCCTAGGAGGGTTTCAGTCACTAACTCATTTGTTTATTCGTCTAATCAGCCTTTCAATCAACAAATATTTATTGATCACCCGTTGTCTTCTAGGTAAATAGTTACAATAAGAATGCCAATACTTGGGAGGTAGAGGATGGTAGTAATGAAAACCTGAATAAAATAGACAGCTAATTAGAAAAGGAGCCAAACTTCAAGACCAAACAAGCAGTATGTGAGCAAGATTAAGTGCCAACAAAAGCTTAAAAAGTGTTATTGAAAAATAAGGTTTCATTCAAAAGATTCTTTCCTCAAAAGGAAAAGTAAAGATGAGGGCTAGAAGAGAAGTGAGTTTATTGGACTTCTCTGGTGGTACAGTGGATAAGAATCCACCTGCTGATGCTGGAGACACAGGTTTGATCTCTGCTCCAGGAAGATACCACATGCCTTGGGGCAACTAAGTCTGTGCACCATGACTACTGAGCCTGGGCTCCAGACCCTGTGAGCCACAACTAATGAGCCTGTGTGCTGCAACTACGAAAGCCCTCATGCCTACAGCCTGTCCTCTGCGACGAGAAGCACCACGATGAAGAGTAGCCCCCAACTTGCCACAACTAGAGAAAGCCCACGTGCAGCAACAAAGACCTAGTGCAACCAAAATAAGTTATTTTTTTAAGTGCACTTATTTTCCTAAAAGCTAACTCTCATTGCTGTTGTTCAGTCGCTCAGTCATGTCTGACTCTATGCGACCCCATGGATTGCAGCACACCGGGCTTCCCTGTCCTTCACCATCTCCTGGAGCTTGCTTAAACTCTTGTCCATTGAGTCAGTGACACCATCCAATCATCTGTCCTCTGTTGTCCCCTTCTCCCTCTGCCTTCAATCTTTCCCAGCATCAGGGTCTTTTCTAATGAGTCAACTCTTCGCATCAGGTGACCAAAATATTGGAGCTTCAGCTTCAGCATCGGTCCTTCCAATGAGTATTCAGGATTGATTTCCTTTAGGATGGACTGATTTGATCATTTCTCATAGGTATCAGAATGTAATGCTTCAGTTTCTAAATTTTTCTGTTTGCATTCCAGCTAGCTCTATACCACGCTCTCTTCTCTTGCAGTTTCTTCTTAGGAAGCTCCAGTCAGAGAATTTTTCAGGGAAATGTTAACCAGATGGCTTTTCCTAATCTTCCTTGGGGGAAAATAAAATCAAAGTAGGGTTTGAAAGTAACACCGCCACCTACAAGTAAGTACTTTGAAAAGAAAAATGACTGAAATTCCAATCATCTGGGTAGATGTCCAAGCTGCCAGAAATCTAAGAATAAAGCTTTGGAGTGGGGCTTCTGGTTTACAGAAAATAGAAATGTAATTAAAATAAGAAAAGAAAAATAACTCAAAAGTCTTGGTATTCTTCAAAAACAAAATGCCTATTTGCCTATGTGTTTTGCTTCCGTGGGGTTCTCTGATGGCTCAGATGGTAAAGCCTCTACCCGCAATGCGGGAGACCCAGGTTCAATCCCTGAGTCGGGAAGATCCCCTGGAGAAGGAAATGGCAACCCACTCCAGTACTCTTGCCCAGAAAATTCCATGGACAGAGGAGCCTGGTGGGCTACAGACAAAGAGTTGGACATGACTGAACTACTTCACTTTCTTTCTTTCTTTTGCTTCCATATTAGCTACATCTTTCCAATCCCATGAGATTCTTGGCCAAGTTATTTTAAACATCTCCACATCTCAGTTTCCTTATCTGCCTGCCTCTTGGTTGTGAGGATTTGATTCTTAGTAATTATTTAAAATGGTTCAATTTAAACTCAGATTCTTGTCCATTTCATCTTTTCCTAAGTATCATCATATTTAGCCATAACTACTACGAATAGCCAGGACTCCTTCCCTCCCACCTCTACCTGCCCTGAAACAAAGTTACCAGACCCTTTGTTTTAGGTGAAACTGAGAATATGTTTAGGTCAAACTGAGGATCACTGAATAAGAAGTACTTTCCGATTCACCCTGCAACCTAAACACTTGGCTGCTACCATAAGGAGAGAACCCTACATTGAACTTCAGCATTAATAATAATAAAGTAGGTCTATAAGAAATATCTATTGAACTTTTAGATTTTAGTTTTAGCAGTCACAGAATTCAGCAGGTAGCTCCGAATTCCAAACAGGTAACAGAGTTATGTATCATGATATTAAAATTACACTTAGGAACTTTAGAGGGCAACCTCTTTTAGGTATTTCAGCATCAAAATCACAGAAGCTTGATTCCCCCAGACCACGACTTGTTGTTCTTGGGGGTTGGATGAGTGGGAGGGAAAAGGGATAGGAAGGGTGTTGAATACAGCAGAATGTACCAATGCACCACCCAGATGGCACCACTCTGATAAATAATATTATTTATTAAATCAATCTGAATAGCATGCAGCTCTTTATTTAGCAGCTACAAAGTAGATTTACTTTAAATGATAAATAAGAAATATAAGTGACCCAAGGAAGGAAAAAATACCCATCAATTGAGGTTAAATTTAACTCAAAAATAAATTATATAAAGATAAAAATATGAAGATAAGTTCAGCCATCTGTAAAATTACTTCTCTGGCAAAAATTTTAAAATATGCCAATGCCAAGTGTTGACAAGGATGGGGAACAATGACAAATCTTAAATACTTCTGGTATTTAAAACCACTTTGTTTAAAAACACTTTGGACGACACTATGGGATTTCAAATAAAATTGAAGAAGTATATATCTTGCAATCCAGCAATTCCTCTCCTCAGTATATACCCTAAAGAAATTCTTACACAGGAAATCTGTACAATTATTTTAATCCCAATATTGTTTCAAACAGAAAAAAATTAACTCAAATATCTGTTGACAAGAAAGTGAGTTGCAGTTTATTCATAAACCGAATACAGCAGTGAAAATAAATTGTAGCTATATATGTCAACATGGATGAACTTCAGAAATCTGCGTGCTGAGGAAAAATAAAAAGCACATTCCATTTATACAAAGTTCAAAATCTGAAAAACAATAATTTGTTATTTGGTAATATATTCATATATAGTAAAACTATAAAGAAAAGCAAGGAAATGATAAACACAAAATTCAGGGGTAGCAGATATCCTTGGGGAAAAGGAAGAAAGACAAGGATGAAATAGTGGAAGGACAGAGAAGAGGACTTAGAGTGATAATATTCTATTTCTTAAACTAAGTGGCAGGTACCTGGGTGTTCACTTATTATCATAAGTGATAATACTTTTATATATGTTGTAAATAATGACAAAATTCTTAAAAGTCAGAACTTACACATTATAAGAGATATTAAATTAATGTGAAACTTAAAAGCTTTACAAACATCCAAAAGTCAGCAAAAGTAATATGAACATAACCTCAGGGAGTTCTTATTGTGAATATAATCAATTGTTCAATAGATCCTTGGTCTTGCAATGATTTGTAATTCTTCTGCGGTAAGAACTTGAATTCTATACACAGAAATTCTAGTTTCACAGAATTTCTGGCTACTGAATGAGCCTACTGAGGATGGCTTGGAATATACCTAAAAACTTAACTTTGTTGTTCTCTTCTTATCTGTATATAATGAGGAAACTTGTGAATTAATTTTTTTAAATTATTGTTTCTTTATGAATATGATCTCACCAGAAAGCCAACTTTTTGTGCTGGTTTGGATCTGTAGAAAAAGAGAAACAGTCTAACTAAGAAGTGTTTCCTAACTCAAAGTTTTATCCAAAAGGAGGACATACTATTAAAATACTTGTGATTTGATGATTTCTAAAGGCGCCAAGATATGAAGCCTTTAAGAATGAAGAGTGAAGAAATTATAGAAAGATTATTTCATGACTGTGCTTATGAAGCAGCAATCCTCTTGCTATACCTATTCAAGCTCCCAGCAAGATCACTAATCTCAGGAATGTATGTATGAGGCCATCAGACTTAATATTAGCCAACTAATTTTCCTTGCTGTGATTTCTTACTCCTTAAGCAACTTTGTCATTATAATTCGACTTCCTGCTTTGCTTCCCTACAAGGAGAGGATGACCATACCTACCAGCACTGTGCTGGATATTTTCCACTGGACCTGCATATCCAGTCCCCCCATCCCACCCCACTTTCTACCAGAGACATTGACCTATATGGACTCTTATTACCTGGCTGCCTTGCCCACTGGGCTTCCCATTGAGTAGGATCAATGCCTTAGAGCCTTAGGAGAGTAGAGTAAGGGAGAAAAGAGAGGTTGGGTTGTTTACTCCCCAGACTTCTTCCTCTGTTGTCATTGTAGGCTGACTGTGTTCATAACTGAGGTCTCGAGCAGCTTTTTCCACAACCCTTCTCCATCTGTGGGTTCCAATAATCACTTCTTTCCCTCACTTCTTCAGGCTGTCAAAGAATCTGACCTGGTAGGACTTTCCTGGCAGTCCAGAGGTTGGGACTCTTCTTCCAATGGGATGTGAGTTCGATCCCTGGTCAGGGACTAAGATCCCACATGCTGCATGGCATGGAATTCTGACCCTGTGAACCTGCTTGTGCTCTCAGAATGTCTGGAAGAGTAATTGTGTAGTCTATCCCCAGAGAGAAGTCCTCCAACTAGCCAATCATAAGCAGTGTCCAAAGGATGGTGGGAACATATCTTCATTTTTTTTTTCCATGAAATTATCTCCATATAGACACAGCAGCAGATGTGTGGCAGGGTCCCTTTTTCCTCTCCTCTCATCTTCCCTTATCTTCCTTTCTGCCATATGCCAGTATCCTCTCTAATCAGTGGTCAAGTCAATGGAAATTCCAGTCCTTAGTACAGTCCTAGGAGGGCAATTGTGAGACCTATGAAACGTTCATTTTAATTGACTAAGGCCTTTCAGGATCTTTAGGGTGAAGGACCTATGAAAGAATCACACAAAACACATTTTTAAAGTTACTTTTTTTCCCTGAAAATATTGCTATCTTATTATAGTATTGTATAACGTGGGTGTATTATTTTACTAAAAGACCTTCTTCTCACCCTGTGTGAGAAGGGGAAAGAATGGGAAGAGAAGGCAGAGAAGATGAGTAAAGAATGGAGTGGTAACTGCAGATGCAAGTCATGTCCAGAGAGAAGGAGAAAAAGAAAGAGCATTTCAAGAAATAGAAACATGTTGAAGGCTCAAAAGGTGGGAAGCTGGAACATTTGTGGAACTGAAATAAAGCCAGTGTAACCAGAGCTCTATTAGCAAAAGAGAGAATGGTTTGTGGGACAGAGCTGTGAATCAGAGAAAGCAAGAGCATCCTCGGTCACATTACGGAGCTCAGTCTTTATCCTAAGTAAAGAAAGGGTGGATGGTTGGAAGGCAAGTTAAGTAAATATTACAAAAGCTCGGTTGAGAAGGGTTGAGAAGCAGGCCCATGTGATTTATTATGTATCACTTTATTTCTTGGCTTTCTTGCATTGAATTTTTTAAAAATTAAAGTATAGCTGATTTACAGTATTGTGTTATTTTAGATGTACTGCAGAGTAATTCAGTTGCATATTCTTTTTCAGATTCTTTTCCTTTATGGATTATTACAGAATATTGAATATAGTTGCTGTGCTATTCAGTAGGTCCCTGTTTGTTATCTATTTTATATATTGAAGTGTGTATATATTAACCCCAAATTCCTAATTTATCCCTCCTTCCCTTCCCCTTTTATAACCATATGTCTGTAGATCTATTTCTGTTTTGTATTTAAGTTCATGTGTATCTTTTTTTAGATTCTACATAGTAAGTGCTATTACATGATATTTGTCTTTCTCTGGCTTACTTCACTTAGTATGATTCTCTCTATGTCTATCCATGTTGCTGCAAATGCCATTATTTTATTCTCTTTAATCGTTAAGTGATATTCTGTTGTGTATATATGCATCTTCTTTATCCATTCATCTGTCAATGGACATTACCTTCCTTTCACGCCTTGGCTACTGTAAATGACTTGCACTTAAACTTTTTAAAAATTTAAATTATCTAGAAAATATATAAATATATTCTTAAAATAAAAATTTTCAACAATGCAAACTGGAAAGTTCCCCTGATTAATCACCCTTAATAATTCTTGAAACTTCCTCTCAGTTATTATGTATTCAGAATGTTTACATCAACAAGTAATGAGAAAACCTGGCAATCAATGACCTAAGCTAATTCGAGTTTGATAGGCAGCTATGCAAAGGAGAAAGGAAAAAATATACTCAACTGAATGCTGAGTTCCAAAGAATAGCAAGGAGAGATAAGAAAGCCTTCCTCAGTGATCAGTGCAAAGAAATAGAGGAAAACAATTTAATGGGAAAGACTAGAGAACCCTTCAAGAAAATTGTAGAGATCAAGGGAAAATTTTATGCAAGGATGGGCACAATAAAGGACAGAAATGGCAAGGACTTAACAGAAGCAGAAGAGATTTTTAAACGGTGGCAAGAATACACAGAAGAACTATACAAAAAAGGTCTTAATGACCAGGATAACCACAATTGTTTGGTCATTCACCTAGAGCCAGACATCCTGGAATGTGAAGTCAAGTGGGCCGTAGGAAGCATTACTATAAACAAAGCTAGTGGAGGTGATGGAAGTCCAGCTGAGCTGTTTCAAGTCTTCAAAGATGTTGCTGTGAAAGTGCTGCACTGAATTTGACAGCAAATTTGGAAAACAGTGGCCATAGGACTGGAAAAGGTCAATTTTCATTCTAATCCCAAAGAAGGGCAATGCCAGAGAATGTTCAAACCATACAATTGTGCTCATTTTGCATGCTAATAAGGTTATGCTCAAAATCCTTCAATCTAGGTTTCAGCAGTATGTGAATTGAGAACTCCTAGATGTAAAAGCTGAGTTTAGAAAAGGCAGAGGAACTAGAAATCAAATTGCCAACATTTGTTGGATCATAGAGAAAGCAAAGGAATTCCAGAAAATCATCTACTTTTGCTTCATTCACTACACTAAAGCCTTTGACTGTGTGGGTCACAGCAAACTGTGGAAAATACTTAAAGAAATGGGAATACCAGACCACCTTACATATCTCCTGAGAAACCTGTATGCAAGAAAAGAAGCAACAGTTAGAACCAGACATGGAACAATGGACTGGTTCAAAATTGGGAAAGGAGTATGACAAGGCTGTGTATTGTCACCTTGCTTATTTAACTTCTATGCAGAGTACATCATGCTAAATGCCAGGCTGGATGAATCACAAGCTGGAATCAAGATTTCTGGGAGAAATATCAACAACCTCAGATATGCAGATGATACCACTCTAGCGGCAGAAAGTGAAGAGGGACTAAAGAGCCTCTTGATGAAGAAGGTGAAAGAGGAGAGTGAAAAAGCTGGCTTAAACCTCAACATTCAAAAAATGAAGATCATGGCCTCTGGTCCCATCACTTCATGGCAAATAGAAGGGGAAGAATTAGAAGCAGTGACAGATTTTCTTTTTGGAGGCTCCAAAATCACTGTGGATGGTGACTGCAGCCATGAAATCAAAGGTGCTTGCTCCTTGGAGGGATAGCTATCACAAACCTAATCAGTGTATTCAAGAGCAGAGACATCACTTTGTCAAAAAAGGTCCACATAGTCAAAGCTATGGTTTTTCCAGTAGTCGTGTACAGATGTGAAAGTTGGACCATAAAGAGGGCTGACTGCCAAAGAATTGATGTTTTCAAATTGTGGTGCTGGAGAAGACTCTTGAGAGTCCCTTGGACAGCAAGATCAAATCAGTCAATCCTAAAGGAAATCAACCCTGAATATTCATTGAAAGGACTGATGTTGAAGCTGAAACTCCAATACTTTGGTCACCTGAGGTGAAGAGCTGACTCACTGGAAAAGACCCTAATGACTGAACAACAACAAGGCAGCTGTTAGCTTTGGTTTTGTGATGTCAAGACGGCTGCCATAGCTCCAAGCATGGTATCTATCGTTCACAAATCAGTGGGTGGCAATAGATGGTTAATTTTCACCATTGCGTGGAATTCTGTTCTACAAATACACTACAGTGTATCCATTGTTCTGTTAACGGACACTTGAGTTATTTCCAATTTAAGAGATTTTGTTTTGCTATTTTCTGTTTTTGCTATTATAAACATAGTCTTAAACAAGTCTTCTGGTGTACAAATTATGCAAATTTATCTACATAATATCTAGAAGTAGATTTGCTGAGTAACAGTTTTTATATCTCAATTTTATTTTATTATGCCCTTTATATAAATCATACCATAGAGTACATATTGTTCTGCATCTTTAATATATTACAAAAGCTCAAAGATTTCTTCTATATTTCTCGCTACTCACCCCAGCACCATTTATTCATCTAACAAATGTTTATTGAGTACCTACTATGTACCAGGGTCAAGTTGGAAACATTTACTTGAGATTTCCTCTGAAATTTCTTCCCTCCCTATCCTACATAATGGCCCTTAGTTCTGATCCTTCAGTTTATTATTAATAGTTTAAAAGCCAGTATTATCCCAAGAATAAGGCCCCTGCCAGCCCATAATGTGCTTTTATGCTAGTTGGAAAAACATATCCCATCACATGACAGGGCTGTACACAGCCAGCACTGCGTGGTACTTGGTGAGCAGAGCTCAGCCTGTATTTCAGTCCTCACTGCCTCAGCAGACACTCCTTTGCAGGGACAACCTGTTCAACTGTACAGAGCAGCCCTGCCCAGGGAGCTAGCTGATAGATGCAAATTTCTCTTGAACTCTCTCTGAACCTGGTTATGCTCAAAGATGCTCTTCCTCCACCTCTGTTATTCTCTCCTTTATCTGCTGCACTAAACAGACTGTAGGAGAAGTCCATACTATTTGCCGTGAAGAAAAGTGGCACCAGTCAATTCTTTTAAGTTCTGTGGCTCAAATTCATGCTTTGTCAGGAAAGCCAACCCAGACACCCAAGCCATAATGATTTGGCTTGGCTTGAATGTAGAACTTGTGTACAAGCCAGAAATGACCTCTGTGGGGGTAGCAACGAAAGATACGAGGTGCCTCTGATGTGGCTTCACCCAACTGCCATCTACTGGCCCAGTTTCTGTGGATGCCAAGTGACGAAAGAGAAGCCAATCAAATTGTCTCTCTGAGACCTACACATGATAGATGAGTAAAGGACAAATTACTCCACTTTAATGAGCCCAAGTAGTTGTGAGAAATTTTCGATTTTTACGATACTTAGAGTTGCACTTGGTCCCAAGTAGGGAAATTTGGGGCCTGAGGCAACTTCCCTTGTATACAACGTCCAGTGGAGAATGAAATCCGTGTGACTCTTCCTTATACTAATTGGTCATTTCCTCTACTTTTAAGTATAAACTGTCTCCTGTCATTTTCTAATTCTGCTTTTTCTCTCTAACCAGATGCTAACTTCCTCAAGACCACTTCCTTGTGAGTTCTTTAACCCCTGGCAGAGTGCTGAACCCACACATAGCAAGGATTCAGTAAAATTTGAGAGGTTGAATAACTTCTTAAAAACTGTTAATAGTTCAACCTAAAACATTTAAGTATAAAGGAACACATAACCATCATAAAAATGTAAACAATATAAGTTAGAATTCATGTGTTTTTTCCTCCCACACTCTTAACTACCTCTGTTGAAGAATTATAATTGTTAACACTTTTTTTGTGTGTTCTCAGACCTCTTACTTGCACAGACATATTCATCTATAAGGTTTCTTTCCTTACATAAAAGTGAATCATATATGGCTAATTCATGTTGCTGTATGGCAAAAACCAACACAATATTGTATAGTAATTATCCTCCAATTAAAAACAAATTTAAAAATTAAATAATTTAAAAAATGAATCATATATTGTTCTGCAACGTGCTTTTTTCAAACAGTTTTTTGGTCTGTTTTTCACATCACTGTGTGTGGCATGTACCTCATTGTTTTAGATGGCTGCTTCCATATGATGGAAGCATAACCATATCCTTCCATAGGATGAATATGTTAATTTTTTAAAATAACCATCTATAGTTGAATATTTAGATAGTCTCCTCTGAGTCTTCACTGTTATAAATAATGCTACAATGAAAACCCTGGTACATATATTCTTGCACATCTTGGTGATATTTTTAAAGGTTATGGACCCAGGTGTAGAATTACTGTGAAACTTATAGTGATGTTTTGAAAAGGACATTCAGTTAGGAAAGTCAAAATACTAGGCTTGACTCTGCCACTTCTTATCTATAATACTCTGAGCAAGTCACTTTGACTCCATGAGATTATTTTATTTCATCTGTAAGAGAAGGAAAAATCTCAGTGTGTTTCATAGGATTATTATGAAAATCAAATGGCAAAACTAAAGCATCACAATTGCTTGATATTAGGTTTCAGTTTAGTTTTAGCAGAATAGGAGTATTTCTTCAGCCTTTTTGTAATTTGCTGAATCTCATTAGATGACTTCCAATTTTCAGTAGTTGACTGAAATGTTCCTCTTTTGAACATAGTATAGGGAACCAAGTAGAAGAGTATTATTGAAATCAAATAGACAAATCATTGCATCCTGTGGAAATAAGACTTATTCTTTGAAAAGATGAATTCAGATCCCAGTTTTGATTATCCCTAGAAAAGCATGAAAATGACCCATAGTAAACTTCAAAAACAGAAATATAAAGAAAATATCTGCTCTAGAATCCTATAAGGTCATAGGCAAAGAAGTCCATAAGACCTCTGTAATCAAAAGAGTCCATTATAAAATACCTTTAACAATTAAAAAAGTACTTGTGCCCCTCATTCTGTTGTCAAAAGATCTGAGCTTCAATTCTGGCTTTACCACTTGGCCTGTGAGTAAAAACCTACATTTTCCTCATTTGCAAAAGAAAGGAACTGAATTAGATCATCTTTAAGTTCCCTTTTAATCAAACAATAGTCAAAATTATAATAGCTACATGTATAACATGTTCACTGTGTTAGAACAGGCACTGTTCTAATTGTTTTAGGTATGTTGATTCACATTTCATCTTCACAGCAAACCTATGAGGTGTGCACTACTATTATTGTATTATTTTTATTTCAAAGCTTTATTGACATAAATTTATTTGGAGGTACATTTTCCTTTTTTGAGAAAAAATTTTAAAATGGAAACTTTTATTAGTTGTTCTACTGCTACATAACAAATTACCCCCAAATTTTTCAGCTTAAACAATAAACATTTATTATCTCATGTTATTTCTGCTTAGCTGTATGGTTCTGGGTCAGGGTCTCTCATGAACTCGGAGTCAGGTCATGGGCAAGGGCTGCAGGCATGTGAAGGGGCTGACAGTCGGCTTCCACATTCATGCGTGGCTGTTGGTAAGAGAGTTCAGTTTCTCCCCACATGGAGAGACTGTTCATAAAACTTGGTAGCTGGTTGCTTAGAATGGGAAATCTGAGAAAGAGACAGAGAACCCAAGATGGAAGCTGAAGTTTTCTGTCTCAACCACTCTCCTAATCTTGGAGGTGACTTTCCATCACTTCTACCATAAATGGCCCCCTCCTTTGCCCACCTTTTAATTGCTCTCCCTACCCCCACCTCATCGTTCTTCTCAGCACATGGCAGGCTGAAGTCCTCCCTTCCCAAATATGGCCTTCCTTTGAGTCCTTGCTTCTCTGTCTGACTTAATCTTTTTTATCCTTAGGCACAAACATCACTTCCTCAGAGAAGCATTTCCTTTCATCCATAACACCTATTCATTTCCTTCATAACATTGACCTAAGTACATATTTCTTAATTATTTGTGGGTCGGCCTCCCCTACTACGTGGTCAGCTCCAAGAGATCAGGGACCTAGGACCTAACATAAAACAGGCACTTGGGACATATTTGTTGACTGAATCAATGATTTCTAGCCTACAGCCTCACTCTCCATGCCTACGCCTGATGAGTATTTCTAAGTGAAAAGCCTGTCACCCTCTTCTCCAGATTGAAAAATGCCTTTGGCTCCTCTGCCTGTGAAATAAAGTTCACTCTTCTTAGCAGAGCATTAAAAGGTTCTGTGAAAATAACTCTCCCCTACCCTTAAAGCAAAAAAAACACACCACGTCTAATAGAGGAAGCAGAAGAAGAAAAACACAAATCAGTTGATACTGATTATTCACTGAGAACCTGAGTAGAAGTCATGGAGAAAGAGTTTAGAAGTCATACATAAAGGAGGTTTATGTAATTATTTATAGATTTCATCCTTATTTTTACTTTTTCTTCATGCTCTTTTTCTTTGACAAGAAAACTTTTACCTATTATTTAAAGGGAAGGGACACTAACATTTTATCAAGCATTTGCAATATGCCAGGCATTCAGCTAAATGCTACCTCTACTTTATCCATTTAATATAATTTTCCTCAAAACCTAGAGTAGGTATCACCTGCTTTTTCAAAAATAAAATGACTGAGGTCAAAAATATCAAATATACCAAGGAAAATAAAATGTTCTGATGATTTCTATGTTACAAGGAAGTATAAAAGGCTGGTATAATATGCATGCCTCTTATTACTTAACATGAGGTCATAGGTTATCCCTAGTCACCCATCTCATGTCTGATACTCTTAATGTGCCAGTCTTCCTCCGAAACTCCTTTCCCATCTCTCTCTTCATTCCCTCTCTTGCTCTTCTCTTTCTCTGGACTTGCCTTTCTTTTCCTAGCTCTCTCTTAATCTCATTTCTTTCTGTTTGTTCATTTTTCTCTCTGCCTGCCTCTTAAGCCCATCAATAGCTTCATTGTCACCTGCTAGGCCAAAAAAGTTCCTGATGGCATGTCTAAACTGAAGTGAAAGTAAGTGGAAAGACTTCCTTTAGTTCCTGAGCTAGAATTATGACCAAGTGTGTGTGTGTGTACTTAGCTGCTCAGTTGTGTCTGACTTTTTGTGGCCCCATCATCTGCAGCACTCCAGGCTCCTCTGTCCATGGAACTCTCCAGGCAAGAATACTGGAATGGGCAGCCATTCCCTTCTCCAGGGCATCTTCCCAACCCAGGGACTGAACCCAGGTCTCCTCTATTGCAGGCAGATTCTTTACTAACTGAGCCACAACAAAGTATAATGTGACCCAAAGAGATAAAGTCATATACTCTTTCCAGGCTTTGAGTTTCCAATATGTTGGACACAGTGCCCACTGAGCACTTGATGAGGTTCTAGTCATTAATGGTAATACTAATGTTCTCATGTTCCCATTTTGAGAAAAAAAAAAAAAAAGGACCCATAACCAGGAGATATTGGCTTTTTATCAATGTTCAGAAGTGTAGAGGGAAGTTTCCCTGAGACTTGAAAATTCAGAGTAGAAGCAGAAGAAAGATTTTCTTGAAAGAACAGAAATAGGATGTGGAAATCTGAAAGGACCATAATGTGGAAAATTCAAGATGAGACTGGTGGTCCTAAAACTCTGCCCATTCATTAGGTCCTGAGAATGCAGAGGATGCTTTGGAAAACCAGATTACTAATAATGCAGGAGGTTTTATACTCTAAGTATTTAAATCAAGGTCATCCTCCATTTTGATGCTTTCTAATTTTCCACTTTTAGGCAAACGAGAAGAAACCAAAAGGTTAAATCATTCCTTTGGCTTAATTTCAAGAAAAAGATAATCATTTATTTGCAAAACTTTTCAAGTGCTTTCTGAATACCAGACTCCATATTTAAACAAACCAAATCTTAGAGATCAAGCAGAAGCTATAAATCATCAAAATAGCTCCCTATTCCCCCACCTCCCGGGCAAACAAACAGGCATTAAAAGAAAATTAGTATTGAAGAACAGAGCTAGTGGGTAGGTGGTTTATAGCTTGTGGGTTGATGATCTGACAACATTTAGCAGAGAACTTTGCTGACTGGCAAAAAGCAGCGAGTTGCTAAACACTGAGAAATTGTTATGAACACTTAAGGGGGAAGGTATTATTTCCTGGAAAAGGGGGCAGTGTTTGAAGGCTGTAGCCCTAAAACTTTCAGGATCTGCATCTCATAAGCAGGTATCTTTCCTTGATTAAAAAAAAAACAATTAGATTCCAGCCAGGAACCACCCCTTCCTTTTCAACAGACTCTTACCACCCTGAATTAATCACACACCTTGTTTGCTCATTAAGTCTCAGTGTCATTTTGATGCATATATTATTACAACAATACATACAAAGCTACAATATTCAATCTGCTTAAAGGATGTTAAGGCTATACGTTGGAGATGAAAAACTGAATCATCCAATTGATTCAGGAAATGAGTTCACTGGCCTGTTACACAGTCTTTGGAAGAATGAAAGGGAGAGTGAACCCCTTGGGGCTTAAATCTGAAGGGAACTCTTAGCTTTCCACTGTGCTTTCAGGAATAAAATAGTGATGGTAGGCATAAGGGAGTCTTATAAATGGCATGCCCAAAATTTCTGTCTTTTTTGGGGGGCGGGGGTGGGGCGCGTAACTGCATGTTACTGGGTAAGTGAATGAGCTGGACTCAGTCAGGGGCAAAGGAAAGTCACTTTGCTCATTTTTTTCCGCTGCTCTTTCAAACGTCCTCTGTCAAATTATTCTTCTCCAACACTGGATGAGATCTGAGGCAGAGATTCGGGTTTTTCTGGTCATTTTGTGTATTTAAAAGCTCAGTACCATTTAATATTAAAAGATTATGGTCTCATTGGATTCAAAGTTTCACTTTATGTCCCTATCCACCCTTGCCGCCTCCATCCTCAGCCCTGAACCAAGCTTACAAGCCCTGAATGGGAAATGGCTTGGTGGGTTTGTGTAAAATGGGGCAGGGTTGGGTGAGGGAGGAGGTTCTTCCTAGATCCACTGAATTTTACACTTTCTATCTGCTCTTTGTGGCTCTTCTATGGTCTGATTAATGGAGGAGGTGGATTCCAGACAAAGGCAGTGTTCTTTGTCTGGTGCAGTTGACTTTGTGAGTTCTTACTACGGAGGGCCTCCAATCTCCAATTTCCTTTCACATAAAATTATTTCAGATTGATGACCAGGTTTTTCACCACCTCCCATTCCAACCACTGCATCTCAGCTTGAGGTTTTAGATGGCTCACGACCCCGCCTTTTGAAAGACTGTTTTGGTGGAGTCTCTTTCAATATGACCCAAATCCAGTTCTTTTTGATGTAACCTACACGCTGCTTCCCTGGTGGCTCAGCTGGTTCGATACCTGGGTTGGGAAGATCCCCTGGAGAAGGTAATGGCAACCCACTCGAGTATTCTTGAGTGGGAGATCCCATGGATAGGAACCTGGTGGTCCATGGGGTCACAAGAGTCGGACATGACTGAGCAACTAAACTATAACCACACTACACGCAACCTCTTTATTACTCCCCTCAAACTCTTCTTTCTTTTTCTTTCAAAGTGAATTTTTCTTTTAAGTACCTCACCAGACACAAGATCTGCTGGTACATTTTAAAAAGATGATTATTATTATATTTTGGCCACACTTGCACTGCAAGCAGAATCTTCATTCCCAAACCAGTGGAATCATGGAGTCTTAACAATTAGACTGCCAGGGAAGTCCTCAGACCCTTATTTCTAATCGCATTAATCAGAGTTCTCCAAACAAACAGCAGCAGTATGAGAGAGAGAGAAAGATAAATGTAGCTATATACAGAAATTTTTTTCACATTTTTAAAAACTTTTATTATAGACATTTAAAAACATATATGAAAGACAAGGAAATAATTTAAAATGAACTGATGTATACAATTTCCACAATCATCAACACTCACCTATATCCATAGCCACCAGCATCCCTGTCCTTCTACCCCAGAACTATTTTGAGCATATCCTAGGTATCATATCACTTTTCTGTAAATCACTTTTTTTGATTATATAGATGAAAGAGATACAGATTTTTTAAATAAAAAACACAATCAAAATTACTACAACTAAAAATCAACAAAAGCATTCTTAATACCGTGCAATGCCCAGTCAGTATTTACCTTTTCCTAATTTTCCTATATTTTTTAAGGTTTATTTGAATGGGGAGTCACAAAAGGTCATACACTGTGATTACTTGATATTTCTTACATCTTTTCAAATATAATGTTCCCTTTGAAAACATGTTACTCAAACTGGGACTTGAACCCACATGCCAGGACTCAAATCTAGCCAAAACCCAGAATGCAACTTGAACCTGTGGTCTTTTAACTGAGATCACGTCTGGTCTCGGGATTTAATGAAGTTCTTGGTGTCTCATCAGAGAAAGAACACAGTGAGATACAAGGTGATAGGTAAGAAGAAGAGAAGAAACACTCTCTCTAAATACGGGGGGCTTCCGGAGCTAGGGCTCAGTTGGTGAATCATCTGCCTTCAATGCAGGAGACCTGGGTTTGATTCCTGGGTCGGGAAGATCCCCTGGAGAAGTGAGTGTCTATACGCTCTAATATTCTCTGGAGAATTCCGAGGACAGGGGAACCTGGCAGGCTACAGGCCACGGGGTCCTAAAGAGTCGGATATGACTGAGTGACTAACACTTTCACTTGAAACTGTCATAGCACCCATGGGTGTCTTGTTCTGCTTATGTGTCACAACGAGTGTATACCAAAGCTCAAGGTCTACTAGAAGTTGACTCTTTCACCATCTTCAGTTCAGTTCAGTTCCGTTCAGTCGCTCAGTCATGTCCGACTCTTTGCGACCCCATGAATCGCAGCACGCCAGGCCTCCCTGTCCATCACCAACTCCCAGAGTTCACTCAGACTCATGTCCATCGAGTCAGTGATGCCATCCAGCCATCTCATCCTCTGTCATCCCCTTCTCCTCCTGCCCCCAATCTCTCCCAGCATCAGAGTCTTTTCCAATGAGTCAACTCTTTGCATGAGGTGGCCAAAGGACTGGAGCTTCAGCTTTAGCATCATTTCTTCCAAAGAAATCCCAGGGCTGATCTCCTTCAGAATGGACTGGTTGGATCTCCTTGCAGTCCAAGGGACCTTCAAGAGTCTTCTCCAACACCACAGTTCAAAAGCATCCATTCTTTGGCGCTCAGCCTTCTTCACAGTCCAACTCTCACATCCATACATGACTACTCACATCCAGAGCCTTGACTAGAAGGACTTTAGTCGGCAAAGTAAATGTCTCTGCTTCTGAATATACTGTCTAGGTTGGTCATAACTTTTCTTCCAAGGAGTAAGCGTCTTTTAATTTCATGGCTGCAGTCACCATCTGCAGTGATTTTGGAGCCCCCAAAAATAAAATCTGACACTGTTTCCACTGTTTCCCCATCTATTTCCCATGAAGTGATGGGACCGAATGCCATGATCTTCGTTTTCTGAATGTTGAGTTTTAAGCCAACTTTTTTGCTCTCCTCTTTCACTTTCATCAAGAGGCTTTTTAGCTCCTCTTCACTTTCTGCCATAAGGGTGGTGCCGTCTGCATATCTGAGGTCATTGATATTTCTCCTGGCACTCTTGATTCCAGCTTGTGTTTCTTCCAGCCCAGCATTTCTCATGATGTACTCTGCATATAAATTAAATAAGCAGGGTGACAATATATAGCCTTGACGCACTCCTTTTCCTATTTGGAACCAGTCTGTTGTTCCATGTCCAGTTCTAACTGTTGCTTCCTGACCTGCATACAGATTTCTCAAGAGGCAGGTTAGGTGGTCTGGTATTCCCATCTCTTTCAGAATTTTCCACAGTTTATTGTGATCCACACAGTTAAAGGCTTTGGCATAGTCAATAAAGCAGAAATAGATGTTTTTCTGGAACTCTCTTGCTTTTTCCATGATCCAGCAGATGTTGGCAACTTGATCTCTGGTTCCTCTGCCTTTTCTAAAACCAGCTTGAACATCAGGGAGTTCATAGTTCACGTATTGCTGAAGCCTGGCTTGGAGAATTCACCATCTTGGATCTAGTTAATTCTAAAAAGTTTTGTCATTATTTTAAAGATTGTGTCCTACCCCCTTCCCTCCTGTTTCACCTCCACTGTTGTTTTTTTAGACTCCCATGAAGCTATTTAACACAAGACGTTTATTATAAGGAATTGACTTAAATAATTATGAAGACTGATGAATCCCAGACTTACATTCAACAAGTTGCGATGTGAGAACTTCTCATCATGTCTTCTCTTGGGGAGCACAGGCTTTAGGGCGCTTGGGCTGCTTAGGTGTGGCCTACGGACTTGGTTGCTCTGCGGCATGTGGGATCTTCCCAGATCAGGAATTGAGTCTAGAAAGAGAAAGAGAGTTCTGTCTCTCCGGCCTATTACCCCAAACCTAGAGTCTACTCCTTCAGTTCCCAGCTCCTGTCTAAGGTCCTACGTCTTCCTCTAGCAACTAACATAGAGAATTGATTCACCCTTCAGCCAAGAGGTCTTGACTTTACTTTTGCAGAGCTTAGGGATATAACTAGACATCCATATAATATAATAATCTACAACAGTAGATACACACTTGGTAATAGAAAACAATTTCCTTTTAAAGTTGCTAAGATACACACATATATAGTTGTTGCTTATTTTAAGGCCATGTTAATTTCAGTAAGAACATATTTCAGTTATCCAAATGGCTGAAGAAGTATTAAATTGGATAATATATTGTATCTGCTACTCTTTGACAACTTCAGCTTTTATAATATCACATGTAAAACAAGGAAAATATTATGAACTTGATTTGGATTTTCAGAGTAACACTCACTAGATATGATGTCATATTTCCTGAAACATCAATGAAAAGAGAAAGTTTGGTTTTTCAAATGGGTTGACCCAATATAAATACAGCTATTTCCAACATCAGACCTAGCCATTTTTCAGTCTTCCCACCCTTACTAAAAGTGTATTTCTTAAAACATGGTTTTTATTGCAATATTTTGTACTATGTTTAATTCTCAATATGTTCTGAGATTTAAGTTAAAAGCAAGTTTTCAGTTCAATTCAGTCGCTCAGTCATGTCTGACTCTTTGTGACCCCATGAACTGCAGCACGCCAGGCCTCCCTGTCCGTCACCAACTCCCGGAGTCCACCCAAACCCATGTTCATCGAGTTGATGATGCCATCCAACCATCTCATCCTCTGTCGTCCCCTTCTCCTCCTGCCCTCAATCTTTCCCAGCATCAGGGGCTTTTCCAATGAGTCAGCTGTTCGCATCAGGTGGCCAAAGTATTGGAGTTTCAGCCTCAACATCAGTCCTTCCAGTGAACACCCAGGACTGATCTCCTTTAGGATGGACTGGTTGGATTTCCTTGCAGTCCAAGGGACTCTCAAGAGTCTTCTCCAACACCACAGTTCAAAAGCATCAATTCTTCGGCACTCAGCTTTCTTTATAGTCCAACTTTCACATCCATATATGACTACTGGAAAAACCACAGCCTTGACTAGACAGACCTTTGTTGGCAAAGTAATGTCTCTGCTTTTTAATATGATGTCTAGGTTGGTTATAACTTTCCTTCCAAGGAGTAAGCATCTTTTAATTTCATGGCTGCAGTCACCATCTACAGTGATTTTGGAGCCCAGAAAAAGAAAGTCAGCCACTGTTTCTACTGTTTCCCCGTCTAGCTGCCGTGAAGTGATGGGACCGGATGCCATGATCTTAGTTTTCTGAAAGTTAGCTTTAATTCTAAATAAAAAAGAAAACAGTTTTTAAGATATATCTTTGTAACTGCAATATAGAATATCCAAATTATTTTTAAAAATTTAGCTTCTTACTGTTTAAACTTTCTTAGTGTAAACTATACCATATCTCCACAATAGTGTGTATATGTATATGTGCTATCCAGAGAAGAAGAATAGATGAATAGCTATGTATCTACTATCCATCTTAAGAAATAGAACATAACCAATACCTAGAAGTTTCCTTTCTACCTCTCCCTGGTGATGCCCCTTTCCCTGTTCACCACAAGTAACCATATTTTGAAATTTTGTTAATTATTCTATGTTTCTATTATTTGCTTTATCATATATGTGTATCCCTAAACAATATACCGTCTAATTTTGCCTTCTTTTCCAATTGATGTAAAAAAAAATCTAACATATATGGTTGTGTATGATTTGCTTTTCTGTTTGAAATTTACCATCCACTGATACACAAAGCTGCAATTCACTCAGTTTTGCCACTCTGCGGTATTTCTTTTTATGAGTAGACCACAATCTAGTTATCCATTCTACTGCTGCTGCTGCTGCTAAGTCGCTTCAGTCGTGTCCAACTCTGTGCGACCCCATAGACGGCAGCCCACCAGGCTCCACCATCCCTGGGATTCTCCAGGCAAGAACACTGGAGTGGGTTGCCATTTCCTTCTCCAATGCATTAAAGTGAAAAGTGAAAGTAAAGTTGCTCAGTCGTGTCCAACTCTTCGCGACCCCATGGACTGCAGCCTACCAGGCTCCTCCGTCCATGGGATTTTCCAGGCAAGAGTACTGGAGTGGGGTGCCATCGCCTTCTCCATTCTACTACTGATGGGTATTTGGACTGTTTCCGTTTTTGTGTTTTTGTCTTTTTATGAGCAATGCTGCTCTGGGATTTTAAGGTTCACATCTCCTGTGTACATGTGCATAAGCTTCTCTAGAGTATAAACTTAGAAGTGAAGAGTTTTAGTATTTATCAAAATACAAAATAGATGAAGAAATCAAAGCAATGTCAAACCACAGTATTCACAGAACATACGTTCGATGACGATGGTTTACTTGCTGAATAATGACAAAATAGGAGAGTCCATACTTTGCTTACTAGCTCCAGCTTCAGTCCTTAATGTCACTGATCTCACAGAAAGAAGTTTCAAGAAACTCAGCACAAGTCCCCAGGTTTTCCCAGATAGGAGACAAGAGCTAAGAGGATGGAAGCCTTAATTAAGGGATTTATCGGTTGATGGTAAATGTTTGCCAAATATTGATAGAAGAACTGACTGCTATGGGGAAGAAGTATGGGCTGGAGAGGAATAAGAAAGCTTGACTTCCAAGCTGCTTCTATCTATAGATGTCTATGTGGTTTTGAGAAAATTAGGTTTTATCACCGATTCTCCATTTTCATGTCCATAAAATATGAAGTTTGGATTCATTGACCTTTGGGTCACTTCCTGCTCTTATTCTGGTTCAGTGAGTTTAAGTTCTTTGGGAAACGACAGCTTTGCTCGCCCCCTAGTGGTTTCTTCTGGCCTTGCAACTGGAGAAACCGATTTAAAATGGGTGATCGCCTCTGAAAAGCATCCCTGTACAGTATATTTTAGGCATAATAATTAAAAGGCATGAAAATGAAAGGAAGCTTTTTGTGAAGTTATCAAATTTTTTGAAACACACAAATAAAAAAGGTTTTTTCATTGACAAGATATTTTGTTTTATTAATAATATCTTTAAGTTATAAATTTTAAATTTTTGCATTAATTTTAATAACTTTAAATACAAAATGAGAAAAAAGTTCTGCTTTCATTCCCCCAAGAAGTAAAAAGAAATCAATTACTGCATCTCTCTTGTACTAAATTAACGCCATTAATTTTTATTTAAGTAGATAAAAGACCAGAAAGTTACTGAAGATTAAAGAAAATAACTTACATATTACCCTGCCCATAGCAGACATTCATTACAGGTTAATGGGTGTGAGTCTTCAACTGAGAAAAAACAATAACACATTTTTTCTTTCCAGCTGGAAACTGAGTTGTCCAGTGGATTGAAAGTAAAAGAGAATGGCATTGATCTATTTTGTAAAACAAGAGAGTTCCAGAAAAACATCTACTTCTGCTTTATTGGCCATGCCAAAGCCTTTGACTGTGTGGATCACAACAAGCTGTAGAAAATTCTTCAAATGATGGGAATATCAGACCACCTTACCTGCCTCCTGAGAAATCTATATACAGGGCAAGAAGCAATAGTTAGAACTGGACGTGGAACAATGTACTGTTTCCAAATAGGGAAAGGAGTACATCAAGGTTGTATATTGTCACCCTGCTTATTTAACTTATATGCAGAATATATCATTTGAAATGCTGGGCTGGATGAAGCACAAGCTGGAATCAAGATTGCCAGGAGAAATATCAATAACCTCAGATATGCAGGTGACACCAACCTTATGGCAGAAAGTGAAGAAGAACTAAAGAGCTTCTTGATGAAGGTAAAAGAGAAGAGTGAAAAAGCCAGCTTAAAACCCTATGTTCAAAAAACTAAGATCATGGCATCCGGTCCCATTACTTCATGGCAAATAGATGGGGAAACAATGGAAATAGTGACAAACTTTATTTTCTTGGGCTCCAAAATCACTGCAGATGGTGACTGCAGCCATGAAATTAAAAGATGCTTGCTCCTTGGAAGAAAAGCTATGACCAACCTGCTGCTGCTGCTGCTGCTAAGTTGCTTCAGTTGTGTCTGACTCTGTGCGACCCATAGATGGCAGCCCACCAGGCTCCCTCGTCCCTGGGATTCTCCAGGCAAGAACACTGGGGTGGGTTGCCGTTTCCTTCTCCAGTGCAGGAAAGTGAAAAATGAAAGTGAAGTTGCTCAGTCATGTCCCACTCCTAGCGATCCCATGGACTGCAGCCCACCAGGCTCCTCCATCCTTGGGATTTGCCAGGCAAGAGTACTGGAGTGGGGTGCCATTGCCTTCTCCGTGACCAACCTAGATAGCATATTAAAAAGCAGAGACATTATTTTGACAACAAAGATCCCTCTTGTCAAAGCTATGGTTTTTCCAGTAGTCATATATGGATGTGAGAGTTGGACCATAAAGAAGGCTGAGTGCCAAAGGATTGATGCTTTTGAACTGTAGTGTTGGAGAAGACTCTTGAGAGTCCCTTGGACTGCAAGGAGATCCAACAAGTCCATTCTGAAGGAGATCAGTCCCGAATATCCATTGAAAGGACTGATGCTTCAGATGAAGCCACAATACTTTAGCCACCTGATTCAAAGAGCCGACTCATTAGAAAAGACTCTGATGCTGGGAAAGATTGAAGGTGGGAAGAGAAGGGGATGACAAAGGATGAGATTGTTGGATGGCATCACCGATGCAATGGACATGAGTTTGAGCAAGCTTCGGGAGATGGTGAAGGACAGGGGAAGCCTGGTGTGCTGCAGTCCATGGAGTTGCAAAGAGTCGGACGTGAGTGAGTGACTGAACTCCACTGAACTGATTTTGTAAAACTCTTGGGAACAGACTTAACCACTTTTAACACTAAATTTATTTGCAAGGAGGGAATAAAATTCCTGATGCTTGTTGAAATGACAGGGACATCATAAAAATTAGTAACTATAAAGTTATTAGGGAATATCATATTCCTTATAGAGCAGTGTTATGTAAAGACTCAGGTTAGTAACATCAGAAACTGGCTACAAGGTCACTACAAAATGCATTACCTGTCATTTTTGAAATAGAGTATAAAATCCCAACAAGAAAAATAGCCCTGCTCACAAAACCAGAAAATGTAATTTTTCTCCAAAGAGAGGAGAATTAGAAAAACAAAGACTCTTACCTTTGAATTTAAACATCAAATCAATACATAAAAGAAAAAAATCAGGTTCTGAGCCCTGAAAGTTTTTGTCCTTTCGGCATTGTAATGAATAAATAGAAACTAAGTTTAATTATATAAAGATACTTAGAAGTGTAATTTTTTGTTTTGTTTTGTTTTTCTGTTGCTGTCTTTTCAACAGTGGAGCCGCCTGAAGACATCTTTGTCTGCGCTCTCTAATCTGCTCACCTGACTCTCACAGAGATGGCCCCATGGAGGGGGAAAGAATGAGCTTCAAATCAGAGAAGCTACATTGCAGCTCTGGCTCCACCTCTTAAGACAGAAGTGACCTTGGGTGAGCCCCTTGAGCTCTCTGGGACTCACTCTTCTCTATTTTCTATAAAATAGAGCTTTGATGACAGCAGTATCTCCCCCACAGTGCTGTTCTGATAAGTAATTAAGAGTGCCTAAATTCTCTTTAGTGACTGCTAAGTTGTTTCCAACGTTAATGATTTGTTCATAGCTTTATTTGTTATTATTTGTCTACACAACTTATCCCTCTTGTCTTTATCAAGTCTTGATGGTTTTACCCTCACTCCGCTCTTCCCCTATACTCCCACCACTTCTGCCTTGGATTCCACCAGGAACCTTCTACTCATGGCCCCACGTCTCCCTAAAGCCCGCCCCTCTCCCCCAGCTCCAGTGAAACCGCTCCACCAACAGGGCCACATTTCTCCGGGGAAAATGTGGTCACACCTTTCCGGTGCTTCTCAGGCAAGAATATGGAGTGGTTGTCATTTCCTTCTCCGGGGGATCTTCCCTATCCAGAGTTCAAACCATCATCTCCTGCATCGGCAGGCGGATTCTTCACCACTTGAGCCCCCTGGGAAGCTCCATCCCTGGGGAATGAAATCTCAATTCCTCCACACCCAGCCCTGCCTACCTGCTGCACTGTATGCTCTGCTGGTCCTTTCTGGCACTTTGCAGGTTCATAATTCCATAATTGTCTCTTTTTTTCTGCCTCCATGCATTTGCACATGTATTTCTCCTGCCAAACAGGCCCTCCTCCTCCTCCTCCTCCTAGTGACTCTAGTACAATTATTTTTCTGCAGAATCTTCTCACCAACTGCTGGCAACATTCTACTTATTCTTCACATCTGATTTCAAACGCTCTCCCTTCCACATGCTCCCTTTGCACTACGTTGAGGTTTTCCGAGTTTTGACTGTACTTTTCCTCTTTCAGAATGTGGATCCCTAAAGAGGGTGGATCACCTCTTTTCATGTGACCCAATGCCTGAACCTGTTAAATAAAATTTAACATTTTATTGTTGTTGCTTGAATGACTACTTTCTAGTACACTTAGCTCCGGACTGACTTCACTTTATACATCTTACTAATTACAACAAGCATATCTTGGGACCGCATTGTTGTATCAAATACAACATTGCTCTTTAAGCTAGGGTTTTTATAATTAGAAGGAACAGAGAATTACTCAAGCTAAGGCAAGGGAATGGGTGGGGTTGGGGTTGTTTTTCAGACTCTGCAGGGATAGCGTGGGGATCCCAGAGGAAGCCTCAAGAGAAACAGAGCAGATTCTCAGTCTCTCGTCTCGTCTTCACATCATCCCATACGTTTTCTGTAGTCCTTTTTTCCCAGCTCCATCTGTTTTCAGTTTCCTGATAACTTGTCTCTGAATCCTGGCTACAATTCAAATGCCCGACATCCTTTCGCCCTTTGCCCTGACTACTTTCTGTCTTTTCTCAAATTTCAGATCCACATGAGAGGACTCTTAATTGAAATAGCTCATCTCCTTGGGCCAAGCCACATTCATTCAGTTGTTAAATATTTATGGAACACCTAATATATGCTAGGCACTCTTCTAGGTGTTGGGGTAAAAGCAGTGGAAGAGACATAAAAAATCTCTGCTGCCACAGAGATTTGCTGTTGGTGAGGGGCAAGTCCCTGAGCCGGCTGTCCTTAGACTGGATGCCACGTTTCAGCACCATCCTCTGTGGCTGGCTGTGGGAGGCAGGGTCATGTACAAAATGTGGCCAACTGGTCACCGAAATTTGAGCATCGCAGAGTCCCTAAAAGGAGGGATGCGCAGGCGCCAAGACTTTGGTGCGATTTTAGTTTGAATCTCCTTTTTCCTACTCATATTCCCTTATTTCCTTCACATCTTAAATATCTCATATGTGGTTTTAATCTTATTCTTTTGATCTGATCTTCTTTGATCCATTCAAGGCCACCATGATGTCTGAATGCATTCTTAAATCTCCTAAGTATGTGTAATCTTGAAAGGGTCTAGGATCTGTAATGATTTTTAATGCCTGAGTAATGTAACCCAAGGGAGGATGGATAACTTTCTACTCTTGATTTAATGTGTACCAGCTCACTCTGCAACTACTAGACGTTGTGATTCCCATTGATATCTATAGTTGGGGGTGGGGGAGAAATGACTTCAGAAGCCCCAAATCCATCTTCCTTTGTGAGTCTCCGTTTCTCTCTGAGATCAATATGTGCATGTGCACAGGTGTGTATGTGTGAACACAGACGTCTCTGTGGCACTGGGACTTCTTCAGCGGCCCAGTGGTTAAGACTGGGCTTCCAGTGCAGGAGCCCAGGCGTGATTTCTGGTTGTGGAAGTTCTGCAGATCTCAGGGTATGGCAAAAAAAAAAAAAAAGTCTGCATGAAATAATGTTCTTGTTTCCCCTCAATAGCGCTGTCTCCTTCTGTCTGCTGGCCCCCTCTCTCTCCCCTGCCTCTTTATCCTGTTCTCCCTCCTCTTCCCACAGCCCCTGAGTCTGTTGTCTCTCTCGTTTAGGTGAGACATAGAACTAAAGTCAATGCTTTATGCTGGCGCCTCCGCTTCCTGAGTGGGTGTGGAGACGAACACCTCCAGACTGGATTCCCACGTGGTAGTGGGCCTACAACTCAGTCATCCGCCAACGGGTGAAAAGCAAAGGCCTGCCAAAGGTCCAGATGGGAAGACGTTTCACAGGAAAGAATAACTGCCACCAAGTAATGCCTTTCCACTCAAAACTTAGTTATGGAAACGCATTATGTAAAATTCAAGATGATGGACAAGCAGTTTTTTTAGAAAGAGAGGCCAACATGTAACAATGTCAAGGAATTCTAACATCTTTCTATAGGTAAGACGCTTTCTCATTAACATTTATCATAGATAGAACTAAGCACCCTGCTCTGTGGGCTTCCCAGGTGGCACGATGGCAAAGGACCCACCTGCCGATGCAGGAGACCTAAGGGATGCTGGTTTGATATCTGGGTCGGGAAGAGAGAGTTGACCAGCAGACAGAAGGAGACCACGCGATCAAGGGGAAAGAAGAATACTATGTCATACACTTGGTTTTTTTTGGCCAACTCACATCTCCCACATCTCCTGCATTGACAGGTGGATTCTCTACCACTGAACCACCGGGCTTCCCAGATCTATAAGTTTTGCTTACAACTTATAGAAAGAAAACAATCAGTTAATTTCTCTTACTCTCCGTGTGTCTGACCTCATCTTTTGGGCCTCTCAGTGAGAGAGAAAGAGAGAGAGAAAGACAATGTTTAGCATAATCCAGGTGGCGCTAGTGGTAAAGAACCCAAAATGCAGGGGACATAACCACGGGGTTGCAAACAGTCCCCTACAAATGAGGTCTAGCGTACACACACACACACATCTGGAAATAAATCCTAATATGATTCTTTCTCAGTCAACAGGTCATTCTATAACTATTGATTAATATCATCCAATTTCTCCCAGCCTCATAATTCATTTCATAATACCTTCACTTGCCATGTACATGTTATTAACTCGTTTCAAACGGTTTTAGTAGAATTTCAAAATCTCTTTTTAACTTGCTTCTTAAAGAAACTCATTCTTAAAGTAATATCAGACACTTCCCTCTCTTGTTCTAAAAACATTTTCAATCTGTTTAGATAACTGACTTTTTAAATGATTCGTGTGATTTAGAATTTTTATTTATTTATGGCCGTGCTGGGTCTCCATTGCTGCAGGCAGGCTTTCTCTGGTTGCCTGGAGCGGGAACTCCTCTCTGCGTTGCGAGAACTTCTCATTGTGTCTTCTCTTGGGGAGCACGGGTTTTAGGGCACTTGGGTTGCAGAAGGTGTGGCCTATGGACTTGGTTGCTTTGCAGCATGTGGGATCTTCCCGGATCAGGAATTGAGCTCCTGTCTCCTGCACTGGCAGCAGACTCTACCACTGAGCTACCTGGGAAGCCACTCATTTGATTTTTTTAAACAAACATTTATTGAGCCCCTGCTAGGGCTGAAAGTGAAAGTGAATGTCGCTTAGTCGTGTCCAACTCTTTGTAACCCCATGGACTACACAGTCCATGGGACTCTCCAGGCCAGAATACTGGAGTGGGTAGCCTTTTCCTTCTCCAGGGGATCTTCCCAGCCCAGGGATGGAACCTAGGTCTCCCGCATTGCAGGCAGATTCCGTACCAGCTGAGCCACCAGGGAGGCCCTGATGGGGCTGGTTACTAGGAATACAGCTGAATAAAACAGACAGCAACAACAATCCTTGCCCTCATGGAGAGTAAATCCTCCTGAGGATTGAAGGGACAATAAACAAAGTAAGTAACAATTATGTACTATGTTAAAAGATGAAGTGCTGTGGAAAAAATTAAGGCAGGCTGATAGAGAGTGGGAATATTAAGTAAAGTGACCAGGTAGGTGGAGTTCTTTGAAACTCTTTCATGGTTTCTATTCTTAACTTTAAAAGCAAAAAAAATGTCCATTTATAATTCTCCCTCTATAAAAAGGTGAAATACTATTTTTAACTTTTGTTGAATTTATGCACCATTGATTATTTTTGTGCGGTTCTATCTTCTGCCAGAAAAAAAAAAATCCTAAACCAGAGTTGATGATTTGCTGATTGCAGCTACATTAATTGATCACTTTATAGCAACATTCCACTTTCTGAAGTAAATAGCAATCACGAGCATCAGAAGACCTGTCTCTCAGAGTTGATGATCCCACAAAAAGAGAACACGTACTCTAGAATATCTGGGCCCAAAAGCAACCTGGTAAAGCCACCTGATTTTAGCTATTTCAGGAAATGTCGGAGAAGGCAATGGCAACCCACTCCAGTACTCGCCTGGAAAATCCCATGAATGGAGGGGCCTGGTGGGCTGCAGTCCATGGGGTCACTGGGAGTCGGACACGACTGAGCGACTTCACTTTCACTTTTCACTTTCATGCACTGGAGAGGGAAATGGCAACCCACTCCAGTATTCTTGCCTGGAGAATCCCAGGGACGTGAGAGCCTGGTGGGCTGCCATCTATGGGGTCCGCACGGAGTCAGACACGACTGAAGTGACTTAGCCAGCAGCAGCAGCAGAAAAAACTTACATGCATATATGTCAAACAATGGTATTAATTATCTATAAATATTTGGGTATTAGTATGGCGTGTGGGTAAAGCGTCTGCCTGCAATGCAGGAGACCTAGGTTTGATCCCTGGGTCAGGAAGATTCCCTGGAGAAGGAAATGGCAACCCACTCCAGTACTCTTGCCTGGAAAATCCCATGGACAGAGAAGCCCGGTAGACTACAGTCCATGGGATCGCAAAGAGTCGGACAGAACTGAGCGACTTCACTTTTCACTTATGGCATGGGCTTTCCTGGTGACTCAGCAGTAAACAATCTGCTTGCAATGCAAGAGACAAGAGAGATGCGGTTTCGACCCCTGCGTGGGGGAAGATCCCCTGGAGAAGGAAATGGCAAACCACTTCAGTACTCTTGCCTGGAAAGTCCCATGAACAGAGGAACTTGGCAGGCTACAGTCCATAGGGTCACAAAGAGTCAGACATGACTGTGTAACTGAGCACATACACAGATAGCAAGTAATTGTCATTGTTTTCCCACAAATGAAAATAGGTTTCAGTTCTCAGTCTTGCTTTGCCTAGATTCTCTTGAGCATCATTCTTACCAACCAAATAGTCACAGGGCCTCAGTTCAGCTTCCAGTCAGCCAAACCAGTGGCTTTTAACCCTGGCTGTGACTGGATCATTTTTTTAAAATTCCTAATACATGGGCCCCTGATCCAATTAAATCAGAATCTCTGGGGATGGGGCCCAGGCATCAGTATATATATAGATAGATGTGTGTATTTACATAGCTATGTATGTGTGTATGTGTATATATATATACAAATTCCAATTACACAAGAGGTTCTAATGCATAGTCTGGGTCAAGAACCTCTGCACTGACCTATCAGCCCCTAGTAACCTCCTCCTCAGCACCACGGAGGGTCTTCTAAGGTCTTTGGCTATTTATTATCTCCACAGAGACTCAGCTCTCACCTCACTTGCTCTTCCTTTCAACTACTTTCCTTCCTTTCCTTTCCTTCTTGTTCCCTTCATTTCGGCTTCAGCCTCAGGCCAGCCAACAGTACCTGGTGAGGTTGTTTGGCCCTACTGAAGGCCAGCACTGAGCTAGGTTTTCAGCTCTCTGATGCAAAACACACTGATCTAATTACCTGCAGACTGTCCACTCATCACTTCTGCAGCTGCTTCTGTGGTTCTGTCTCCACCCCCGCCAGCCTGGCTGCCCTCCACGCCTGGTGCTCCAACAGAGCTGGCCCCCAAGGTGGAAAGCTTTGGCCCTCAGAATTCCTGTGGAATATGTACTGTCGTAGAGTCTTAGGATGCTCTCAGAAGTGTTCATCCTCTGGCCCCTGGTCTCTTTCCCACCTCTCTTGCCTCGACCACCACAGTACCTCTCGTTACCCCCATACACACATGCACACACGCACACTCTTCCCCCTACATTTTCACATCTCCCTAGATATGCCTGTTTGTTTCTTTAAATCAGAAAGTCCCTCTCTCATTCTTCAGGCCCCTAACTCAATTGTTGCTCCTAAGAAGCCTTCTCTAACCACCTTGATTACAGTGTTGTGCTCACTGTATCCGATGGCTTATGTGTTTATGCTCCTGACTCTCCTCTAGACTAGAGGCAGAGTCTGGATCTTTATCTTCCATACAGAATAGCTTCTCAGGAAATGTTGGGTAGGAGAAAGATGGAATCGACTCATAGACTATTGATGGGAAACTACAGCAAATTTGTGGACCATATCTGGCCCATTGTTTGTTTTTTTTTTAACAGCAATTTTACTAAAACACAGCCACATTTTTTGGTGTATGGATTGTATAAATCACTCATTTGTATGTGTGTGTAAAGTTTTATCGCGACATAGCCAAGCTCACATTTATTGTCTTGTGGTTGCTTTGGTGCTGCTAGGGTGGACTTGAACAGTTGCAAAAGAAACCATATAGTCCCCAGAGCCTGACGTGTTTACTATTTGGCCTTTTGCAAACAACAACAAAAAAAGTGTGCTGACTCCTGATCTAAAAACCGCCTGAGAGATCTCCTATTGTAGTGTGCCCAGTAGAAAGATAAAGGAAACCACACAGGTAATTTTAAATTTCCTAGTAACTACGTTTTAAACAGGAAAAGAAACAGACAAAAATAATTTTAGTAATACATCTCATTTAATCCCCAATATTAAAAATATTAGTATTCAACATGTAATTAATATAAAAGTGATATTATGAGATATTTTACATTTTATAGTACTAAGTCTTTGAAATTATACAGATATTTTATACTTACAGATAATTTTAATTTGAACTTGTGCTCAGTAACCACATCTGTAGCTAATGACTATCTTACTGGACCAAATCCATCAGTTTATAGTTGAAGAAATTGGTCCAGAGAAGTTACTAGTTTAAAGTCACATAGTGGAAGAATCAGCTAACCCCCAGCTCTCCTTGTTCCTAGGCAGGTGGTCCTTCTGCACCATACTGCTTTCAGTCTTGTTGTTTGTTTACTAGAAGAGCTATGATAAGATGATCTGGTTCCTAATTTGGTACAAGCTTTAGTAAGTCGTGTGACTATGGGATAGTTCTTAACTTCCCAGGGTTTTCATTTCCTCATCTCTAAAAGCCTTGGATTGAGTGATCTTTTAAGTTCTAATTTTATGTGATCGTCAAACATGTTGGTTTGAAAATCAGAATACACTACAGTCATTTTGCCCAAGAATTCTGTTTCTAAGAAGCTGTACGCAGATATGAACTCAAGACCATGTAGGTTGTCACTGTAACTTAAAGTTTTTAGAGGCCAGGATTTTAGATAATTCATCCACACAAATTTACCTGTCAGTAATCAGAAACAAGCCTAAAGCCTGATACACTTGACGCAGAGTCCCTCACAACAATGTTATGTTCTCAAGAAATTTTGGAGATGAGCCAAGAAGGCTGTTGCCGAGCAGTGAAAAAGCAAAGAAGGGACTGGTGTTAGGGCCCATCTGGGGCGGCAGGAAGATTTCCTTTCTCTGCTAACCAGCACCAGAGTCTGTCACCAGTGACAGGAGGGAAGGGCAGTAAGGAATCTGGTATAAAACATACGGGAAATTAGAGACTTGTGATCATGATTAGAAAATCAAATATTATTTTGCAATACCAAATTTTATAACAGAATCAACAGTATTAAATTTGCACTCCAAATCAGAAAAGAAACAAAACAGTGTAGGAGAAAGCTTTAGAAATGGAAGCAGACAGGAACCAAAGAGAAATAGATCTTTTTTATACGTTTGCCTAAAACCAGTGGTGTTTGCTTTTAAACTTACTCACATCTTGTCCTTCCCTCACAACAGAAAAATCTTCCTTTCCTTCCAGAGATTGGAGAAGATTGTAGTAAAGGGCAAAATGTATGTGTGTCCTCTGGGGTTAGACAGTGGAGAAGATTGTAGTAGAGGGCAAAAGGTATGTGTGTCCTTTCGGGTTACACAGACCATGGTGTGAGCCCCAGATCCTCCATTCAAAAATGATGGGACCTTAAAAATTATATGGCCTTGGCACAAGTTTGTGCCTTAATTTCCTCCTCTGTAAAATAGGTATAATAATGGTGCCTATTACATGGGACTGAAGATTAAACGAGGCAATACGGAAAAAGGTTTTAGCACAATGAGTATCATATATTAAGTGCTCAGTTCATACTATTCTCATTCTGACAACAGCATTCAAGAAGCAGAAAGGAGCTACCAGTGTGCTATGCTACGCCTGCAAGTGGCTGTTGGTGACTCCTGGCTGCTCTACCACGTTTCTCTCTCTCACACACACGTATAGGCTGCGCTGGGTATTCATTGCCACGTGTGGCTTCCTCTAGTTGCAGTGAGTAGGGGCTACTCTTCGTCTTGCTGTGGAGTAAGGACTCTAGAGGGTGCAGGCTCAGTAGCTGCAGGACCCGGCTTCTCTAACTGCCTCAAGCAGGCTTAGTTGCCCTGTGGCTTGTGGGATCTTAGTTCCCCAACCAGGGATCGAACTTCGTCCCCTGCATCGGAAGGCAGATTCTTAAGTATTAGACCACCGGGGAAGTCCCTTGTCCGTATTAAATTGTGTGCAGAGAAAATGATGTAGTCTGGCAGTCCCACTGAGGTCTGTGTTATTAATGTGTCAAGGTCAGTGACAGGGCAGGACACAGTGCCCGGAAATCTCACTGGGCGTTTTGCTTTTGTTACCTGCTAGGTACTCTTGCCTGGAAACTCCCATGGTGGCGGGGAGCCTGCTGGGCTGCAGTCCATGGGGTTGCACAGAGTCAGACACGACTGAGCGACTTCACTTTCACTTTTCACTTTCATGCATTGGAGAAAGAAATGGCAACCCACTCCAGTGTTCTTGCCTGGAGAATCCCAGGGACGGGGGGAGGGCCACCGTCTATGGGGTCGCACAGTCAAACACGACTGAAGCAACTTAGCAGCAGCAGCAGATAAGTTTGTCAGAATTCTAATGCTGAGTTTTGCTTCTTTATGGCAGAGTTTCATTTTGATATGCTTGTGCTTTATTAGCTGACTTTAGAACGGCTTGGTTAATCTTCCTTCTCTCTGGTGGGAGGAAAATATATATATGGTGTGTGTGTGTGAGAGAGTTTAAGTGGCTTCAGGCTTACTTCCCATGTTGGGAAACTTGCCCTCAGTACCAAGAGAGTCTATAAAACAGTCCTTCAGCATTTGTGCAGCAAGCAGAAAAGAGGTGGATTTCCTTCCCAGCTGACTCATTGATCATGTTTTCTGCTGAATGGATTCAACTCAACAAATTTGGAATCATTGGTCAGAGACCAAGGTGAAAGCCCTGGGTGTTCTTTCCTGGGACTTTTATCAAGGAAAATTCAGCCCCTTAGATAGAATAGCAGGTTGGTTTTGAACCAGTCATCAGCTACAGTAATTATCATCCCTGTTTTACTAAACTGAGGGGTCATGAGGTTAAGTAACTTGCCACACACACGTTACTCACACAGCAAGTAAAAAGCAGAGCCTGAGATCAACCTTTGGCAGTCTGGCACCTGAGTCTGTGCCTTTATTTCCCTCTTCCACCTGTCTACAAGTTAGGAGGTGCCTTTTTATTTTGACCAACTTTTTCAATAGAACTTTCAAATATGCAGATTTAAAAGTCTCTTTTGTTGACTCAAAATGACTTACAATAATTGATTTTAATGCTAAGGTGATTTGTACTCTTAAAATTTTTTTAATTATTAGTTCCTTCAAAATTATTATAGAATTATAATATATTTTATTTTGCGACTAAACAATGAGACAGATGGTAGGAGGTACCCTTTTCCGCCCCTTATCTTCACGTTGTCCTCCTTGTCATCCCTAAAAACCCAGGAGTTCACTACTTCCTCTGCTACTCCTGCAACTATACATGCATTTAAAACTGCACTCCGCACTCTGCGTTGTGATTATTTGAGTATCTCATTTATGAGCCCTGCTCAGCAGGACGGGATCTATATTTTTCTTCATGTGTGCACTTGTGTAATAAAGTCAACAAAGAACAAATGTTCATTGAACTGCATTTGAGGAAAATATTTAAATAGATTTCTTTTATGTGAAATGCCTTTTTTAGCTGCTCAGGAAGAACTTCTGGAGTTACATGAACACTAATTTTCTTATAAAATTTCTCTTATTTGAAATATCGAGTGTGAAAAAATATAGAGTAACTTACCTGCGTTTATTCTAAAGAACTGTAGTCTTTGCATCATGGCATATTTGTAACCCATTCTTCTAACACTAATAACCATGTGGCTATTCATGTTTATTTACTGTTCACTCTAAAATCTTTTTGACTCAAAGTTTTTAAGAGTTACATGAAATCAACTCGAAATCAACAAATGTATCCTTGCTTTTTTATTTTGCTTTCTACACACTGTCATCCCTCATTATAATTCTATGAAGTGAATGTCACTGTACACAGTATAAAATGTTTTGCATATATATAAACACCAGAACCTAGGAGTGCTGTGTTGTAGCACAATTATACAAGTAGAAGCAAATATATTTATGCAACATAATGTAAACAGTTCACTGTTTTTTTGCAAAAATAAAAGCAAAATAATTATGTTGAATAGTCTTTAATTAAAATTAGTTGACAACAAGTACAGCTCTATCATATTATGTTGTAACTCACCTAGCAGTCAATTTCTTCAGCTTTTCAAATCCACTAATTTATGTAATTTTAGCTGTTAAAAGTGTTACTTATTTAGCTTGAATTAAAGCAAAACTTAAGCTTATGCTATCTATTGACTGGTTTCTTAAGTAACTGTATTTTAAATTAAAGTTTGAAGTTCATTTATGCCATTCTCAGATGATTAGATGTGATTTCATATGTTTAAATTATAAACATATTGGTGTTTACAATATTTTTTATTATAAGCAGTATGGATCCTGGATCTCAGATTTCCTAGGAGGCTTCTAGGAACTTGTGGTAAATACTTATTAGAGGATATGAGCTTTCATTTTCTATTTTAATCTTTATTCTTTTAGAAAGAGATATTATTTAATTCCCCTATATTTACATTTTCATATGATAATGCAGAGGAGACAGTGAATTTATGGAACCTAACTTCCAAATTCCAAAAGACATTTTATATTGTGAATCTTTGCCTATAATGAAAGTCTATTGAACCAGCTGAAGCAGTCACAGGATACCGAAAGAACAATTTCCTCTCTTATACTTCATTTATAACTAGTTTTGAAGATTTCAAAGAGTCAATATAGAACCAAACTATTTTTGCAAATAGTCTTGAAGAAATTTTTCTCTCATGTGATGCTTTCATGTGTAAAAGGAAACCGTAACTTTTGTGAAATCATCTTGCTTTTCAAAAGTATGTTTGTGTTTAAATGTGTGGCTCGCCCAGCTTAAAAACCATAATGGGAAAATTATTTAATGGCGTGTAACCACACAGACTTCACAGACTGAGATTTTATTGTTTTGTGTGTCTGCATGAGATTTGTTTTGCATACTGCTAACTATCCAGAAAAATTTTAATAGCAATCATGGTTTTCTCTATATTGAGCCATCAACCAGGCATTTTAACAGGTGTGGGAATGGACAAACAAAGGAAATGTAATCTTTCATCTCTGAAGTGACTGAATCTTTCAAATGTCTCCCCTAGCAAGCAGTTCACACTCTTGGTGCTTTGCTCCAGCGAACAGCAAAGCTAACTTTGGTCACCACCAGCGCTTCCTTTTGTGCAAGTCCAGGCTGACTCTGTTCTACTTATGTTCAAGCCATTTGTGCTGGTTTCTCTCCGGGGCTTAGAGTGCATTCAACAGACATGCGGGCCTTTGATTTATTGGTCACAAACAAAACCTAAAACTCTTCCAAGAGGATAAAACTCATCTTTGTTTCAGCTTATGTTAGCAGGAAAAGATGTTTTAGACTCATGGAGACTTTGGAGCTTATTTTGAACTTATTGCCTGGTGCCTTCAAGCAGTGGGATCAATATTTTGAGACTTTTTTTTCAAAGCCCCATAATTCCGAATTGGTCTCAACAAGTGGATTTAAACTCTATTTGGCATTAGCAATTCAAACCTTCAATATTTCTTTCAATATATGATTCAAAGTCAATCATACCTGTTCATCAATGTATTTAGGTTTTGTTTGATGCACAGGTATTTCATTCATTTGTAAAAGCCTTGACTGCTTATGCTCATGAAAAGAGAGTAAGCTCATTATAAAAAGAAGTCCAAACATTATGAAATTGTTTGTAGAAAGTCAAGCTCTTGGAATATGGAGAGCCATTATTATCAGAGGAGTAGCAGGTATTCCGCCAGAATGGTTTCCTGTTTACTAGCATGTATTATGGTACAGAGACTTTTTCCCCAGTAATACCTTGACAATTATATAGCTCTTGAAACATACTAAGCATACAATACACACTGTTTTGTACATTATGTTTATTATTAATAGCTCCTGGATATCTTTCCATGTTAGTACTTACAAAGTCTACTTCATTCTTTTCTTCAGCATTCCACGATACAAATGTCTGATAACACACTCAAACAAATCCATAAGGATGGACACAGGAGTTGTTTCCAGCTTGGTTTTGTTTGTTTGGCTATTTTGCCACACCAATGTCACAGTGAATATCCTGTTAAACATATCTGTATACATTCAGAACACAGTATTTTAAGGCATTACAGAGATAAATAATTTTATTTTCATGCATGTATTTCATTCTGGTGGGCACTTCCGATTACTGTTATCAGTATACCAAACTTGTAATAAATAACATTTCAAAAATATAATTCAGTATATTTAGTACCAAAGAATAAGCATATTTTCTAAAATTTGAAAATATTGACCTATGAGTGGCCTTCCAATACATTCTTTTATGATTCATTGAATTATCATTCAATAATAATAATAATAATGTTCAATAATAATAATGTTTTCTTGAGCATTTTATCACTTCATTACAAACCACCTTCACATAATTATCTAATCTGATTTCACATCAATGTGATGTGTGCAGCGTGGGTTTATAGGAGGAAATGGTGCACACCTGGAATTTTTCACTGCCTGAAAAAGTCATATAGTGTCAGTCCTTTGTTCTGGTAGCTCAAGGAATCAAGGCCACTGTCATAATAAGTGTTACATCATAGTGTTAGTCACTCAGTCATGTCTGACTCTTTGCAACCCCGTGGACTGTAGCCCACCAGGCTCCTCTGTCCATGGGATTCTCCAGGCAAGAATACTGGAGTGGGTTGCCAAGATCCAGGGGATCTTCCTGACCCAAGGAAGGAACACAGGTGTCCTGCATTGCAGGCAGATTCTTTACCATCTGAGCCACCAGGGAATACTATTCCCTTAATGTGAAAAAATACTTACATATCACTTCAATAACTGGTGTTGCTAATTTACTATCCAGTGTTCAGGCATTTTTATTTAATTGTCTGATATTCAGAGATTAGACTCACCAGGCGTTGATTAGCGAAGTGCTTCAATAATTACTACTCCAAAACCAAGAATTTAAAAGATATTTATGCAGCCATTGTTAAAGATGGATGAGTCTCAGTGCTACTGTACCTCATTTGAAATTGGGAGAGCTGAGAGTAAAGGGAGAAAAGGAAAGTCTGCAGAATGCAGCAGCAATCAGACAGTGTTACTGAAACCTGGAAATTCTATTCTCCACTGATTCTCACTTCTGTATGTTTATGACCCTTCCTTTATCCAGTATCTATCAAGGGGCTGGCAGTAAATGGGGGCACTTTTCTGGTTTCCCACACTCCTTGTGGGAGCAGGGAAAGGAAGTCATTGCTCTGTTGCCTCCAGCTTTGGGAAAGGAAGCAATCTTGAATGGCTATCGTTGCAGTAGCTACAAATGTATGTGGCCTCATAGTGGATCTATCCCCACCCTTAACGAAGCTGAGAATGTACTTCTGAACTTCCTCTCTTCCTACATCTACTGTAACATGCACAGGACCTCAAAAGCGGCTTCCAGGTCTGCAATCTCCTGAGATCATGTCCACTCCAACCCCTGATTGTTGAAAATGATAGCATTTCTAACCAACTATGATTCTATAGACTGGCTGCTGGGATGAGCACGTACACACTACTATATGGAGAACAGATAATCGTACATCTGGGTGTAGCACAGGGAACTCTACCCAATACTCTGTAATAACCTATATGAGAAAAGAATCTGAAAGAGAATAGATATGTATATAACAATCATTTTACTGTACAGCAGAAACTAACACACTGTTGTAAATCAACTATATTTCAATAAAGATTTTTAAAAAAATCACACTGCTGATAATGCTTTGAAATTTTACTGCTCTGTTCTCATCAGTAAAGGAAGTTGATCTGCCTCTACTTCATGTCCAACATTACTTTGTACTTCTCAAAGTATACTTGGCTGTCAAGTCAGGATGGTTTTTTGTTCATTGTCCCATGTGTAATACCTAGTTCATTTCCACTGTTCAGCCCAACCTTATGTTTTTTTCTTCTCTCCTACAAATCTTTCTCCTCTCTTGCCTAACTGAATTCTAACTGAATTTGAAAACAAGCCCCTATGTTCTGATAAATCCTTTCCTGCTACGATAAGAGAACCCACTGATGTCTGTACACAGAGAAACTCAACACCTATCTGCACATTCTGTCTTTCCTTTCCCAACCTGTGGTTGAAATATCAAGTTTGTACTTTGACACTCAAGCTCTTAAAATAGGAACCTGTTTATTGGATTGCAATAATCATATTAGATACCAAAGTACAGTGTATACCTTCCCATTCCCCCACCTCTGGGGCCTTCTCTCTGGACCAACTCAGGAGATACACCAATGAGCAAAGCCGGGTTTTTGTATAGACCTCTGGACCTGCCAGAGGAGTCCCACTGAGAGTCAGAGTCAGCTACAGTCGATCCGTTTCTTACTCAATTAGTGTATGGGAATAGGGGACAGTTTCAAATTGATCAGTGGCAAATACCCTACCATTTTCTTACTTGACTAACAAATTCCTCCTGTGTACACAAGAATGACCTTGTGGCCCTCATGGTGTTTATACAGCAGGTACCTCTGAACACATTTCACCTACTCAGGATATTTCATGCATGAATATTCCATGGCTAGTTAAAATTCCACTAATACTTTCTCATTCAGAATAATATCTTTTATCAGTCTAATAAAATGTCCTAATGAGGTGGATGAATCTAGAGCCTATTGTACAAAGTGAAATAAGTCAGAAAGAGGAAGACAAATGTTGTACATTAATGCATGGATGGAATCTAGAAAGACAGTGCTGCTGAACCTGTTTTCAAGGCAGCAGTGGAGACGCAGACGGAGGGCACAGATTTGCGGGACACGGCAGGGGAAGGAGAGGGTGGGGCGAATTGAGAGAGCAAGGAAACACGTCCATTACCATGGGTAAAAGAGATAGCCAGTGGGCATTCGCTGTGTAACACGGGAGCTCAACCCAGTGCTCTGTGACAGCCTCAAGGGGCGGGGTAGGGTGGGACTTGGGAGAGAGGAGCGAGAGGGAGGGGACACATGTATACCTGTATTCATGGTGAGGCGATAGCATGGTGATAGCAGAAACCAGCACAATACTGCAAATCAATTATCCTCCAATGAAAATATTTTTTTAATGTTTTCAAGGCAGAAAATTAAAAAGTACAAGAAGTATGGCATATCGGGAGGGTGAGCATATCCTGTGATAATTTTATCTTGTATCTCCAGACTAGTCTTACGAACCACCTAATTTAAAATTTAAAGTCCTGTGTTACAAGTTAATTGTTTAATATATTGACCACAGACATTCTAACTAGATTATAAACTTCTCAAGGACAAGAATCATATCACCAATGACTCTGGTACCCCTCATAGCACTTAATATAATCCTGAGCATATTGAGATGTTCAATACATATTCACTGAAGTCAATGTCATCTTTAGATTGGAGTGCTTAAATTCCAAATCAATGGGTATCAGGTGAGAGATGGTGAATCAGTTGGGGTCTTAGGGAAAAAAAAAAAATCACACTAGGTAGTTCAAATGGAGAGACTTTAATGAAAAGACTACTGAAAGATATACAGGCAAGGATGGAATTCTCTGGTGGTTAAGAATCTATACTTCCAATGCAAGGGGTACAGGTTTGACCCCTGGTCAGGGAACTAAGATCCCACATGGCATGGCCTAAAAATAAAGACTTGAAAATTAAAAACAAACCAACAACAAAAAACAATTATATATAGGCAAGGATAAGAAAAGAAATAAAGTATGGTGAGGCACCTCCAGTCAGCTACAGAGAATGAGCCATTTTCTCCCTGGGATGAAGAAGCAAAGAAAGGAAGTAGTGTTAGCAGAACCTAGTGAGAAGCGGAGCTGGGGGAAAAAAAGACCAGTCTGGCAGAAAATGTGATTGAGGAGTGATGAGCAAGAGGTGGGAAAAATACAGCAGGAGGCAGGGAAAAATACCCCACTTTCCACCCTCAAATCTCCTATGTGTTCCAGCTCCCAAGGAGTCATGGAAATATAGTCAGCAAATTTCAATTTGCTGGGCAGGGCAGAGAACAGTTGAGAAAGATTTGTGTGGCAAAGACTCTGGCAGGATTGGGAGGGCATGGTTAGGAGGGCAGTAATGCTAAATAATCCCCATAGAAAGTTCTCATTATATGTGGAAATAGGAAAAAGTTTGAGTTATATGTAAAGAATAAGGAAAGCTGAGAAATCTAAAAATTACTTGGGGAAAAACTAAGTCCTGATGTTAATTTTCTTCACTGGATCACTCTGAATACAATCTAAATAAGAGAATAAACACTCTGTTACATTCAAACTTTCAATTATAGCAGTTTCAAGTCAAGCAATGAATGCATATATCCATCACTCATAGCAATGAATAAAATTCATTTGCCTAAATAACTGCCATCACACTCAAAAGTAGGGGATGTACTTAACGAGCGCCTCTGGGATTTTCAGGGAGGTAGCTGTGAAGTAAAATAATAGAACACAAATGATCCTCCTGTGTGGATGGATTATTATGAATAATATTAAAATGTTCTCTGTAAATTTATGAGTCACATTTTAGCATTTGTTCCTTTTGTTTGGTGCCTACCCATGACCACATAGGGTTAATGAATATTTGCATAAATAGAATGATAGAACATTAAAGGTTTTGTAATCTGCAAACACTTTTAACAGATAAAGAAACAGGCTGCTACAAGTCACCCGCCCTTGACCAAATAGCTGGTTGCAGCAGAACCAGCCTGGAATGCAGACTGTCAACATTCTAATCTGGCCATAGTTCTAGAAATGCTTGATTTGTAGGAAAGTGAAAGTGCAAAGTGAAGTCGCTCAGTCGTGTCCGACTCTTTGCTACCCCGTGGACTGTAGCCCACCAGGCTCCTCCATCCATGGGATTTTCCAGGCAAGAATACTTGAGTGGGTTGCCATTTCCTTCTCCAAGGGATCTTCCCAATGCAGGGATCGAACTCGCGTCTCCTGCATTGCAGGCAGATCCTTTAACCTCTGAGCCACTAAGAAATGCTTGATTTAGCTCCAATTAAATGGCAAAAGAAAATAATGGTTAAGAGCAAAGGTTTGGAATTAGGTAGATTTGTGTTTAAATCCAGTCAGACTGTAGGCAAATAACAAGTAAATTCCTACTTAACTGCTGTTCCTTCTTCTATAAAGCTGGGGTGAATATCCACCCCATCAGAGTTGTGGGTGGACTTAAAAAATATAAAATGTTCAGTACAATGCCTGGCATTAGTACCTATCCAATAAATAAAAGCTACTATACAGTAGCTTTCTTTGAAAATCAGTTGATAATTATTTATAGATGATGATCAATAAGAATTGGAGAAGTACTATTCAGGGAACTCTAAACCAAGAAAAGAAACTTTAAGTCAATCAGAAGAAGTAAAGTGGAAAATAAGGGAAATTTCTTAATTGGAGTGGAAATGAATTCAACAGACAGTACTAAGAGTAAATGAATTGGTTTTCTTTTTTCTCCTTCATCTTTCCTAAGGAAATATGCCCAAGATTCCCACTTAAAAATTTTTTTATTAATAGGCTTTATTTTTTAGAGTCGTTTATTTTGGATTCACAGAGATTACTACTACTGGACCGACTGAAAAGTTGAAAATAATTGAAAAGCATAAAGCCCTGCACAGATACAAGGTCGTATTCTTATGAATAAATATTGAGGTGCCTAAGACCTAGTTAACACACCAAAAAGAAATGAATCAACAGAACTTGATCTACTTAGTTTTTTAAAGAACATCAAGGGTTAAATGGTACAGCTTCTGGCAGAATTGTGTACCCTGCTATGGCAAACTTTTCCAAGGACTGATGGATTGCCTATCTGAATTCTATCTAAATGAAGAATTGCAGGCATAGCTGTGGAAACTTATAGATACTATCACACCATACTGGATAAACCAGTTGAAACTGTAATTAAATGATAGACCAATGAAAAATGTATAAACAATCTACTGTGGAAAAGCCACCATAACTTGTAAGGGAAATTCACAAAGAAATATTATGAGCTCTTGAGTGAAGTAAAGCCTGTTGCGCCAAAGGGAAAACTAGTGGGTATGATTTATAATTACAAGGTTTCCCTCAAATCCTTAAATGCAAAGACATTTCCTACACTCTAAGAAGAAATTTTGATGAGCTCAACATTGCATTGGCACTACTTTAAAAATAAAATAAGGATAGGGACCAGGTCTAAAATGAGTAAACAGTATATGAATCAGTAAACACGTCTTAAGGTGGAAAAGCATAAACTGCAGGGTTTCAGAGATGCCTCTGTGCTGAGGAAACCCTGTTTGAAATTTGTCTAAGCAATCTGGAAGACAGAATATCAGGTTCATAGATGATACTAAGTTCCTTCAAGTAGAAAATATAAAAACTATGGGAGAAATGATAGGAAACACCTGAGTTTGCGTAAGTAGGCAGAAAGGAAGAAACTCATTCAATACACTTCATACCCAGGAGTGTTGACCCCTTTTTTAGAGCGGTAGGTCTTAGGCAGATGCTGATAGTTAAGGAAACGTCATGGACTAGAGGAATGCTCCACAGAGCCACAGTCCCAGAGTTTACCCTGAAGAAGATACTGGGTGAAGGGTAGAGGTGGGCCACTTTCTCTCTGGCTCCAAATTGTGGGATGTTCTGTCCTTCCAGAGAAGTCTTCTTGAGTGAGAAGTGCAGAAGAACAGTGAAGAGAGACTTTCCTCTTAAGGAAAAATGTTTTGTGGAAGTTAAGCTAAACTGTAATAGGTACCCCATGTGTGTGTGCTCACTCAGTTGTGTCCGACTCTTTGTGACCCCGTGGACTGTAGCCCTCCAGCTCCTCTGTCCATGGGATTCTCCAGGCAAGAACACTGGAGTGGGTTGCTGTTCCCTTCATCTTCCTGATCCAGGCATCAAACCCACGTCCCTTGTGTCTCCTGCATAGGCAGGCGGATTCTTTACCACTAGCACCCCCCCTGGGAAGCCCAATGTGCTTTTAAGGCCTCAGTTAACTCATGCAGCAAACTTTAAGGTCAATTTTGAGATCTTCAAAACCCAGCCTTTGTGCAAGAAAAGGCTCTCTTTAAATGCTAGGAGTTTACTCTGGCACCTATGTGATAAATCCACAGGTCAGTGATGAGCTGCAGACCAGTTTAAGGATGGAAAAGACCGCAATGTAGCAGTTCAGAAGGATTTGGAGATCACTGGGCAAAGTAGAAAACATTTTGGATTTGTATGTTAGATTCTCTGTTTTTGCTTTCCTTTTACACTTGATAAGATCACAGAGTTGGCTAGTATGCCTCTGTGTAAAACTCTCAAAGGTCTTGGATGCTTTAAAGGAAAGGAATGCATTATAGAAACAACTTTGAAGTCAGCTTCTCTAATTCGTACATAGTCTAATGTTGCTTTTCCATTTATACAGTTCCTCTTATGCAGCTGATTATAAAAGGAGTAAGAAGAATGCAATTAATTTTCACGCCAGTAAAAGAAGCAAAAAACTGACAGTTGTCTTTCATACCCCAAAAATTGAATTTACTAAGCATTTGCAAGGTACCAGTGTTTTATACTTCATTTAATTTTTACAGCAAGCTCTTAAGGTATTATTATTATTCACACTTTAGAGACTAGAAAATTGAGGCTCAGAGATATTTAGTAACTTATCTAGGCTATCTGGCAGGGCCAAGAAGACTCAAAGCCTGTTTGATTCTAAAGTCCATATTCTTAGTATCCATATATATAAATGCTGATGTTCTTCAAGTCCATATAGGATTGCAATTTGTATTAACACAGTGGAAGGAAGTTTAAAATACTTTCTCATCTCTAATCTTTAATATCTTTAATCTCTATCTTCAAAATCTTTTCATTTTATTCTATATTGCAGCTTACCCTGTTGGTAAAGTATCCACCGTTAGAGATTATAAAAACTATTTTTCCACAAGGGACATGCCACTGAATGTCATGACTATTCATGTGCTGGTTCTAGTGCTTTCAAACAAATTTGTTTTGTGGTGCCCTCCCTATTGCATTTTTGAGTAGGCTGTAAATCTTTTTAAAACCAATAAAAATATAATTTCAGAATGTTTTAAAAGCAATCTCTCATGTCACTGAATTCTCAAGTGATTTCTGTTTCTGCTTTCTTCTACATATAATGCAAAGAGGATTCTGATGAAAATAATTTAATAGTTAATTATAATTTTTTTTCTAATTACAAAAAGTAATATATGATGACTTAACTGAATTTAGAATACGTATAAAGGTATAAGGGCTTCCCAGATGGTGCTAGTGGTAAAGAATCCATCTGCCAATGCAGTAGACATGTGTTCAATCCCTGGGTCAGGAAGATCTCCTGGAGTAGGAAATGTCAACACGCTCCAGTATTCTTGCCTGGAAAATTCCCTGGACAGGGGAGCCTGGTGGGCTACAGTCCATGGGGTTACAAAGAGTTGGACACAACTGAGTGACTTAGCACACACACAAATAAAGGTATAAAGAAAAAAGTATCCAGAATTCCACAGATAAGCATCTAATGTTCTTCCTTTAAATGTTTATGAGAACAAAATGTGAATTGTGGATTATTTGGAAGGTGGTTGAAGAATTTAAAATAATTTAAAAAAATATATGTACATTTATATGTACATATATCTATTTTGTATTGGAGAAGGCAATGGCACCCCACTCCAGTACTCTTGCCTAGAAAATCCCATGGACGGAGAGTCTGGTAGGCTGCAATCCATGGGGTCGCACAGAGTTGGACACGACTGATTGACTTCACTTTGACTTTTCACTTTCATGCACTGGAGAAGGAAATGGCAACCCACTCCAATGTTCTTGCCTGGAGAATCCCAGGGATGGGGGGAGCCTGGTGGGCTGCCGTCTATGGGGTTGCACAGAGTCGGACACGACTGAAGTGACTTAGCAGCAGCAGCAGCATTTTGTATACGTATATATTCATCTAAGATAGCCAGTGAAATTTTCAAATACTTTCTCTAAAGTTAATTCCATTTCTCTATATGGTGACTATGAGATGTTATGACTTTAAGCAAAAATTTAGCCAGTTTGTCTAGATGAGAATTGAAAACACATTAATGTGATTTTTACACAGTAGAAAATCTGAATTTTTGCATGTTTTAATTTTATTTTTTTCTATTTACAAAGATAACATATATGTAAATGTATAGTATGGAGAAAGCGATGGCACCCCACTCCAGTACTCTTGCCTGGAAAATCTCATGGACGGAGGAGCCTGGTAGGCTGCAGTCCATGCGGTCGCTAAGAGTCGGACACGACTGAGCGACTTCCCTTTCACTTTTCACTTTCATGCATTGGAGAAGGAAATGGCAACCCACTCCAGTGTTCTTGCCTGGAGAATCCCAGGGACGGGGGAGCCTGGTGGGCTGCCGTCTATGGGGTTCACACAGAGTCGGACACGACTGAAGTGATTTAGCAACAGCAGCAAATGTATAGTATAATGTGTAATATATATATAGTATGTAATATGTAGTAAATACAAATCAAAGGACACATAAAGAGGTTAAAAATAGCTAATATTTGTTGAGTGCTTTCTATATGTCGGGCACTATTCTAAGGGTTTTGTTTATATTAACTCATTTAATCCTCACAATCATGCTATAAAGTAGGGACTATCATTTACTGCCTTTATTTTACAAATGAGAATCTTGGGCATCAAGAGGCTAAGTAATTTGCTTGAAGTCTTGGTTTACTAGGAAAACAATCACGGCAAACGGCATGGTTTTAATTTGTTCATTGAGTTTTCTCCTGAGAAAACAAAGCTGATGAATTAGAGCCTTGCCATGCATATATTATAACTTTGTTTTAGGAAAGAAAATGATCAAGTTCCCCACGATGCTTTTTAGATGAAGAAGGTAAAGGGAGGGTGGATGCACACCTAGGAGAAGGTGGATCTGAACCTTGGGACTCAGGAAAGGTAGTGGGTCCTTAGGACGTGCAGCTGCTAAACAACAGAGCTGCGATTCAAACTCAGGCAGGATATTCCCAGAGTCCACGCTGAACCATTCCCTAAATTGCCTCTGCAAAGTATAAAGAAGAAAGCTGTTAAGAAGAAAGCCAGGATTAATTAACTCATTGACCGAGTAATTGGATCAATCTCGAGTCCCTCTCTCCTCCCCAGAGATTGGGGATGATATGACCTGGCTCAAAGCCCCAGCCCTCTAATTATAAGGTTGGTTTTTCTGGCATGACAAGTTCCTGTCCCAAGTCATTACATTAGCAAAAAACTCAGGTATAGTCCAAAATATCCACCATGAATATCAAAGACACTTCTATGCCTTGGGAAATTCCAAGGATTTAGAGTTTACCTCCTAGAAACCAGAAATAAAAATGTCAGCCAAAATCCTTTATTATATAATACCACCCCTCTTAGCATATCACTGCCGGCTGTCAAACTGCTTAGCTGCAGCATGGAATCAGCTCCTCAGCAATAGGGTGTCCCACAGCTCATGGCTCGGCCCCTTTTGTTTCTGTGTTGTCCTATGGGACGAGGGCCATGAGGAGCTGACCGCTTTGCAGCGACAATGAGTGACATCAGAGGAGAGGATTTTCTGAAGGAGGAGTGTAGAGAAGCTAATGGTGGAGGATGACTTCGGCGTGAGCTCAGACTTGAGTAGTCATAAAATCGTTGAACAAAAAATTACTTTGAGTCTTACATCCACACTCCTTCCTGATATTTGATATAAGCATCATCCCCAGTTGGTCAAATAGCCAGGCTGCGCTGTAACAGACATGGTGAGGAAGGGTAAGCCAATTATTCTTGGGGCAACCAATTTTACTGATATAAATCTGATTGTTTTTAAACTATTTCTCATAGTGAGCCAACATTAAGAAATCTTTCCATTGTTTTTTTACTACCTCATGGAACACAGTTTTGGCTAGGCTGCGTAGCATGTGGGATCCTCGTTCCAAGATCAGGGATGGGACCCATACCACTTAAGCGGAAGACCATAGTCCCAGCCACTAGACAGCCAAGGAATTCCGTCCTATGGAACACACATTCACACAGCCATCACCTATTGTTTGGGACAGACATGCTATGAAGTCAGCCCTCATGTCTCTCCTTGCTTTCGTCTTCTGCAAATTAAATATCTGCCTACACCCACACCTCACGTGGCCTTGTCTTTAATATCTTGCTATCCCATCAGCATCCTTCCCAAAATAGAATATCCAGATATTGTTGCCTTAATGAAGAGGATAATGAAATCACTATTGCCAATAAAACAATTCAATTTCTCCTCTTTCTATAAATATGTTTTTGAATATACAGTCTTTTCAAAAAAGTATATGAAGGAAATAGGAAATAAAATGTATATTAATATCTTATTCTGTCCTCCTGTTATGTTTTAACATATTTGTGTGTTTTAAATAATACTTTAAAATAACTTTTTTCTGTTTTATATTATGAAAATAATATGTATTAGTGGTAAAAATTCAAACAATACTAAGAGTAACAGGGAAAATTTTTTTTTAATTCCTCTTACTCTCAAACTTTTAATCCCACTTCTTAGAGCACAGTTTAGTTTACTGTATTCATCCAGAATGTTCTTATATTGGGCATCTTTCCTTACCAACATTCTGGATCTATCTTATTCTTTTTAATAGCTGCATAGTATTTTATTACATGGTTATACCATCTTTTATTTACCAGTCCCCTTTGATGGACATAGATGTTGTTTCCTCTCCTTTTTAAACTTTATAGCAATACAATAAATTTTGTGTTTCTTTGAACACATGAGAAAGCACATCTATAGGATAATTTCTTTGAAGTAGACCTGCTATGTCAAATTTTATGTGTCTTCAAGGGTACACCAATTTACACTCCTGCTTCTAGTGTGTGGTAGTACAGTGGACTCCGGAACAATGGGGGTTTGAGATGCACAGTCCACTTACACATGGGCTTTTACAGTACGATGTGATTGGTGGTTGGTTGAGTGGGAAGGGCAGGGGTGGTGACTGTTACAGTTATTTTCAGATTTTCCACTGGGTGGAGGTCTGGTGCCCATAACCTTCTTATTGCTCAAAGATCAACTGTACTTGTTTTTCCACATGCCAAACTTTAAAATAATTGTTAATCTAAAAGCTGACAAACGGACTATGATTTGGGCTGGATACCTTCTGTTTGCCCCTCCAGATGCACCTTGTGCTTTTCTCCCAGGTCTTTGCTGTAAACAGATACTGTACAGACTACATCACTGGATTCCTGCACCCTCTCGCTTCCTCTATGTCAGATTTAGAAACAGGGGCATCAGTTGAAGATGGGGTACAGATGGGGAAGAGGTATTTACTGATGAAGTTAACATATTTATTTCCTGGGCTCTCTCCTTGTGGGGTCTCTGCAGACTGGCTGTGACCCTTAAGTGCCGGGAGCCAGCATGAGGAATTCCGCCCATGGCAAAGGTCATGAGGAAGGAGGCTTCGGCATACGCAAAGGCGGGATCGAGCCTCAGGAAGCCCCCTGTTCCCAAGCATCTACCCCCAAAACTAGAGTCTGTTTTATGCTCTCACCTATACTTCTGACTTTACGGGGGGCTGTTCCCCCACCACCTCTCTCAGAGAAGGAGTTAACTTGCAGCTCCAGTTAATAAAAATTCCTGGGTGTGACAAGAGCGTTTCAACTTATAAACTCCTCTGAAGGTTCTCTAGACTGCCTGAGCAGGTTCGTCCGGCCACATGTGATTGTTTACAGCCTCCCAACAATAAGAGGCATGAGATGCTTTAAACTTTCTATATACAGATTCTTTTGAGAAGTTACAAAATTATTAGTATAGTATTAGTGGGTTGATTAGAAATTATATTGGTGAAGGGTTTTTCATTTGTTGAGCCAATATTTGCTCCTAAATCTCCATATTCCCTGCCTTTATAATGAATATAACTATCATATAGGAGAAATAAGTATTAACCTTTAAGATTAATCATGTTAAACCTTAGGCTAAGTAAATTCCTTTTCTTGATTGTAACCTGCTACACCCTCACCCTATAGGAATGCAACTTTAAGGGTGGTGCCTGGTTTAACAAAAAATCACCCCTGGAAAAAATAAGTTTTCTGGTTGACTGACCATTATCAGAAAGGCCCATAAAATATCAGCAGGCCTCATGGCCAGAAGATGATGTAAAACCCCTAAAACCTTTGTATAATTTTATATGAAGCACCTGATTTTGACAAGGGTCAGGTCTGCTGACCCTGCGTGACTCTGTATTCATCCCTATGTATAACAAAAAGTATATACGCAAACCTGAAAATAAAGAAAACGGATCAGTTTCTGGAAAGACTGATTCCCCCGTGTCATTCTTTCTTTCTCCTTCTGGCTGAATTCCCATCTGGAGCGTGGGTACTCACCAAGCCTGCTAATTTTGCCTGGGCTTCTAAGATCTGACCGGGGAGGCCTCAGTGCCTCCTCTCCTTCAGGAGAATTGAAAGACACCTGTGGCCTATGTAGGTGGTGCAAATTCCTTGTCTTGGAGTTTTATTGGTATTCCACGTAAACCAAGTTATTCAGCATCTTTTTCTCCACTAATATTTCCTACTACACTATCCTTTTCTAATCTCCCTTTATATCTGTAAATAAGTTTTTTCCTAGGACGCCAATTCCGTCTCCCCTTTGAATTACCCTGGATCCACCGGGGCTGGACCCTGGCACTTAAGGTCAAGGACACAGCTTCTGTCCACACAAATCTGTCTCCATTTTCTTGTCCTTTCAGGGATAGAAGGCTGGTCTGCCCTGGTTTTCCTATATCCTGCTTTACCTTTGTAAGTGGTGGTTTGGTGGTTTAGTCGTTAAGTTGTGTCCGACTCTTGCGACCCCATGGACTATAGCCCGCCAGGCTCCTCTATCCATGGGATTTTCCAGGCAAGAATACTGGAGTGGATTGTCATTTCCTTCTCCAGGGGATCTTCCTAACCCAGGAATCGAACCTGGGTCTCCTGCATTGCAGGTAGATTCTTTACCAACTGAGCTATGAGGGAAGCCCCAAAGCATGCTTTGAAGCACCTCATTTGAATGTTCTGTTTCCTGCCAGCTCTTGTTCCTGAAAGCTTGACCTAGAGAGATTCCCCAGGGTGTTTAGGAGGTATCTTGTAAGAGAGGCAATTTGAACATAGACCTGAATGATGAGAAGGACTATGAAGATCTTAGGCTTACGTGTTCCAGGTGGAAAAGGTCCTGCTTTTGGAACAAGCTTGTCATAGCTGAAGAGCAGCAGGAACACCAGAGTAGCTTTGGGTCATCAGGCAAGTATATGGTTTGTTTGTCTGAGAGCCATCGCCTCTTCTTCCTTTCTGTGAGAGCTCTAATTTTGTTCAGACATCATGGGAAGATTCAAGGAATGAACCACCATTTGTCTAAGTGAATCATGAAAATTCTGTCCCAAAGTGTCTGATTGACTTAGAAATGGGCCTGTAACCCAGTCAGAGAAGGCAATGGCACCCCACTCCAGTGCTCCTGCCTGGAAAATCCCATGGACGGAGGAGCCTGGTGGGCTGCAGTCCATGGGGTCGCTGAGGGCCGGACACGACTGAGTGACTTCACTTTCACTTTTCACTTTCATGCATTGGAGAAGGAAATGGCAATCCACTCCAGTGTTCTTACCTGGAGAATCCCAGGGACGGGGGAGCCTGGTGGGCTGCCGTCTATGGGGTTGCACAGAGTTGGACACGACTGAAACGACTTAGCAGCAGTAGCAGCAGTAGCTGTAACCCAGTTCTGGCCAATGAGACATGAGAAGGAGTTTTCTAGGGCCCTCTTGAACATTTTTCTCCCCGGTAAAAAAGCAGACATAAAGGAGAAAATTCCTACCTCTTTCTCCCCTTTTCTGCTTTGGATGCTTCTTGTGAGAATATGATGCCTGGAAATGTATAGTCTTTTGACAACCATGAGACAAAGGGCCAGGATCAAAAACAACATAGGAAAGTAGAAGAGTGAAATGTTGGAAATGAACCTGGACCCTAATGACATATTGGACCTTCCAAGCCAACTGTAGGATCACCTCCCTTCACACTCCCTGTGAAGTAAATAAACTAGTGAAAATCAATCTGAGCTTGAGTCACCATTAGGTGGAGTTTCTGTTCCCTTGCAGTTGACGCACCGACTCACAGAGTAGCAAGGAGAGGGTGACGAAAGGTAACCGATGTAAGAGAGGTGGGCAGGGGTCCATCACAATGTCGCTTAGGCCAAGGCATGGAATTTGGATTTTATTCCAAAGGCAAGAGATTTCTGCCGATGACTCAGTGCATGCTGTTGCTGCTGCTAAGTCGCTTCAGTCATGTCCGACTCTGTGTGACCCCATAGATGGCAGCCCACCAGGCTCCACCGTCCATGGGATTTTCCAGGCAAGAGTACTGGAGTGGGGTGCAATTGCCTTCTCCGGACTCAGTGCATACAGGCATATAATAAAGATTTATCTAGCTATCTATCCATATCATTATACATATTTATATGTATATGATAAGAATATTATTTAGTATTAAAATAATAGGTATTGGCTAAAAATATATTTTCCATTTTAATTTTTATAGAAATTACTATTTAGAACCAGATAAAAAGAAAAAATAAAGTCTTACGAGTAACTTATGAACTATCTTGACTGAAATTCCCAAATGTTGAGAACTTACTAATGTCTGATCTTTTATGCTTAGAAGAACTTTCAACACAGTTTCTAGGTATTGCTTCGGTCTGCTTTAGCCACATCAGGGTCTTTACCAATTATGTTCTTCTTCAGAGAGTTTGCAACTGCCAGCTCAAACTCTTATCTGTCTTTGAAAGAGCCCCCAGTTTTTTCCTTTGTTTTGTCTCTTTGAAAAGAAGGCAATTTCATTTAAGCATGGCTGTCCTAAATGCCATGGATGGTATTTTTCTCCTAGTTGGCACCAAAAACATCACAGAATAAGGTAGATCATTTAAAACATTTTCCTCACGGTTGTCGTGTTCCTCCATTCAGCAGGAAGATTATTGGTTACCATGGCAACAGCTTCCACAGCATTCCATTCCAAGGAACTGCACAGGTAGAGCACAAGTTTTACGTTCGTTCTTTGCCCTAGCTCTCTGCAGATCTGCATATTTTTGCAGCTTGTACTCTGTGACTGCTGTTTAGAACAATCAATCAGCTGACCAAACAAACAACCTAGAGTTAAGCCAGATAATTTTTTCAAAGGCACCATATCCCCTTCTCTTCTGAGTATTTTAAAAATTTACATAAACCGTTGTACAATGATTTTTATAACAGCACCAATTAAAAACTTTCTGGTATGTTCTTTCACCTGTCTGGTATTTTAGTTGTACCTCTTTAACCATGTTTAGAAAATAATGAATTTACAGTAAAAATTACAGCAGGAGATAGTTCTATGAGATCATTTCCCATGGGCTTAACATCATGTCTTTCCTAAGGATAATTCTCTGACCTTCCTTCCTTCACCACTCCCAAAGCCTCTTATAAAATAGTGCTGATGCTCAGAAGAGTAAAAACTGTCCTCAAGCCACTGCCTTCGAGATACCAAACACTTAGATTTTCCCCCCTTAAGACTGTTAACTACCTTGTTTCTATTCAGAACCTTATTGATAATAGTAAAGAAAGAAAAGAAAGTAAGAAAGTGAAGTCGCTCAGTGGTATCTGACTCTTTGCGACCCCATGGACTGCAGCCCACCAGGCTCCTCCGTCCATGGGATTCTCCAGGCAAGAATACTGGAGTGGGCTGCCATTTCCTTCTCCAGGGGATCTTCCTGACCCAGGGATCGAACCCAAGTCTCCCACATTGCAGGCAGATGCTTTAACGTCTGAGCCACCAGGGTTTTAAACAATTCAAACAAATTACTGGCACACAGCACCTGTTACGTTACAGAGGCAATGGAATAACTTTAGAGCATCAACTGGATAAATTCTATTTCCCTACAACTATAAAAATTCTTTTCTTATTATTACTTTTAGTCTTTGCTGATTACTTCGTTTCTTTATAACCATGTGGCATAAATGAGGAATCTAGAGATTTCTACAGTATGTAGAGATATCTTTTAATCTATTATTTCTACCTATAACTTTGAAACAATAGTGGTATTTTGGTAACGAAAAAGTGGGAACATGGAAGAGGAGTTGCTATTATCTGATGTTAAGCAATTAAAAATAAAATTTGGTTTCAACCCTCTTTCGGGGAAGGATTTTGTATCTCCTTGATGTCTTTTCATTGAGAAAGACATATCTCCTGACCTATCTATGAACACCCCATTGAATATCACCATCTCCTATTAAGGGCATGGAAGTAAACTCTGTAACTAAAACAGATGCCTCCACCCACAGCTTCTAAAATCAGTGGGTATTCATAAACCTCACCACAAATTTTCAGAGCATAGTGGGAAAAGGGAACTGTTAAAAATTTGAAACTCTATTAAAGTACTTTCTGACTCTTCCGGTAAAAGAAAATATATTACTTTCTAGGAAGTTCACTACTTTAAAAAACAAAGCAATCAGGATTGGAAATTCATGGCTAGCATTTGGGTTACATCACTCAGTTTTAGGAGAGAAGACATTTACTTTTAGATAGAACGCCATATAGAATGGGTCTCAGATTTCTCTCAAAATTGCACTGGAATTGTTTCAAGGGATAAGAAAGACATCATTATTTTCTAAGCCATTTTCTGTCTAAACTAAATCACTTTTCTCTTTTGTGCTCTTGCCATCTATGTTAAAGCTTTCACTTCACCATTTTCAAACACTCATTCCACTCTTTTATTATGACTTTATGATACTATGAAGCATACCTTCAAGCATACCATAATAAAATGTTACAAAGGTTTATTTATTCCTTTACATGACGGCTTCCCACCGGGCACAGTGCTAAAGAATCTGCCTGCCAAAGCAGGAGATGTAAGAGATGTGGGTTCGATCCCTGGGTCGGGAAGATCCCCTGGAGGAGGAAATGGCAACCCACTCCAGTATTCTTGCCTGGAAAATTCCATGGACAGAGGAACCTGGTGGGTTACCATCTATGAGGTCCCAAAGAGTCAGACATGACTCAGTTACTGAGCACCACTGGGTACGTGAACACATATATTACCTTATATGCTAATCCCACATAAACTAGGAAGAAAAATCAACCCACTATTGGTAGAATTTTCCAGATTAAGTACAGAGGTTAAAATAATCACACAAACTTTGGGAGTAATTATATTACACTGCATGGTGAGATTTATATAGAAAAAGAGTGCACTCAATTTTCAGTTGACAAAAGAACAGTTGAGAAGAGACTATGTAGCTCTGAAAAGCAGAAACGCTAATGAAGGGTCAGCATTGTATAAGCATGAGCCAGCTAACATGCTGTTTTGACAGCTGAGTAAAGATGAGGGGAAAAAAGATTGTAAATCAGTAGAAGTCATGATAAAAGGATGGAATGAAGTGTTTGAAAATGGTAAAGGGAGAGCTTTAATTAATATCGGTGGAAAGAGCACAAAAGACAAAAGTGATTTAGTTTAGATGGGAAAAGGCTTGTAGAGAAAGTTAAGGAGAGTAATAATTTGTATTTTAATTTGCAAGGGCCAACGGATGATATTATTTGAAGAATGATAGTCTTAATGTTTTACTATTTTATACACTTAAGTTCCATTTATCTGAAACATAAATTAGTACAAGTTTCTATTACTCTTCATGTGTATATTAGACAAACTGGCAAGCAGGGGTTTGCTTTTGATCAACCTTTGTTATAACCTTAATTAAAACGACTGTCAATATTTCAATTTAAAAGCAAGATCATGATTTTATAATGTGAAGATGACAGAAAGCCTGATTTAGTTACAACTTTGTGGGAATTCTTTTGGCTAGTATACTTCAGTTCTGGGTTCCTAACATGATCAAGAAAATGTACATACAGAAAGAAGTAAAACCCACTGTTCCTTAATTAGAAATCATGTGAGTAGTTTAATATTAAAAACATTTAAAAAATACACATGGTACAAATTCTATAGCGTTTTAGCTTCTTTTATTTAAACTGCATCGATATCCATTTACAGCTCTCCTAACAACCACAATCCTCTGTCCTGGATTTTCCAGGTCACTTCAGATTCCAAATATTTTATCTATTGTTAAACTATGTGTTTGGATTTGGGTTTGGAAAATATGGTCACTGAATTTATAGGCTAACTCTGAAATAGCAATAGCCTTTGGCATTATGTAGTGATTCTATTCCTGGGTCATGATTATCATGTTAAATCAGATCAAATCAATGTTCATTATTTGAGTCAACCTAATAATAAACTATGAAATAATGAGGACATTTAAAAAACTCTGTAGTCATTTGCAATTTGAAGAGCATTCATAGTATGATTATAGACACAAACACACATATAGCAGTAAACCTACAGACACGTGGCTCCTCATCCTTCCCACCTACTGTGTGCTAAGCCGCTCAGTCGTGTCCGACTCTGCAACCCCGTGGACTGTAGCCTGCCAGGCTCCTCCGTCCATGGAATTCTCCAGGCAAGAATACTGGAGTGGGTTGCCATTTCCTACTCCAGGGGATCTTCCCAACCCAGGGATCGAACTGGGTTACGCCTAACCTGCATTGGCAGGCGGGTTCTTTACCACCTGGGAAACCCACTGTCATATAGGAAATGAAAACAAGATATAATAAGAGATGTGTTATATGTTACAGGGTCAAAACTAAGGAAGACATAGTCTAAATGTACTTGTGCGAATACTTAAATAAAAAGCACTTGGTGATATTTTCCATTTCCATAGGGTTAAACTCATATTGATAAATCAGAACTGAAAAGGTACACTGGAATTTGCTATGTCCACGACGATAATACAAGGGAATGAAGTCAAGACTGACTCACTATCCTACGCCAAAACACTGCTGCTTCTCAATGAAAATGTTTACTCATTTGATGCCCCCTACATTACTAGCCTTCTTATCATAATAATACTTTTCATGACACCGCTCTTTATTCTTTCGTGATTTGGGGTACCCACTAAGAAAGAAAGAAAAAAGTTTTAAAGACTACTAAGTCCAGAATGGCAGTTGAGAACTCTTTTGAAAATTAAGGTTATTTTCCCCAAGTCTTGCTGGAAACACATCTACCGCTGTGCTCAGGCTCTCCTCCCACATTTCCGCGCTGGTGGGGACTTGAGAAGCCCGGGAAGGCTGCTGCAAACAGGGGTGGGAGTGGGAGATAGGATATCACCCGCTTGACACTTCGGCACTGTTGCTATGAATGATTCACTCGTGTTTGGCACATTTGTGGCAAGGAAATCTCCTCCTCCCGGCGCTCCTCTCGGCTATCTCCTGCGCTTTGGCCTTTAAGGAGAAGCGAGAGCAGGTGGGCACAGAAGAGCTCGCCGAGTCCTCCTCCCCCTGCTCCGTCCCTAATTTAGCAGTACTTCCGGCCGCGTGACATCATCCCCCGCACCCCGGTGACGTGAGCGGCGGGTGACGTGAGTGCGCAGAGGAGCGCGCTGACGTCGCTATTTAAAGGTCCTCCTGCGGGGAGGATGGAGACACAGCGCGAGCATCTGGCGTGGGGCGCGGAGGAACCGGTGGAGGCCCGGAGCCGGGCCGGGAGCCAGCGGAGGAGCGAAGCGCCCGCCGCCGGCCCCTAGGGGAGGGGGGAAAGAAGGGAAGGACGGACTGCTGGGCCTGCGGGCCGGCCTGGCTCCCCACGAGGGCCGGTTCGGCCCCCGACTACCGGCGTCCCGGCGCCCCCGCGGCCGCCGCCTCCTCTCGCTCCCTGCGGGGCCCCACCGGCTCCTCGGGACCGGTCCGCGCCCCAGCTCCCGGCCGTTCCCCGCGGCGGCCGCCGCTTCCCGCCCCCTCCCGCGAGCAGGGGGAGGGGCCGCGCTGCTCCCCGTTCTCCCCGCCCCTCCCCGCCCCCCGCAGCCCGCTCCACTGCCGCGCTCGCCTCTCGCGGGCGGCGCTGACCCGGGAAGCGGCGGCTGGAGGCGGAGGCGGCGGCGGGCTGCGGGCCGCCGGGCCAGCGCTGCTCCGCCGAGCGGGAGCTGGAGTCCGGTGGAGGCGGGTGGTGATGGGAGTGTGAGGAGGCAGCGGCGGGGCCCGGGCACTGTGAGGCGGCGTGTGGCAGCGGCGCGGAGAGGAGCAGGGGTGGGGCGCTGGAGCCGCGGCTCTTCCGCGGCGTCGAGCCCCGGTCCCCCGACCCCGGCGCGGGACCAGCCTCCCGCCTCGGCTCGGGCGGGCGGCGGTCGACTCGTCAGCCCCGTGCTCCGCGGCTGCTCGGCCCGCCCGCGAGCTGGGGGAACAGCGTGCCGGGGGCAGCGTGGGGCTTGGCTTCTCTGATTCATTCATTCTCCGCCGCCGGAGCTTGGACCTGCAGCGCTCCGAGGAACGGAGGGACAAGGGACAGCCGCGAATGAAGGGCCGGGTGGGAGCCAGGCTCCATTGTGCTCGGCGGCGGGGGGCGGGCAGGGGCTGAGGGGGGTGGGATCGGGCCCCCTCCCGCTGCTCCCCGGGTGCGCTGCGCCCCCAGCCTGCTGCCAGCCTGGAAATGGCTCCGTGTGTTCTCCTCGGGAGAGTGAATCGATCCTGCCCAGCCTTTTCTTCCTCCTCCCCGCCTCCTCTTTGCTCCCAGTCTTAGGAAGGGGAAAAAAATTAAAGACAGATTCCAATGTGGAGTGCCGAGCGCGTCGCGAGCTGCCGGGTTTGCACGTCGAAGAGGTTTTTCTACATAGCTTTTTTCTAATGTCAGCGCAGGGAAGCAGTGGCATTGCTGCTTTTAGGATTATTTTCTCGTAGGGATCTCTCAAGTGCACGTCGCATTGGGTTGCACGCTCCACCCCCAGGAACCTGGTGTGGTGGAGAAATTTGAACCCGCAGCCTTAGTAGCACCGAAAAGGCCGAGTTACCTGGGCTCTCCCTGAGTGTGGAGGAGGACATGAGCGAAATGACCACCAAGCTCATGTTTTACAGGACTCCGTGAAGCTGGATTCTGCGTTTTCCGACACGTAGATTCGTTTTGTGGAATAAAGTTCACCGCCGTTTCCTCCGCGCAGCATTTTAACTCTAATAAGCAAATGCCACCTCTGTTCGAACGTTTTGGTATTTACCAGAGAGAAATAATTTTACCTAAGGGAACTAACTGAATTTTCAGCTACATTGAAATACCTCCAGAAAAGGATCTCGGGGGTGGAAAAGCAACTGCGAAACAACAGACGGAGAAATTCATTTGGAAGTTATTCCGTAGCATAAGAGCAGGAACTTACAAGCAAGTTTTCATTGGGCAAAATGGGGTAAGGATTTTTGTGCTTAACCCCTTTGGAGTCTGTTTATGTTTGTGTGTTATTGAGCGGTGGTGGTGAATTGTCTTTGTTTTAGCTTTTCAAACATATTTGCCACCTTGCTAAGCTAGTTTTAGTTTAAAAAATATAGGTATGTTAGCCTTTTTAAGAAGTTGTTTTTGTAGAGTGACACCAGAGGCCGTAATTAAGGAACATACGTCTATTATTGTAACCAGAATATAGTTTTATTACTGGTATTTAAGAAGACCACACGTTCTGCGCTTTCCTGGTCGAAGTGCCGCAGCAGTTTGTAATCAAAAGTCGTGTCGTCTTAGGTTTTATTGCCGGTATCTTTAAAGAGAAGCCCTGAATGCTCTCAGTACTTTGAGAATAATCAGGTGCACAAAGGACAATTATAAAGTAATGGGTAGGTTAGAGTCCAGTCCTTGAAAAGGATCCAGGGTAAATTGTTCTCACTGTGCCCTCTGTTTTGCCCTTGAGTAGCCAAAGCAAAAATCTATAGAATTGACTTACTGGGGGCATTAAAACGAAAATCTGAAAGTCTTAGAAGGACTCCACAGTGTCCTGCACTTAGTTGGACATCAGAGCCTGTATAGGAAACAGCTTTTTGTTGAAAAAACTTGTTCACTTTCTCTGTTTTTGGCTTTTAGGATCAGCTCTTCAGTTTGTGTTAAGTGCCAGGTCTGCACCTTGTTTCAGATCCAAAGTCAAAAAAGAGTGCATTTTTCAACCTTTTATTGACTCTTTACACAATAACTTGATAAAATGCTTGTGATTTTTCCTAATTTAAGCCAGATATCTGTAATATATTAATAGAGTAATGATCTGGTTTGTTTCATTGATTTTTTTTTTTTTTTGCAATGCTTTTTGTCAAAGAGGAACTTCCAGAATTTTCTTTCTTTTTTATTATGGTTGAATAAAGACATCTGAAGTGTAGTTAAAGGACAGAGATTGAAAAGACAGACATGGAAATTCACAGTTTAGGGGTGTGCATATCTAAACTTTCGTTCTTAACATGTTCAGAGGAAAGTTCTTAATAGTACTGCCCTTTTTGTTGGAGTTAAAACTTGAAGTTTATTAACTTGAATAAAATTGAAAATGTTAAGAATGTGTGGTAGGAATCCTTCATCAGGAATTGATGAGAAAGAGCAATACTTGTTTGTAAAACTTCAATGACAAAGTGATGAGAATATATATAACTTGCATGATTTGGGATACTAAGAGCAATTAAAATACCTCATTCTATTTCTAGTGCTGCTATTAGTAGCTTGGTGATCTGAGGCAGATTGCTTGACCTTTGCGGACTCTTGTTTTTTAATCTGTAAAATGAAAGTCTTAGGTGAGTTTTACATTTTTTTCCCCAGTCTGTAAAAATGAATTATTTCTTTCTCCTCTATTTTTGTAATTGCTGGTTTGTTTCTTGAAGCAAATCTCTCAGATGGAGAGATTGCTTTCTCTAAGCACTTGTTAAGCATGTAAGCTGGAAAATAATGGCATTTGAAAAATGTTTTGGATGAGTTGTACCAATTTTAATAAGAGAAAATACTGAAAAATATTACTGTTCAGAATCTTTGAAATATGGCTTCCCTTGAGAGTCTGCAGCCCTTCTGTTTAAAACGTGTCAGAGAAGAAAAATCAAGTGGCAGTTTTTCATGCTGAAGGCTGAGTTCTCTGTAGGCTGTGGAGTGGTAGCATCGTGAAAAAAAATCAGTTTTCCACAACCTTTAAGCTGCATGAATGTCCATGGTTTTACTAAGGGAAGCTTGAGAGGAACTTAATACAAAGAACACTGGTCTTTAAAGCATGAAAATAAGTCCCACACATTTAACATACTAAAGTGTAATAAAATATATTTATAAACTAGTGTATTTGTCCTTAATAAATTCTTAAAAGTTGACTGGAGAGGCAAAGGAACAAATATTTATGGCATAATTTTTCTGCAAGTCTGTATCTGGGGCTATGACTCTTTCTCATTAACAGTGACCTGTTTCATCTGAGTTGTTGAGAGAAGGCATTTGTGGAAGTTTCCACACTTGGTCGGTGTTTGTACCTAATAAGTATGGAATAAGCATAGCCTCCTGCACCTATTTAAACCAAAAGGAAACAGAGCTTTAAATGGCCTTCAAAGTTTTACCTAGGCAATCCTAAAGTACTTACTCTGACTGGTATCTATAACTTTAATACTGTGGATGAAGAGTTTCACATTTTATGAATATATTTTTTGACTAATGTTAGGACATAATAGAAGTTTACCTTTGCTTTAATTTTGGATATAATTGCAAGTCTAGGGGCAAAATTGAAACAAAAGGAACGATTTTTACAAGAACATGAGTGATTAGTTCAGGCAGAAAAACAAATCTAAGGCTCTTGTAATAGGAGTTTATGAACTATGGTGGAAATGGAAAAGGACAGCTGGAACTGACAGTTGGCAGAATCTGTCAAAGTACTTGTCTTGGATGCTGCCTGAACTGTTTCAGTTACAGTGAAGACAGTTGAAGGATTGGTTTGTGAAACACGTGTATCAGAACCCCTAAAAATGAGAGCATGTATGTTAGGTAAAGTCTTGGAAAAGTTTCCAAGCTCCAGCGAGGAGTCCCTGTTAGGTATGACCCCCAGTCCTCCATGTCATATCTCCTAAAGAGAGCAGTGAGTCAGGAGCTATTTTGGAATGATTAGAGTAGGTAACAGAGATCATAAAATTTCGATGAGGTATTTCATGCTACCTTTTGTTTTGCTTAGCTCATATTGCCAGCTTTTTGACCTCAACAAGGGAGAATCCCCTTCCCTGTCTTATTAAGAGTGAGTTATTTTTAAATGTGATTTTTCCCTGCCAGTAAGGTTGATAACAGTTTCTGACTTAACTCACCTGTGGGTGGACGCCTGGAGAAACCCTCTGCTCTGCCTTCCCCAGATAACTTCCTGAAACATGGAAGTGGGTGCTGGTACATTGCAATCTGAACCTTCTTTTCTGGGAGCCAAGCAGACATCTCTTTCTGTCTCAGGCTACTGGGTGCTGCTGTCCGGGAACTGTAGCTAAGATGCAGAAGTCTCCAACCAGCACTGCAATCTGAATGGGCATGGTTGCAAGGGCAACCACTCAGACATTTCTAACATCAGAGAAGTTAGATGGAAGTCTTAATTATTTGTTCATTTTACCTGTTTTGAACCTCTATCATGTGCCGTATGGAGCAGCTCAGTGCTGCTGATACATAGACTAGTAAAATGTGCTCCTTCCTTTAGGGAGTTTATTGTTTAGAAGTTGGGTCAACAGTCAAGCCTAAAATTAGTATTTGCCTTGTATGCTAAAAAGTTATTTGACTTGTGATTAAACAATTGTAATTTTATATATATCAATCTACGGGGAGGCTATCCACTGTAAGAAGAGTAGAAGAGTTTGCATGTTTTGAGAATGGGTC